>NC_137127.1:11666516-12080878 GCF_949319135.1 Squalius cephalus | reverse complement strand
ATTGTGATTTCTCAGATATAACGTAACTTCCTGGTAAATGCTTTTTCATAGCCCTGATTTTAGGATATGTTGGCTTGTAGCAATTTTTTGACCTATTTGATCCCCTTTTATGAAAAAATCAGCTTGAATAAAATACTTCGTCTCATTTAAAAAAAATATTGTTTGGTTTTATTTTCCATTATTTGTACTAGTGATAAAACATCAATGCATAGTTTCTCTCCCCATTGCTTCCCATCTCTCCTTCAATGTCAATAAAGGCATAAAAAGAAAAAGAAAAGAAAGTGTATCTTTACCGATTCATTGAATTATTAATTATTAATAACTAATATACCACACCTGAAAATCTAGTTTTGAACAAATATTTGACTGTTTTTAAAGTAAAAAAACAACATAGAACACTTAGTAAAAGTTAAATATTTTTTCTTTAATATTTAAATCAATAATATTTAGTATAACAAAAACAAAGATATAAATCAAATATAAGATTTATCATATAAATAATAATTGATGAATGAACAAATAAATAATTAATGAAATAAAATAAGTGACTACAATAATTCTACAGTAATTTCATTGTTATTGGTTCTTAAAAATAATTTTTCTTCTCTCAGCATTTTTCTTCTCTTTTCTCATACACTCTCGTACATTGAAACACATTGAAGACCAATGACCAAAAAAGCAATATATGCTCACTTGAATGGCTGTCACATCTCTGGATCGAGGCCAGCGAACCCTTTTTCACTTCTAATCCAAGCCGAGTGTCATCATGCAGTTTCTTACTGAGAAAGGGAGACTCTGACTAAACCTCTTACTCGATGCACAGGCGCTCTGTTGATTCTCTCGGGTCCAGAATGTCAAAACCATTAAACGTTTTATCCCCATTTCCTAACTGATTTCGTCTGCTCAATCTAAATATTCTCCAATAGAAAGCCCATGGAGACGGAGAGAGGGAGGGACTGGAACTAAAATTTCTCGTTACTTTTTTATGGTTGCAGTGGACAGTAAATGCGGTTACCTTACATCTGAAATACTAATTGTTTTGCAAAAGAAGCTGTTTAAATCATAATTGTAAACTGATTTGCCTTTTTTGTGGCACCCTCTTTATATTTAATCTAGATTCTTTTTAGAAGATACCAGTTTTTTTATGTTTCTCAATTATAACCCTTGCTAAGACTGTCTAGCTTTGTTATACATTATAAAATAAACAGTCACCAACAATCATTTCAAAGAGCTTTGAGCACATTGTGTGGTCGTTCGTTTCTCCTTACATTTTTATCAGGTAAATGTCTTAAATGCCTTTTTTTCTCTCTCAGGTCCTTGCTTCTGGAGACAGTGCCTGGTTTGATTAAGTTGAATAATGAGCAGATCGCTGCAGCAGCGGCGTCCCCAAATGGTCCAGAACAGAAGTGGACTTTCCAGGCCTTCTGTCAGGCACAGCAGAAACAGCGAGATTCACTCATCCAGCAGCAAAAGATGGACATCAGGTAGAGAACCAGTTTCTGTACCAGTAAATGTCTCTGGAAAGTACTAATAAAAATCCATTTGGTCAAAATGTAATTCCTGTAGAATATTATAGCATTTAGTCCTATTTGTAAAGTGACTGATACAATATATCAGCAGGTCCACACAAAATCTTTGCCCACAGTTTGACTCCCACATAGTTCTTTACATCCCCCACCCCTTGTGTTTATTAAATATTTTTAATTTGTCTATGCTTTCATCTACTAATTTGAATGAGGTTCTCCCAGCTTCACTTAATACTTTTTACAAATTCAAAAGTAATTGCTTTTAGCTCTGGTTGCTAATCCCAAATTATATAAGGTGAAGTATGAACCAGGACTTAAACCAAGACTTCTATTGAAATCTATTTCAGCTATGAAAAATGCATATAATAGTTATTTATATTTAATCATATTTTAACTGTAGCTAAACTACATAGTTTATGCAGAGGGTCTTTGTATAGAATCTGAAATCCAGGCCTAAAAGACCTAAAATAGGGCTAAAATAAATAATTATTATATATATATAGATATGCGGTATGGCAGAGAAAACTTAAACTGAGCATTTCATTATTTTTAAAATCTTGTGGTATTGCTGTAGAAATTTAGCATTTGTTAATATTGGCATGAGTGCTAATTATTTCTTTGAGCTCATACATGGTGAATATCAACAAAAAATTACACTTTCACTTCTGTCAATACAAAAGCCGCCTTAGACGCTGCTGCAGACCACCAGCAAATAAAGCAGAACACTCACCATGTTTCATAAAGCATGATTGGCAGAAGTCTGTGTGTCCTGTGGTTCAAGCTGAGGTCTCTCATAGCTTGGAGGACTTTAGAGAATCCCCCCCAACCCTTCCGCCGCACACTCTGCACAAAGGGTCTTTTGCACACCCGTGGGGACCGCTGCAGACGTTTAACATCTGACCTGACCCAGTGTCAGTCCCAAGCTTTGGCTAGGTGAAGACTCTGCCGTCTGACCGCGATACAATGGTAAACCAATGCCCGTGTTGATTAGAGTGACAGACTGAATTGAGGGATTCATTTAATGTCATCAGACCACTGTAATGAAATGGAATTTATGACACTGAATTATAATAAAGAGGAATGTGTCACTGCAAAAGCTGTGTTAGTTCTTCAAAATAATTCATAAACAAAAAAATCCCGGTTTTTCTCTGAGGTAATTTCAGTTGTCAGTAAGTAGGGGAACTGTGCAAGGTCTAGGATTGTATTTATTTTCCTTGGCATGATTTTTACAGCTTGTAATAATGTTTGGCTTTCAGAATGTGCATTGCTGACTGTATATGCAAATTGACATTAATTTGTTTTAATGAGGTAATCAAATTAGCCTCATCTCTGTGCTTGTGCTGTATTTGAACATGTTTCGACAGTAGTTTTGTTTCCCAGTACAAATGTGCATTGCATTGGACTCTTGGATGTAGCTTTTTACGACTCTATTCTGGACTGAAGTGTGTGTTGAAGGGGTGCGGATGCCCCCTTAACCGTGTCAGAGGATTAGAATAGCAGGGACTCAATAGTGACAGAGCTGGTTTCTGATGTTGACAGCAGAGACGGGCTCAGGGGTCAGGGGCAGGAGGGGCGAACTAGCCATGGCTAATAGAGTAATTAAAGGGGTATTGAGACACCTTTGTAGAAACTTCCTGAAACACTTCATTATAGTTTTACATCCCTCAAGAAATGTCCAATTCATATGTTAAAGGCTAGTTTAAATCTTCATCAAGATGTTGGTAAAAGATTATAATAAATTTTCATTTCAAGATTACTTAACTGCAGTAGTTACCATGAACTATTAATGAAAAGTACTTATAAAGCATTTATTAATAATATTAAAATCAAAATTTGAACTAATCTAACATGAACTAACAATGAACAGTTGTATTTTTATTAACTAACATTAACAAAGATGAATAAATACTGTAATAAATGTACTGCTCATTGTTAGTTAATATTAGTTAATGCATAATGCAAACTAATGTTATCTAATAGGAACTTGTAACGTTACCAAGATGTATTTTTTCCATAAAAGACTTTTGAGGGGCCATTTACACATATGCAATTTTGCATTTAAAAATTCAGTGTTATGAGCAAGATGCTGCAAAAACACTAGATGCAAACACTACTTTCAAACACACACATCCAATGCATGTTTACAGAGAATGACAATGAAAAAGCAACGTAGTGGAATGCAAAAACGCTGTGTGTGAATGGTTCCTAATACATGAAATTTGTGTATTTTTGTTCTCACGTTTTTCACGCAGTTCTGCGCCCTCGCAACATGATGCCCAGCTTCTTGCCATTGGTCACCAACCAGACCTGTTCAGATTGGCAGTGGACCAGCGTTACGCCCATGAATACGGTGACAGCTGTGTCACTGAAGATTCTGCACTGGCCGCAACTGCTTGTAGTCGTTCATGTAGGCTTTCTGAACCATCTTTTTCACAGGGACAAAGTCCAGAGAAGCAACCTCGACATACAGCAGATTGGCAGAATCCACAGAAGACTCAACTTTCTCAATCTGACCTTGAGCTTCGATCTGCTGACCGCATGGAGACACAAAGTGAGAAGGAACCTGTTCAGGCACTGAACCTTAAAATGTATGACTCTCACACACACAATATTTCTCTTACTTTGTCGCAGTAACGTTTACAGCATTTATTATCTGTTTGTAGAAATCATCTCCCATGATTTGAAGGCACATTTAATTTTAGCTAAAGATAATCAAAATAAAGCTCATCTTTAAGTCATATGACATCGGAACCCTGCTGGGTCTCTCTCCAGATGTTTTAGCGCAGATGAATCATCCAAGGCTTGAGTTCAGTGACATTCATTTAGTCTCTCATGACCTTGGTGAGTCATCAGATAAAATTGTCTTTTGTCTTCTGTGCTATCACTCAGAGAGGCAGCTGTGGTGATCCAGCAACGCTGGCGGAGGAGATGCGTATTGCGGAGACGTGAGGGCCTCCCAGACTTAATTGAAAAAACTAACACAAAATCAAGTCTTCAGAATGTGGAAGATACCTGCATTGAGAGGCCTGAGAGGGAACGTGCTGCTGTTGTTATTCAGGTGAGACTCACAAAAATTCCTATGTTCAGTTTGGTTTTGTTCAAGGATTGTTTGATCTACAGCATCATATCTCTGGAAACGTGTTTTCCATACCTCCTTTTATGAATGCAATAAATAACTTGAATAAAATTAAATCATCTTCATTACACCTATTACTGCCAAGGGCTTGTTTTGAGTCGGTAGGTAGTGCTTTTGAAAAACAGGCTATTCCTTTCACATGTAACTTCTAAGGGATATTTTCTCTCTCTCTTTGTGTTTAATGAGTCTCTAAGGACTCGAACCGAGAGAAAAAAATGATTAATCAGATTCCAACGTGTCGCTGGAGTGGGAGCGCTAGGGTTCTGATCTGTTAAGTCTTTTTTTTCCCGCGGGGAGTACGCAGATTTAAAGGCATCCCGGTGTTACATTTGTCTTACAAAGCCAAAGTCACAGAAAGTTCAAACTGCAGACCTCGGGGCAATTAAACAGAGGTTAACATGTTTTATCTTCCTAATGGGATAACACACAATATTTATGCTTGCATGTGATTCATGGCTGTGTGTATTGCCCCTGCAGGCTGTGTGGAGAGGCTGCGTTCTGCGGAAAAGGCTGGCCCGTGCTCTAGCTGCCGTTCAGATCACAGAAAGCGATGAGGACTTTGAAGAGGTGGACATGGAAGAATTCATTTTTGATGAGGTATGAGCAGATGCGTGGTGCTCCTGCCATTACGGTGAAGTCGGCAGACAGATAGCCTGGGCCACTGCGCTGACAGTCCTTTAACTAGCGCTCGTAGCCGTGAGGCGGGAGGCTGTCAGCAGTGATTAGGTATTGAAAAAGAACAGTCAATGAGCGGGAAAGAGGGGAAGGAAAACCTTGTTTTTCTTATGTCACCTGCTATTTTCAGCCCGTTTGCATCACGTTTACTCAAATTAACATTGGCTTAACCTATGAATTACGCTAAGTGAGCTCATCTGTGTAGCTTATTAGGCGATTTATTATAGTGTATTACGATGTCATGTTAAATTGATCTGTATTATCATCTGAAAATTCAGGAGTTTTTCATAAGTTGGCTCTTCAATTTTTGCCTGTCACGACTACAGGGGGGGGGGGGGGGAATCTGTTTCTACATTCTCAAGTGTTTGTCACACACATGAAACGAGTTCAGTGCTTTTAACTTAATGAGATCTGCTACTTGCTTTGAAGGCATAATGAAAAAAAAAGTATAAAAATAAATCTTTATTAACTATGCAAATCCAATCAGATGCCATTTTAGAATAGCTGAGTACCAGCTTTTTTTAATTTTGTGTGCGTCTTGTTGTAAATAGAAAGCGCAGGAGAAAGACTGGATAACCCTGCATTCCTATTCTTCACCGGCCAGAATTATGCCATTTTCGGAACAACTGCCATTGCCAAAGGTAACAGCCCTAGGAACCCTCCTTCTGTCTGTGGGCCGGCACAATCAGAGTCTCTCTGGGTGATTAAGTGCCGAATTTATTGCCTCCAAAAACACAATTACTTTCTGGGCCGCCTCAAACTTCCTTCTCGTCAGCAGATGTCATTTTTCAGCACGGTGCTTTGTCTCCTGCGGTTTCTTTTCTTTAGCAAGAGCTGGCCTTTTCTATCACGGTAGCGGCGCTGTGATGTGATGCAGCTGCTGCTGTGGAGATGTAGAGATTGTCGAATGCACTTCAATGTTCTTAACCAAGATGAAAACTGAGCAGCAGAAATATTATCTATGCTTACATAAAAGAATTGAAAGTTCACATCATGAAAGTCTTTGGGCCCTATCATACACCCGGCGCTAGGTGCAACACAAGTGTTTTTTGCTAGTTTCAGTCCGTCGCAGTTATAATTTTTACGTCCTGCGCCACGTTGCTTAAATAGCAAATGTATTTGCGCCCATTTGTGCATCCATGGGCGTGCTGGTCTGAAAACGAGCTGTGTTCAGGTGCATTGTTGGCGCGTTGCTATTTTGAGGCAACTGAAATAGACTGCACCATTGACCAACTGAAACCTGGTCTAAAGTCAATGGCGCAATATTATTTAAAGAGCACGTTAGTAATGTGTGCCTATAGGTGGGTCCACAACGCGTAGATGGTCTGCTTGTGCGCTAGAGAAGCGTTCAGTTTTTCCGCTTGCAAATTCCACCATGTAAATAGCGAATCCGCCATCGCGCGAGCGCAACTGACTTTTAAAGGGTATGGGAGATGTGACTCTGATTGATTTATTGCACGTTAACACACCCATTACTTATTAAGAGAATAGGGACAACCCTTTTGGACCATGCGCCGGGCACACCGACCATTTTTCCTGTCGTTAAACTAGCAAAAGTGGATTCGGACACGCCCTAAGTGCACTTTAGACCATGCGCTTAGATTGTTAAAATAGGGCCCTATGTGTTAGAAATGACATACTGATGCTATCTTTGATTATCTTTTTCGGTACTTACAGTCTCAACTCCTTCTTCCGATGCCGCCAAAGACCCTATCTGTTTTTCCACGGCAACCTAAACATGCCTGGTCAGATAGTGAAGATGCAGCCTGCTTGGAGCAAAGCGTGTTGCCTCACCTTAGTAGCAGGTGATCATTTGGCTTAGTTTCTAATGCTCATGATTATTCAAATAAACATTTTGCTAATGTTTTCTTGCAATGTCTATGGTTTTCTGAACAAACATTTCCAGATCAGTCCTCAAAAAGAACAACATGTCCGAGAAATCAGAAAAAATCCTCAATGAATGGTATGTTTCTATGCTCCTTTTTGCAGTCCTTTCAATAATAAATAATATTATTGGAATAATAATAGTAAATAATTTTTAATTCTACATTAAAAAAATGGCCATTTTAGTTACTCTTGCTAACTTCTATTTCAGGGGCATCACTAATGAATCCACTGCCCTTCTCATGCTGAAGAGAGCCAAAAAAATGAAAGGCAGGAAACAGCAGGAGAAAAGATTATTGGGTAGGCATATCCATCCATCCATCTTATGAGCTATACTTAAAACCATTCAACTTTTAATTCAGTAGATCCTATATTGGAAATCCTAAATCAGTGCATCTCAGTCAGGGGGCCTGGGCCTACTGGGGACCTCTGAAATCTTCATAAGGGGCCTCATCATGACTTACAATGATTTAAAATAAAGATTTCTAGACCTGGGAAAGTCATTTAAATCAATAAAATCGTATAATTCCATGTGCATTTTTATGAATATACGTACACTTTATAATTAGGCCAAGCTACAAAATATTATAAGTAAAACATCATTTTTTTTTTTATTCTTATCCTTAATCCTTATCCAGTAAATCACAACTGGAAACAGTGACGGGGCCTTTGAATATTGTTGTGGACAATGGGGTTCTCAAAAAGTTTGAGATTCCACAGTAGATTCCTTACAGTATTAGCATCCGACATAGCCAGTGCAAGTACATTCCTGTCAGTAAAGTTACATTGCATTATAATACTGCATATTTAGTCTATTAAAATCACTACCACTAAAAAGGCTGCTATCCTTCAATCTGTACTGACATTCAGAAACTTCTCTGTCTTTGGTGAGCAGTTGTGCCACACTTAGCATGGATCTTTTGATTCCATGAGAAGCTTAATCTGTCATAACAGCAAGCAGCTCCACCCTGTTCCATGCCTTGTCATGTTCGATTGGCCTGTCTGCAAACATTCTCACATATATTCCATCGTGCTTTGAGTTCCAAGGGCCCAGAATCAGCTTCATTACTAGGAGTTAGGAAACATCAGCGCTCATAAGTTCAATGGGCCATGAGTCTAAGAAGAATCCCAGACACGGTAGTCCTGGCCCTGGTCTGGATCCTAGAGGGTTGGCCTGAAGCCGGCTTTGATCAAGGTCAGGAGTGCGTGACTCTAATGCCACAAATCCAATCATGGCCCCATCAAATGAGGGCCTGTGTCAAGCTCTCAGAGCCACTGCTCCATAGGCCCTTTGGTCTTGTAATGGAAAGTGAAGCTTTGGTTTCTGTCAGTTTTCTGTTTGCGCTTGTCTGCTCGATGAATCCTGCATTCGCATGAGCTCATTTGTGGCTTCGTTCCTGTCTGTGTTATGTGTTCTAGACCCAAATCTACGTCTGGCCCTGTTCAGGAGCCACAGTAGCCAGTTTGTTTCCACAGAAACTCAAAGAACACGTTTCGCTTTCAAGGACAACTTTAAAGGTAGGACTGTATATATACACCACAAACCAAATAAATCACTATATAAAATTTAAAATGAATCACATTTCAGATGAATTACAATTTTTTTCTCTACATAAATGAACTGATTCACCTTATGAATCAATTGGTTTATTATATGAATCAGTTGTTGTCATATAATATACAACAACTGATGGAGTTTGCACAATTTCCTGAACTGATCCATTTTTATTATTCCCCGTGGGCTGGATCCATACAGTCATTTGGGACACGCTTGGATCTATCTTGTGTGTAATACACAAAAACATGCACATCGCTCGATCAAATTGAATGCACATGATGGGATCGTAAATAGCTAGCTATTAGGTTGTTTGGGATGGTGGAGAATAAACAAGATGATTGTATTTCAGGAGACTTTGTAGCGGACCTGAAGTGTGAAATTGAGTTAAGTACAGAGGAGGTAGGGCACTTAGGGGTTCCAGACTGAGAGAGAGTGCTGTCTGCAGCCCTTGTGCCACCCTAGGGGGGTGGGGCTTTCAGTGCGATGCTACCGAGCGTAAGAGATAAGGGATAGATGAAGGGTCACGTTAAAGAGCAGGGCAAATAAATGAAAAGAGATCCTCTTTACATGCGAACGGTTGCTTTTTTTTCTTGACTTTTTTGTTGTTGTTCCGACTCCTCCGCCAGTCCCATGGCGTATGTAAGCCGATACCCATTTTCAAGTGGGTTACTTCATGTCCAGCACATCCACAAAAGAGAGCTTGGATAAAATAAACACGAGTGAGGCGGATATCTCGGAAAGAATCTGTCACGGCTTCGGGGGGCTAATCACCTCCAGAAGGGGGCTTGGAGCGCTCGGCTGAAATGTAAGCCCCTGCTGGGGGAGAGCAGGGGAGCGGCGGCCAGCCTGTAGCCTGAGGCTTGGGGCCGTCCCTGGTGGGGTTGGGGTTGTGTTGCTGGTGCCTTCCGCAGGTCAGCAGAGGGGAAGAGCAGGTAGCCTTACCCAACCCCAAAGCCAGGACACAGTCCCATGATGCCCTGCTCATGTTGGTTTCAACATCTTTAATCTTAAGAAATGCAATCACTTTTTTGTTAAATGCAGCGTAGTTGCTTTGCATTAACCTGCAAGTTTTTGCTGCTCTCCTGTGCTTAATTTACACCATGTGTCCTGTATTTCCAGTCTCCTGTATCTGCTGGGCTTGGCACTGTATCACTTCTCAAGTAGATGATGCTTTTGGTTTGGTTGGATTCCTTTGCAAGGAAATCTTGCAAGAGAGTCCACAGAGTCCACTTTTTGAATCAGTTGAAGGAGTTTAACTGACATATAATGTCTTACTTGGTTCATATGTGTAGCTTAACAAATGACTTGATTGTTTCTTTTTTTTGCACTTGAGTCAAATAAATTAAAATAATCAGAGGATTTTTAAAACATCAGTTCTTAAATTTAAAAAAAGTTCAGATAAACCAATCATTTCAATCTCACATTAAGATTAATCAGATTCCCTCCATTTCGTTGTCCTTTTTTGATTGCTTCAAATTGATGTGATTGACAATGTGTGTGTATGTGTGTGTTGACCGCTGGTTGACCGCCTGTGGTCTGCTCTCTGGAGGTGAAGGTTTGACCCAGGGTAAAGGAAAGTGGGAGACAGAACCTCACGATAAAAGACCTGACCTCCCTCTTTGAGGCTACTCGGAGAACTCCCAAACAATCAAAGCCCCTTGGGTATGTCTCGTACACACACACATACACTCAAGAATCCCCCACATGCAAAGTGTGTCTTGTGGATAGCCTATGCGTGTGTGCATGGGGTGACTTCACTGCAGTGAAACAATTTAGGCATTTTGGACACCAAATTCCAGTTTAGTAAGTCAGACCCCAAAATAACTAGAAAATCTATGGAAGCATTTTTGATAGACACGAGATAATTATTTTGTGAGATGGAATGTATATAAGCATCAAAATATGAAAGATCTATTGTGGATAAAATACTTTTTTGTATTGTACTTTTTTGTTAAAAATCTTTTTTCATTTTAAAGTTCCCTCTGAGGATGCATATATAATCTTAATGTGTTTTTGAACTTTCTCTCTCACTCTCTTGTTATTCTCGCTCTCTCAGTTGTTATCCTGGTTTGGTTAGGGCTAACCATGTGTCATTGCCTCAGTATTGGTATGAAGGAAGAGTAGGATTTCTGAAAATACCTGCGCAGTGACCTTAAGGGAATCATGTTGACCCGCTTCTCTGAACCCACCCCCAGCAATTCGGTTCTGTCATCCTGACCCTCCATGAAAGAGCTGATTCTCTGAGTCCTGCCACCGCCATAGCAGCACCACACTGCCTAATGTACTTAAGAGCCCTTTTAACAGCCGTGACTCCTGGGCCTCCTAATGTCCTGAGGGTGGGATAGCTGGGGGGATGCGAGTTCGAGAGCTACTGGATGCTACATGTGCATGTGTTTCTATCATATAATATCTGTGGTTAACTCTGGAGGTCCTTCCCTAAAATCTGTGTTCACTGATATGATACACGCAACTTCTACCCCTTTTTTTCTTGTAGTTTTGTAACTTTTCAGCAAACAATAATACTTATTATGAACCTGTCTTAATGCACACCTTTTTATGAATCACTTTTTATGAACTCAAGTAACATTTTTATCATTGTTAAAATATAATTATATTGAATCTATAACCAGCTAAATGCTATAAATTAAATATTAATAATATACATTATAAATAATGTTAAATTATCATATCAACTTTTCTATTTCTATTCTATTCTATTCTATTCTATTCTATTCTATTATATTATATTCTATTATATTATATTATATTATATTATATTATATTATATTATATTATATTATATTATATTATATTATATTATATTATAATACTTATTTTAAAATTCAGTGGCCCCAAAAGTATTTGGACACTTAAGGGACACAAAATGTATGCATTAGATAAACTAGACAATATTAAACCAGTGGACATTTATTTTAAAGAAAAATAACATAAGCACCATTTTCAAGTAAAAAATACTTTAGGGCCAATTGGTTAAAGGTCATTGCAAAATGACTAAGTAAAGTTAGTTTTGAGAAAAGCATGATTTGTTTGCAAAGGCCATTTGGCTAAATATTTTGTTATTGAATGCAATGAAATTCATTCATTTTGTGTTCAAGTGTCAAGAGTCCAAGCCGTTGGGAGTGGAAAGTTCTGTGGGTGATTTACTTACAATGCACACATTAAAGAACACAGCAGCAGCCGGATCATTTCCATAATGATCAACGTAATCCACCAAGAGCAGCGCAAATTACCATCAGGTTTAAGACATGCTTTTTTTGGGCCGTTAAATAAATACCAGTAAATTGACAAGCGCAAACCTAAGTAAATCGCGTTGCATGATTCATTTAAATACTCTCCTCCGTTAAATATTGCGTCTGAAAGGGAAACTCCTACAAACGCATATGCAAAATCACACTAATTTGCCCTGTTTAGTAAATCTGTCCGTAAGACTTTTCAGCACCAATAAATGTGGATTGCCTATTTCCCCGTTTTCTTGTACAGCCCTTAGGGAGGAGTTAATCACTTGACATTTTTAGTGGATTTTCAATTAACCCATGACAACTGTAACCCATAAACCTTGTCTGCTCTTTATTTTTTGGCAAAACCATGGAAATGACTTAAATAAATGGCTCATTAGTTCCAGCACTTGGCCGTCAGAAGTTGTTATCAATTCATGCTAGTCTCCACCGAGAACACGTTTATTCTGAATTAAGGCTTTTTAGTGATGCATATTGACACTGTTCATAAATTTTCCTACTTCTTACATACTCATTAGTTTTTTATTGCTCAGATGACTTAAATATACACCACAGAAGTTGGTGAAACAAAGTCATTTTCATGTGCTCTCCAACCTCACAGACTTGTTTCTTCTGCTTCTTAGCTACAGTCCAAAACTATTCTTTTTTGATTCACGTGGTGCTTATCAGGAATTGTCTGGCAAACAACCCCTCTTCTGTTTATTTCAGTAAATATTTAAATGGATGTGTCTGAAAAAAATCTTTTGGGTACTTTTCTTCTTGTTTCATGTCAAATGCAGCTCACAAAGCACCGAAAGCAGAGGAAAAACAAACTTACCAGTGGCTCCAACCCGACACGGACTCTAAAGGCACGGGACGGTGAGGCACACTGCTCTGAACTAATAGTTCTCCAACAATCAGTTATAGTGGTGACTTGTAAACGTACACCATCTCACATTTTGTGAATATGCTGTGGTGTTAGAGATAATCTATTCAATTACTTTTTTAGGGAACATTTCCTACCTGATATTGGCCATGATATTCTTAATGGTGGGAGAGTGCAGCTTGTGGTAAGAGCTATTTTTTGTCTTTCTGTACTTGAACTGTTCACTAACATTTATTTGAACACTTTTTTTTCACAAATCCTGTTCTAATTAACTGTGAAGTTAAATTTAAAGCGGTACTCGTGCAAATTAAAAAAACGTACTAACAACTGCTGCTGTAAATACTTATTTGAAGGAGAGTGAATTTATGAATGTTTGAGCATGTGAGAGGTTGTCTATACTTTAACGTACCTGTTTTTTTCTTTTAGGCCATTGGGGACAGAGACGGTGTAGAATCGGGAGAAAAAGTTTGGGCTGACTCCACTGATGTCTCTCCACCTCGTAAAAAGCATACGCAAGCTCGGAGATACTCAGCTGAAAACAGAAGTGAGTGTTTTACTTAAGATAACATAAAATAAATATAAAAATATAAAAAACACATTATATCTGTTTGTGCCAGGTCTGCTTATATTTGGTAATACTGATATTTACAGATATTTATATTTAAGTTTTGCGTAAAAATATTGCTTAAGCAGACCATTTGCTTTTTAAAATATTTTTTTGCTGATAAAAAAGGTAATGGAGTATGTAAAAGCCCATTAACATTAGAAACATCTGTGCCCTCATTGTTAATAATATCACGCAAGCAAAAAAAAAAAAGTTTTTGGAAAGCAGTGAAAAACTCCCTTCTCCACTTCTGAGTACATATAACACACTATAAAATATATATATATTTTTTTTACTGTTATCTCTTTTTCTGCTCCAGGTTTAGGTTGTACTCAGAACATCATCGCCGTATAATAATTTATGAAATGTTAAAGGATGGGATTAATTAAGGAAGGATTTTAAAACACTGCGGACTTCACACAATGATGTGAGGTTAAATCATGTCAGTCAGGTGCCAAATCAAATACTGCACACAGAGTCCAGTGGGTGTGGCATGAAGCGCTCGATGGAAACTGACATGAATGTACACATCATCTGGCTCACTTGATAACCTATTACAACATCACACAAATCCGATTTCACACAATTGAAAACCACTCGACATCACCATGCCTTTTATATGGAAAAAAAGCAGGTTTGATCATTGTTTCCACTGGGGAATGTTTTTCCACTGACCAAATTTAGACAAGTGAGAACTTTTAGACAAACATGTTTATGTATAATAAATATATATATGTAGTATATACCATTCAAAAGTTTGTTGTCGCCAAGTTTTTTTCTTTTATGTCGCTAAGAAATTAGCTTTTATTCAGCAAGGATGAATTAAATTGATCAAAAGTGAAAATCTATGATCTTATCAATGACCTGAGTGAACAGTTCTTCTGTTATTAATCAAATGATCCTGAAAAAAATGCATGACAGTTTCCACAAAAACATCATGAAGCACTAATGTTTGCAACATTGATAATAATAAGAAATGTTTATTTAGCACCAAATCAGCATATTAGAATTATTTCTGAAGGATCATGTGACACTGAAGACTGGAGTAATGATGCTGAAAATTCTCCTTTGTCATCACAGGAAAATCAATACATTTCAAAATATAATAAAATAGAAAACAAATTTCAAATTGTAATACTATTTCGTAATATTACAGTATTTTTGATCAAATAAATGCAGCCTTGGTGAGCATAAGCAATTTTTTCCAAAAACATTAAGAAATTCTAAACTTTTTAATAGTAATATTATATATATATGTGTGTGTTTGTGTGTGAACACGTGTCTCAGCTTAGCAGACAGATGCCAGGGTCGATGAGGGGACGGGGGGGAAATAATCTCTCTTTCAGCAGGAAACGGTCAGTAAGAGACCCCTGACACCTCTCTGATTAAGTGCGAGCTCTGTCACACACTCTGTGCAACTCAGGACTCACCCTGACAAAGATCCCACTGAGTGACACAAGCAGGGCTCAGCGCATTTAACATAGTGATGTCGGGCTGTGAAGGCTTTTCACTGTCTGTCCTAATAAAGCCAAATTAGATTCCGCTGAAGATTTGAAAATGAAATCCACGAGGATGCTGACAGCCTGACCGACTGAATGACTGACTGGCTGTCTAAATGACTGACTGAATCAAGCCTTTCACACAGCGGTATTTATATAGGTGAATTATTGGAGAAGCTTATAGTGGTATGAAGACTAATTCTACAGATCAAAGAAAATGAAAATGCAAGATTCCTTTATAGATTCATTTTACAGTTTGTATGCTAAAGCTATTTCTCTATAATCCACAAATATCAGTACTCATTTTCTGAAAGAGAATGTTTTATTCCCGTCGCGTGTTAGCCTGTTTATCAGCTAACGTAATACAAATTTTCCCAGTCCATCATAGGCCTCTTGTGATTTGAATTGGATCAGCGTGAGCGATTAGGTCATGGGCACAAAGTTGACATGCTTAGTATGTTCAATTATAGTAAGGACTCTATAAATACTACTTAGCTTTAATGCAACAAGATACCCTCTACTTACTGGGGCCGAGCCATAAAGAACAGTTTAGGGAGCCATAAACGTTTTCATTATGTGTGTAGAGGAAATCTCCCGGTGCCTCATTTTTTGCCCTCTTTCAAAGGTAATGGGAGCAAAATGGCTGAAAACAATTTGTTTGGTCACAGCGGTTAAGTGAGTGTGTGGCCGTTTTATTAAATATCAGCCCACAGAATTCGGGTAACAACATTTGTCTCTTTGAATATAAACTTCCAGGGTTTGAAGTGCAATTAATATCCATCGAGGGCTGACGTCTAGTTTTTCCACTTTAATCAACACAGACAAGGAATAAATTAATACAAATGTAGTAAAACCAATCATTTGAATTAGCTAAACAATTACTACATTTGTAAAGTGGGTTACACTTTATTTTAAGGTAACTCCGTAACAGTGTAAATAGTAGGGCTGTCAAACGATTAATCGCGATTAATCGCATCCAAAATAAAAGTTTGTTTTTACATAATACATGTGTGTGTACGGTGTATAATTATTTTCTATATATAAATACACACACATGCATGTATATATTTAAGAAATATTTGCATGTATATACTGTGTATATATATTTATATTATATATAATTTATATTATATATAAATATTTTATATATAAATAACACGTTTTCTTAAATATATATATGCATGTGTGTGTATTTATATATAGAAAATAATTATACTCCGTACACACACATGTATTATGTAAACACAAACTTTTATTTTGGATGCGATTAATCGCGATTAATCGTTTGACAGCCCTAGTAAATAGACAAGTAAGTACTGAGTAATATTAATTAACTACATGTACATACTATAGGGTTAAGGTTGGGATTTGGTTTAGGGTTAGTTACTTGAAATTATGCATCGTTTTCTGTTATTACTGTTGTAATGTGAAACTGTCACCTTAAAATAAAGTGTTTGCATAAAATGTATTGAATTTATTAAAAGCCAAGGAACAGAACAGACTTCAGACTACATTTGATCTTTGAAATGAAATAGAATTCTGTGTGGCAAGATGTGGTGCACGGTATCCTCCCGAATCGATGAAGTTTTACCTGATGTTTCGTTTTGCCATGTGTGACTTCTTGCTGAGCGCAGCCATGGGTTCTACACGTGGAACACATCAGCTGCAGAAAAAAGAACTGTGCTTGTTAGAAACACCAGAAATGTCAGTCAAAGTCTTAACATGTATTTGAAAATGGATTAGCATTGTTGAAGGTGTATTTTTACAACATTATCTTTGTCTTCACAGAAACAGAAGTGCCATCCCCCACCAGAGTCAATTCAGCTCCGATCCAAAAGGAACGCATCTCGTTCCGGGACAACCCAGTGCGACAGAGTGGAGGCTGGGGTGGAGGAAAGAAGAGGGCCAAAGTGAACAAGTAAAAAGATAACCACATCAGCTTGTGTTTGTTGCACTGAGACAATATTGATTCAGTTTGTTCTTTTGTTTTCACCCTTCGTATTTGCGGCCGTGTATGTATTCCGAGTGTGATGGATGTCTTGTTGATGTAAGCCCTTAACAAGACTTACAATGCACATTTGATCTCCGCTGAAATTCCTTGCAGCTGCTGTTTTTACTAAAATCCAGCTTCCTCTTCTACAAATGAATTAGAAGCAATGGATGTGATATAGCCCAAATATCTGCAGGCGGTCACAGGATACGTATTGCTTTCAAGTATCACTCCATTTAACATGAGCACTGCGAGCCATGGAATGGGTGGAAACCATTTACAAATGACATGCTTAATATGCAGACAATGACAGGCAATAAAAACCAGCTTGTTCCTGTATTTAATTTACTTTTTTCTTTCCTTATACTAGGAATTTGTGTTGTTCATGAAGCTCAGTATAAAATGATGCACATTTAATGAAAGTAATCAAAATCACTGTCAATAAAGTATTTGGTTTGCACTCAAACACCTATTCTCTGTATATAAATCTCTGATCAAATGCATCTATGGCAAAACAGTCAGTTATCTAAGATAACAGATAATATCCTTCTTTCTGTATTTGAACTTTCTGGCACCAGTTTAGGGTTCATTTTGTATGCCTAGAAATGATAAAATAGCCTAAATCTTGAGAATAGGGTGTCTTATTAGTGGGAGTTTTGGCATTGTGTTTGGATACGCGTCCCATATTGAGTAGAGTACATTTCCAAGTTTCCACTTTTGCTGAATCTCAGAATAACAGACTGAATTTGCAGACTGATGCCAGCAGTTAATTCATGCCAGTTGTTACCCACAGAAAACATAGGCAAACCCTGAGAGATAATCTTTTCAACTGCCAGCAAGAGCAGATCTGCATAGGTTAGTAAAACCCTTCAGAGCCATATAAAACCTATTGGTTTGTTTGGGTTTCTAATAGACTACGTTGTATTTAACTACCCAGGAACGCATTATGGGGAAAATAAATAGCCTACTCTTTGAATAATCCTTCACACTAAAATGAAAAGGCCTTTCAAACCAAATTTCACATTGCAAGCTCAATGCATCTGGCCTGACCTGAGCAGCTCAATCACAGCAGCTGGAAGAAGTGACTGTGGCCACAAACCGTTTATTATCATTTTAATTACTTAAGTGACTGCAAAGGCGTATGTACACAAACCCAGCTGACACTCTCGTACTGAACTCTGACTTTCACCAGAGATTCATTCTGTCTAGTACATAAGAAAGAGAGAGAGAGAAACAGGGAGAGGCAATAAACAATGGCAAACATGTCATTGGCCTGAAAGCCTCATGTGGCCTTTACAAAACCATTCAAATTATGTAAGAATGTACCTTCATAATAGAGAAAATCATCTATGTACCAATTTGACAGATATCATGTTAGGGAGATCCCTCTGTCATTCTGGGTTATTATAACTGAAACTAAAACTAAAACCATTAAAAAAAATAATAATAATAATAATTAATTTTTAGTTCAACTTGATTTACTCAAATGAAATAAAATGAATAAAAACGTATATAAAAAAACTTGATTAATAAAACAAAACAAAATTACAAAAAGTTTAAAAAATGTAAAAAATATGAATATAAAAATATAAAATGTTATGCAAAATATTAATAAAAGCTATCAATGATACTAAAATATCTCTGCTGTCATTATATATTTTCTTTTTACTTTACATTATATTATATCAAGGACATGCAAGGCTCCTCACAGTGTATAGGTGACATATGAATATTGTGTTATTAAGACTTCATATATTATGGTAACACGTTTGAATTAATAATTAGAAACAGCCACATAGGCTATACGACAGAAATACAAAAATAAAGACTTAATTTGGAGAACTTTTTCCCATAATGTTGCATAATGTTTTTTTTTTTTTTTTTGGTATCGAAAGGATCAAATGACAGATCAAGTGTTTTAAATACCTCATTGCTTTAATGTTCACTTATTTGAGTTGATTTTGCAGCATCGCGTGTATTTACGCGCTTAATTGAGTGAAATGAGATCGTAAGTAATATAGCTTCATCTGCGCTTTCATGTGCTTTGCTTCTAATGCGCAGACAAAATTTCAACAAACCACACAGAATTTCTCACATTTTCCCCTCAGCAAGAGGTCCAAATAGAAGGTCATTTCAGAGCCTTAATAAGAACCCCCCTGCTACTTAAGAGCACCCCTATTTATTTTCATTTTTTCTCGGAGTGGCACCATCAAACCCCAAGCATTGTAAGTGACCCTTAGATATGGCTAGCCTGGCAGGTGGTAAGGTTTGCTGGCAGAGAGAAGACGGTGATCTCTTACACACATTTTGGAGTGAGGGTGGTATCGGATGACGCCTTTCCTGTTTGAGATACAAACGTTTAGGTGGTCGCAAAATCATTTTGGTGCCGATCTTTATAATCTCGCATCGCAAATGCTTTCTGCGCGTGTCAAAACTGTTGCTGTCGGGAATGTCAAGCTCTTCGTTGTTTGCGTTATCAGTGGATTTTGGATAAAGCCAAGTGTGCCAGTACCGAACAAATTACTCTAATATTATAGTTTTTAATATCACACTTTTATTGAAAATACTGTATCAGGCTTGATCATTTGTGACAATTAAAGCATATTTATGATCAGTTATCTTGAACTTTGAGAGGATATAGGCCTAGCTTTTCAAATGGTGTGGGAAAAGGGATTATTATTTTTTTATTTTTTTATTCTGGTCACATAGCCTGCATTTCTTCACAGTTGAGTTATATGAGTGTGACCGCGGTCAGCAAGCGCTGCGTGCCGTCGTGATATTATTCGTCGTATATTATTGATTGGAAGATTCAGATTGACGTTTCATGAGACTTGCAAACACAGGTTTGTCGTGCCGATATAAATAACTAGGCTATTAGAATAATGTTATAAGAAGAAAAACTATCTGAAACTTGTACTATCTGTATAGGCCTACGTTAAAAATCTTTAATAGGCCTATAGGCCTAAATAAAGACCATAGTCTGTCATTTTACTGGATTGTAAAAACGTTTAAAATAAGTAATTTCACTGGAAATTTACATTATAGCCTATTTAACAAGGCAATATGCATACTTTATTTAAAAATATTTTTAGGATTGTTTTTATAAATAAAACGTATTATCACCTTAAAATCATGCATACAATAATATAGAGCAAATAAGATGCTTAAATAATTTAATGACATTTACAGAACTGTAAAATAAATGTTTTTAGCCCACATGCCATAATGCGTGCCTATATTTTTCTGGCAATAGCCAGATTATGCGCTGGAACATGAATTAAATATTTAGAAAATGAAGTGTGCTATTTGCAGTGAAATACAGTTTTTCTACAAAGTAGAACGTTTTGATGTTTTCCTCTTGATGTTATTTATTAATAACTTTATTCGTTTTATTAAATAACGTAAAAAATGGGTAAAGCGTATATGCTTTATAAAGACAACTTACTTTGTTCTTTAAGCATTCATCCAACTTTAATATGATTAGTGAAATGCTTAATATTGTTTACAAATAGTTTAACACTTTAAATATCGCGCAATATATCTCCAGTCGGATTTATCAGTTAAATGATCATTAGAGATATCCAAACACACTGAAAGCGAAAGCAAGTGTAACTGTTTCATTTCGGGTCATCAGAGAGTTTCATAAATCTTATTTAGTGCTTGTGCGCGTGGGTGGAGTTTCACCTTCTCCATATTCAGAAGTTGGGTGGTTGCTTGAATCTCCCACTCTTTGCCGTATAAAGAGTGGCCCTCGGTCTCTTTAAGACAAGACAAATTAACGACTTGTACAAATAATTGGCTGCATTGCTTCATTTTTGACATCACTAAAACATTTATGGTGTCCATTGACGCTCTTCATGCTTGAGACGAAGCCAGAGGACCATGATGGAGTACTTGAGCGACAAGTTCTCCTTGAAAAGTCAAGCGATTAAAGGCAGCGATTACTACATGGACCAAGTCATGGAGACTTTAGACAATGTGCCGTACTACAACAAGACATCACCGAAATGCGTCCAAGCCTTCTCGATGCAGAGCAATGAGCAACACAGCACGATGGACAGATCGTCTCCGTGTGACAACCAAAACAGTAAGTCTGGCTTTGAGTTTAAAAGGGTTTTAAATGTAACAAAACATTTTGTAAAACATTTTAAGATTCTTCCGTGTTTTTTTTTCAACACCTTGGTTCAGTAACTAAGTTGCTATGTGGTTCTCAAATTAAGTTTTTCAAAGTTTCTTCAGGTCAATGCGTTCAGATCATTTAAAGCAGCGATTTATGTGGTGAAAAGTTAAAAAAATTCTTTGTGTCATAATGTCCTCCTGTGGCATCAGACTATAAAATCACTTTTTGTAATAACCTTTATTTTTATGTGTAAAACAAAATAGCCTATTAGAAGATAATTACCGGTTTTGCGTATTCCAACGATAAATGTTTTTATTTTATTTATTGGTAGGCTAGCGGCTATACGTAGGCTAAATAGCGAAAAAGATAAGAATTAAATGTGAAAAATACATATAACCTTTGCAGATTTAACCAGTATTTAAATATTATATATATTTTTTGAAAGGTTACAACTTTTCAACATTTCAAACGTTTGAATATTGTGAGTTGTAATATTTAATAAATATAGGCCTAGGTCTAAGTTATGAACAAAAAATAGCTACAAAGTTGTTTCTTTTGTTTTTACATATATTTTTAAGAAACTTGTCCCTTGACTAATTCCTTGTAATTCTAAATAAACTTTTTTGGCCTTTAAAACTATATTCTTCTATTAAACGCATTGCTCTTTTATTTATCCGCTTATCGGCTAATGGGCTATTTTGGTAACACTTTTCATTAAAAAGTCATTCGAAAACAATGTTGCAGATAAGTGATTTATTTTCATTAAAAGATCAAAAAGAAAAGAAATAAATGTCATTTTCCCCCCCTGATTGTACGTGGACTAAATAGCCCAATAATAGGCCTACAGGCCTTTCATTTTTTCCGCTATAAAGGTAGGCTACAGTTGACAGGACTAGCATTGACTTTTTTTATTTATATAGAAATTAATAAAGTGTATATTTAAGGTCTTGTTTCTTAATATTTTATAAACCCTTTGAGATAATCATATAGCTACGGAGTAAAAAAACATGTTTGGAAAAAGTTTACAGCCTACAACTTTATTCTCTATGTTGGAACATTTTTTTAAAGAAAGTTTTAGATTTAATTTTAGATGCTGCTGAAATTGCAATTTTATGTATTTTAATAATGATCACAGGCGTGAATTACTGCGCTCCAAAAACTGAGGACAGCAGCCTGCACGCGCTGGAGAACTGCTGCAGTGTCCGAGTCTCACCGGCCACAACCGGACCAGACAAAACTGAGCTGGACGACATCGGCGAAAAATGCGACAGCAACGTGTCGAGCAGCAAGAAGAGACGCCATCGCACAACCTTTACCAGCGCTCAACTTGAAGAACTCGAGAAAGTCTTCCAGAAAACGCATTACCCAGATGTGTATGTGAGAGAACAGCTGGCCATGAGAACAGAGCTCACGGAGGCAAGAGTTCAGGTAAGTGGCTCACTTTCATTTGGATTCTCTAAAACTCTTTCGCTTTTAATTGATTTATTTTAGGAACTTTTCAAGAACTTAGGCCTTGTCTGAGAAAAACTTCATTATGTTTGAGGACATTTTACTCACTATAAAACATTCAAATCAAATGTGATTGCTCAAACTTACATGCATTCCTCAACGTAAACAAATGAAAACAAACTATAATTGAAAACGTAACATAAATTTCAGCCTGAAATGTTGAAGTTAAAATGACAGTGGTGCAATAACCTGTTCATTCAACATTTACGCTTGGCTCTTGGCGCTCTGCGTCACATTTTTCGACATGCAGGATAATCCATTACTTTCAATGAGAAACCTATGGCGTCATATATAAACGCGTTGGGTATAGGAACGTTATCTGAACGATGTAACGAGTTGGTTGAGAATGTCAACTTGAACAAATGTCAATGTTCATTGCGCTTTTTCAACCATTTTGAATTTAATAACTGATGAACAAAATCAAGTTTAACCCTTCAAAACTCATGAAAAAGTAATGAAAGGACAGAAATTGAGACAAATGAAATGATGGAAATAAAGATGCTGTCCTGATGACATATTTACATAAATGACATACATATTTACTGTGCTCACTTAAATGTACAAAATAAAGGTTCCAAAAGGGGGGTTCAAATAAAGGTTCTTTATTGGCATTGACGGTTCCATGAGGAACCTTTAACATCCATGGAATCTTTCCATTGCACAAAAGGTTCTTTAGATTAGAACTATTTTTGGTTCCCCAAAGAACCTTTCAGTGAACAGTTCCTAAAAGAACATTTTTTGTATTCTTTGTGTAAAGAATATTTTAATAACCTAAAGAGCCTTTTTGCACTATACAAAACCTTTTGTCCAATGGAAAGGTTCCATGGATATAACATATTTTTTTAAATAACCATATATACTAATAAAGAACTGTTATTTTTAAGAGTGTTTGTGTACCATGGCGTTATTACCTTTATTTAGTTATAGATCTGTATTTGTTTTCAATCTAAACTTAGTAACCCTTCCTATGTCACAATTTATGAATTTAATGTCACAGCCCTAATTAAATTAGAACTTAACATTTAATCACATTTACAAATATTTAAATAAAAATAAATGGTAGCACTTTATTTTACTGTGTCCTTGTTACACGCGTTACATGTAATTACTATAGTAATAACAGTAAATGATGCATAATTACATGTAACTAACCCTAAAACACACCCTAATTTTAACCATAATCCTATAGTAAGTATTATTGTTACTCAGTACTTACTCAGATTCATTCAATCGTTAAACATAATGGAAAAATAACTAAACGTTCCTCTTTCTATTCAAGGTATGGTTCCAGAACAGAAGAGCCAAGTGGAGGAAGAGAGAAAGATATGGACAGATCCAACAGGCCAAAAGCCACTTTGCAGCAACCTATGACATATCAATGCTGCCCCGGACAGACAGCTACTCACAGGTGAATTACTTATTTGTATCATAATAATAAAGATCATCTAATGCATGGCTGTTGATTAAATATGCATCAGCATTTTAACCTGTATTGGCAACCCTGCATTGTTGTGCATCACTGTTTGAATGTCTTTAACCCAGTGTTTTTGCACGATGTCTCAGAAGTAATCACATATTTGTCATACATTGTATAAGTAGATTTCATGATCTTTTTATGTATAATTTTTTTTTCAATGTGACAGTATTTATTGATCTGATTACAAAATATGACTAAAAAGTCACAAAACATTTGACGTAATTTCAGCAAATAGCATATGGTGAGGGTGAGGGTGAGGGTGAGGGGTGGGCGGTCAGCCGTCTCACGGTAACTGACAAAACCTGTTGGGAGGATAGGAGAGGAAGATTTACATGGCACCGCGGGACCTCAATTTCCTTCATCCGAGAGCATATTCCTCACTCATGCGTTTTCCATAGTCGTATAAAAAAAGCCTCTGCCTTAATTTGACATTACAGCAGGTCCTTATTGCACCAGGCATGTTGTAAACCAGACTGCAGGGCTTGTGTTTGTCTTATGCCCATGACATGTGTACACTCAGATTTTTGTGGTGAACACAGATGCATTTTTGTGGACTGCAGGGTTTGTTTTTAAAAGCCTTGTCTGGATTCATTTAAAGTCTTGGACATAATCGTCACTGTGTTTTAATGCAGATTGAGGGTGTATCTGATATGATGTCATCAGTTTATCAGAAACTTTTCCCAGGCACACAAAAATGCATTGATTTCTGTTGTAAAATTGAATTAACTTTCCAAATCGGAATGTATATTGATGTGCCATGAAACATTTGGTTTTCTTTATTTTGATTATTATTCAAGCCTGTTGTTGTTTTTCCATCTCCATTTCATCACATGTACCAAAGAGTGTGTTTTCTTTTTTTGTCTCACATTCTCTGACCACACAGATTCCCAACAACTTATGGACGGGTCCCGCCCCAGGCAGTTCCGTAGTGTCGTCCTGCATGATCCCGCGAGGTTCCCCTCCCTGCGTGACGTCGCCCTACCCCCACTCGCCGAGGGCCGCCGAGCACGGTTACGTGGGCTTCCCCAATCACCAGCAAAATCAGTTTGGAGTTAATCACGTGTCTCTCAATAACTTCTTCGCCGATTCACTTCTGGCTCCTTCACCGAACAGTCACGCCGCGTTTGAGACCAAACCCGAGTTTGAACGGCGGTCCTCCAGCATTGCTGTACTGCGCATGAAGGCTAAAGAACATGCAGCCAACATAACTTGGGCCATGTGAACTCTGAACTTAGTCTAATAGTCATGATCGGAACTGTTTTTGCCTAATAATAATAATAATACAGTCAGTTACTTTCATGAAATAGTGGCTGTCCAGTTTATATTATTACTTTTTATATTTTTATTGGAACAACAAAGATTTCAGCCCCGTGATTATAGACATTTTAAAAAAAATAATTTAATTAAAAATCTCTGAATTGTGTTTTTTCTTCTATTGTTTTAGCATCTCTTGTTGTCATGAATATGAAGGGCGCAGAACTCAACAGTATTATACTCTCATGACATTAACAGAGAGGTTATGGCTGACATATTAACACATATGTCTGTGTGCTTTGCAGCAAAGCTGTATTAACGCTCTCTAGCTGTGGCTAGTCTGCAGTGCCACGTGCAGAGGAGCACATTTTATTATTTTATGGAAATAAAAGTTCATTCAAATAAGCAATGTGTTTCCATTTTTTTTTCACTCTCTTAGCTCTCTTTTGATAGAACATGATTCACCAATAGATTGTGATTTTGAATCATATTAGCTGCCTTTAAAAAATGTCATGAATACACATTTGTAACACTTTTGTTTTCAAAGTTCAGTCTTTTGTTGTTTTATGAATTAGGTCCACTACCGTTCAATTTAAAAGATATATTTTTTAAATATATTTTTAAAGATAATTTATTGCTGTGGTGGCAAAGCTGAATTTTCAGCATCATTACTCCAGTCTTCAGTGTCACATGATCCTTCAGAAATCATTCTAATATGCTGATTTGGCGCTCAAGAAACATTTATTATTATTATCAATGTTGAAAACGATTGTGCTGCTTTTTTTTTTTTTTAATTTTTTTGATGAAAAGAAAGCTCAAAAGAACAGCATTTATTTGAAACAGATTTTTTTTGTAACAGTGTAAAAGTCTTTAACTGTTACTTTTGATCAATGTAATGCCCTCAACGAATAAAAGTTGTTTTTTTAACAACTCTTAAACAGTTGTGTACGTTTTTGCCAATTGTCTGTATTACAGTTATGATCTTATATTCGTGTTTCTGAGTGAATTGCCAAAATAAGCAGTGCTAAATAATTTTCTGGTTTAGTACTGATCCTTTTTCAGCTTCTCTGTTGACAGTTACATATTTCTCCTTTTGAGACTAACACAACTTTACCAAGTTACTCAACTGTTCATGACTTTTGCCAAATAAACAACCTCTTCTTTTTCATTATTATTCTCATGTTTTTTATCCACAAGTTTGTAAGTAGCACTGAGGTGTTTTCTTAAATAATAAGAATGATCTTGATTTGTTTTAGCTGATTTTCATGTTTGTGAACGACTAAAAATGCTGTATTATGCATGCCAGGCCAGTAGTTGGTGATATCTCTTTGTACTGAGCGCCTATCCACCTTATTTTTCAGGAAAGAGCGGGCGTATATGAATGTGTCTGGCTTCTGGCGTCATTCGCTTCCAGTTCTTTTTAGCTGTACAACTCATTAAGCTGCTTGGTATTGCAAACTGGTATTTCTTATCATTTGATTTGAATGTAATGTCTTAATTATAAACACGCTAGCTTGTAGCGCAAACGGTTTTACAGTTTATGCACTTCGATATAGTCTTCTCATTATTTCCCTATAGCGACTAATAAATCGGAAGTCTCGCACATTCACAGAAAACACCTTCCGAGTCGAAAAATAAGGTGGATATGCTAAACATAGTACGCATGCGCATGACGTCACCGCTTTCACAAATTCACGTTTTTGTACGTTTACACAGAGAAAATAACGGTATCATTTTCAAAAACTTGCTTTAAAAAGTTTCCGTTTTCAGGCCCCCAAAATAATTATGTAAATGAAAGGCCAAATAGGCCATAAATCGGTAAAAAAAAACGGTAAACGAAAACGGTAAGAAAACGGTATTGTGTGAACTTTAGACTGTAATCTCTGTATCCATCTCTTGGTCACTGGTCTATAATTTCTCTGAATCCACAGCTTCACTGTAAGACTGATGGTGTAGCACATGTGAGGCAGAAGATCCTCAGTCTGCTGCAGATGAGCTCAACCAGCAGGCCGAATGGGTTTGACCCTCCGGGGTGAGCCACGCTCATTAATAAAGACCCTCACACGCTTGGGGGAGTGAAACATGCGAAAGAGAGATGTCTCTGCTGCCCAACACTCCCCAGACGGGAGGGGGGAAAAAATCCCATTTTAAAACACTATGGATTACAAAAATGTACCGTGCATTAATTGTTTCCCTTTTAATCAAATAAAATAAAAACATTTGTGATTATATTGTATTGAAAAATGATTTGGCCACATTTACATCTGCGCTCACAATTTAGTACTATGAAATCATTCAAAGTATGAAAGTAATTCACTAACCAGTGAACCCATAAATAAAAACAATCTGGCTTTGTACAAGCAGGCATGAATTTTGTGAAAGATATTTCAAAGATAAGCTGGCAAGAGCGATGGCAAAAACAAAAACAAGGCACACAGGACTTTGTGTGGAAAGTGTTGTGATGCCTCCTGTCCAACAGTTTATGCCTTGACTTTGAATGGCTCTCCTCTAGACGACTCATAGATTTTCCGTGCCCTGCATCCTTGATGGACATTTTTGGCCTAACTCTGCAATCAAGCACAATGTGGTCTTTATAATTACAGTATGCATGTAAACACATTTGTATTCCTTGTGGATAGTTTATTCAGTCATCCCTGCCAACAGACCCAACTGGTGCTGTACCAAAGGAAATAGCACACGTCAGACATGTCGCGTCACTGTCAGATGTAATCTCTAACTGTAATTCTTGACATTGATTTTTTATTTGTATATTTGATTTAAAAGTATCATGGGCAATTATATTCCAATGGTCATTTTTGTGCAAGCCAATGCAATTAATCACCCACATTACACATTTCACTCTGGGCATTGTAGGGAATAATCATGAAGTCCAGTATACAACAACTGGAGAAGTGACGCACACACACACACACACACTCACTCACTCCCTCACTCACGTACTTGCTCACTCGCTCACTCACTCACTCACATACTCACTTACTTATGTACTCACTCACGTACTCACTTGCTCATGTACTCACTCACATACTCAATCGTTCACATACTCACTCACTCACCAAATCACTCACTAACGTACTCCCTCGCTCATGTACTTACTCACATACTCACGTACTCACTCACTCATAATTAATAAACTGTATAAATGCATAACAGACTTTAATACAATCTTGCCCTGGTCCTGAGAACACATCTGAACCTTTTATTTCAAATCTACTTTCACTAATCTAGCTTGAACATAGGCCAGTGTGTTTTTTTTTTAGTTCACTTGTTTACCCGACACCTATAGCAAAAATATGATGATATAGTTTAAGGTCAGTATGATTTTTTTAAAATATGAAATTAATACTTTATCCAGCAAGGATGCATTAAATTGAACAAAAGTGACACTAAAGAGATTTATATTATTACAAAGATTTCGATTTCAAATAAATGCTGTTCTTTTGGAACACGGTTTCCACAAAAATATTAAGCAACATTATTGTTTTCAACATCGATTATAATAAGAATTGTTTCTTCAGGACCAAATCAGCCTATTCGAATTAGGATCATGTGACATTGAAGACTGCTGAATTACACAGAATTTATGTTTGTTAGTTTGAGTTTAAAAAAGAACTTGTCTGTTGTATTGTTAGATGATAATGTGTCCTGGTCATCATATTCTCTGCTTATCTCTTATAATATTGTTTGACATATATTACCATTATAAGACCTGTCTCTATCGACTCTCAGAAACTATGTACAAACAATGAGCTCATAAAGCAAATAAGCTCAGATCACTGCGAAACTCATTCTTTTTATGGCACTGAATGTTCTTAAACTTAATATGAATCATTAACAACATGGGTTGTTGTGAAATATTGGATAATGCAACTTTAAGGACCTCTGGGACACTTATGGCCCGTGTGCTACGAGTTGAAGACCAGTTAGACAAGAATACACCGCTCTTTGCTTAAGAATGTCACACTTCTTGTTTTCTTTCTGTTCAAATGCCACATACACTCTCTGATGGACATTTCAGCCGGGTCCCATCACTCACAAAAACTCCCAGCATGCAGCGGGTCGTGATGTTTTTAGCCCTGTGCCGAGCGAGGGGCCAGCGATCGCTCTTCCTGCCAGGACAGTTATGTATGTTCAGGAGCAGCGGTGCTAGAGTCGGTACGGGGCTTCATGATTAATGAAAGCATTCCCCGAACCCAGTCTCCTGCGCAAAAGAAGCCCTGTGAGTTATTGTGTGCGAAGTGATTTTTTTATTACCTTTTCACACAGAGTTGGGCTGTTTCAGAGAGCAACATTAAGTCCTATAGATCAGGAGGAGAAGCCGCAACGTTAACGTCTAAGATGGATGTAAACGTTAACAAATAGTAATGTTATACCCGAGACCCGAAAACAAAGAGGACAGAAAGAATGATCAGGAGATAGAAATACAAGTAAAACTATCAACTGTCTGGAACTATTTTAAATGTTGAGTTTCATTTGTAACACACCCATGATTAAGAAATTAAGCATGGGAGTCTTTTTGTCTTTTAAGGAGCACAAAAATACGCAGCAAAGTAGTCCATTCAATCTGTGGGCAGAAAGCCTTTACCTTAATTTGTTGTGGCTGGTGAGTCATCGTGAGAGTGTCAGGCTTGACGTGTAACGTGCTCATGAATAGTCAGATGTGGTGGCACCCCGTTGAGATAACAATGTTTACTGATGCCAAGACAAACAGAGGCAATAAACAGGACAATTAACCATCAGCGACAAACAAACTCAACGCAGGACCAAATGACGTCAACATTAAATTACTTCAGTATATTAAACAATATAGCACTCATTAATATTCAGAGCCATGATGATAACTTAGGTCACACACACACACAGATTTAATATATATATACTGTATATATTATAAATATATATATATATATATATATATATATATATATATATATATTTGTTCTTTTTTTCAATTCTCTTCCAGCATGCTAAATATCCAATTAAAGATTATATTTTAGATAAAAAAAAAACAAAAAAATCATAGAGGAAAAAAATAAGAGGGAACCAAATTACTTTTTAGTTTAAAAATTACATTATCGCTCGAAAAAGATTGTTGTTAAGCCTCTTGCTTTGGGCTATAAAACAATAGTTCACCAATTTTTTTTATTCTGTCCTTGTTCAACTTCAAAACACAAATGAAAATAAATGAAATCTGTTATCATATTAAGCAATCAATTTAAGCATGCTAAAACCACAATCGCGTATCGAATGACAAACAAGTGGCCTCTCTTCCAGTGACTGGACTCTCACTGAGTTCCCAGCAGGAGGAGAGAACCATCTAAAACCCTCAATCTCCATCATCTGCACTGGCTCTCTATCTGCCAAAACATCCAATGAATCATGAGAATCACTATTCCATCAGCCTCACTTCATTAAATCCTGAGAAACCAACAGATCTGAAGAACCGCAAAAGAAGCTAACAGTGAAAATATGCAATTCATTATTCATCCCTCTATATAATATTTTTTTTTTAACTTCTGTTAGCATGATATTGGAGTTTAAATGCAACTTACATTAAATAAATGATGTCTTGAATATAGCCCAGATCCATCATGGTCACTCAAAGTAATGGCAGCAGCTGAATATCAAAGGTTTTATTCTTTAAGTTAGACTTTAGTTTAAAGATAAAGGTGGTGTCTTAAAAGAGAAAGTAAGTCATCCTTTGATGATAAAACACATGGACCTCAAACCCCTCTAGAAGTAATCTCTGGATTGCGGACAGTGACGTATCACCATGTCACAATCTCATGAACTAATGGTAGAAATGTTGGTTTCTTATCATGTATATTGATGTGATCTGCTGACCCTTTGGGCATTTGAAGCCACATCTCCAAAGTCAAGCCAAGTCCTCCCACGCGGCTCTTCCCTTCTCCTACTGGCTTTGAAGTTCATTCTCCTCTAGCTGAAAAATCGCAGGGCCAAGTCACCTCAAAGATTTACTCTGGAATATTAAAGATAGGACTTCATAGTGCCCTCCATGCAAAGCTATTCTTGGACTTTTCTTTAACCAATAAAGACTTTGTAAACCACATATTTTCTCCCAAAGATTTCCTCAAAAGATCTATGATAATAATATTAAATCATTGGTATTAATATTGAATGATTTAAACATTGAGTGAATTATTTCCTGTCACACCACTTCGTTCCCGAATTATTAGTTTATCTTTTTTTATTTTTCTGCACTTATTCACCAAATGCCAGAATAATGTATCTCAATCTTCAAGCAGAAGAATACTTTCAGCTGAGAAATTACACTATTGTCCTTCTTAGAGCTGCTTTACAGAATAATTGAATTCTGTTTGCATCATTGATCATTATTTTCCTGTTCACTGTAAAGCTGCTTTGAAACATTCTGTATTAAGCGCTACTGTATATAAATAAAGGTGGCTTGACTTGTACCATATCATTACCTCATGCATTTGACTGTTTTTGTCAGGAACTTCTTTTTAGCTTTTGGCTATCTGAAAAACTTTTGGACGTTTTTTGAAATGATGCCGTTGTTTATTTGTGACGTTTAGGAATTCCCTGCTGTCCTTGTTCCCTAATGAGGAACATAATCACCCGTTGACTGACAGTGGGTTCTCGCCTCATGCCAGACCCCTCTCAGGTGACACTGCTGATCCTACAGATTTACTCTGAAGGGGGTTATGTAACAGAGCCTGGCATAGCACTGTACTGTAAACACAGCTCTGCTTCTTTTGATAACCAATGAGTTATTTTAATCAGGTCTGAGGAAAGAGCTTTAACACCCCCCTGTTGCTCTCTTTATTGGGCCAGGGTGATGGGCTAAGTAGCTAAAGTCCAATCCCACCGAAGTCCCTTTGGGATTTCACCCCATGGGGTGCACTGAATCAAGAGCCTGATGGCCTTTGAGGTAGTGCTGTTTTTATTGTGATTATTCTCTGGGAAACTGAAGGTCACGTTGCACTTTATCTAAAAGCCTCATTTGATACTTTTAAACAAATATTAAGCAGTAGCCAACTGCTCTGTGAGGTGGACTGCTCTGAACAGAATAGGTCAAACCATTAAAAATAATTGTGTTGAATCCTGCCACCTGCTGGTGCAGACTTGGTAATGTATAACATTTGCTTCCCTTTTGGAATTCCCTATGGGTTTTTAGAATGGTGTTTTTTGGTTTATGAGTAAAATAAAATCTGTTTAAGAGTCATTCTACGAAACGGGTGCCATTTCCACTTTGCAATTTTCCAAATTTTCATTAAGAACAAACTTATTTTTGAAAAACTTACACCTTTAAAGATATGTTAATCCTCCCAAAAATTATATTTTCCCACCTCAGGCACAAAATCCTTAATAATATTATCCTTTTTATTCAGGCATGGGAGTCCTTCTTGTACCACCCCGTCACGGACAATATGTATGCCATTAGAGTAGTAAAACAAGAAATATATTTTTTAAATCTAATGTTTTCCTAATAGTAAATTGTCCCTTTTTTGTTAACCATCAATCGAAAGTCTGTAATTTAATCCATTATTTTTTTTCTTAGTTTTTAATCTTGAAATATGAATTCGACATTTCAATGGCCTCATTGTTTGTACTGAAAAAACAAATTCACTTAGAAAATACAAATAAAGTTACATTTATTTGATTAGTCCACACAACAAGAACATCATTAAACATTAATTTATGCAAAATTGTATTTTCTTTCCCTAAAATTTTAACAAAAATGACCCCGTGACGGGGTGGTAACTGGTGTCACGGAGTGGTTCACTGTGACAGGGTGGTATGGACAAAGTGTTTCTCTACATGATCTGTTGGTTTTAAACTTTATAAAACTGGGGGAGGGGAAACATTATAATTATATAACATATTTAGAGATTTAATGGAAAACTTTGGTCATGCTCTGAAAAACTGAAAAGAGCATCATATTAGTATTAGTAGACTGTATGCATAATATTTGCTAACACTTTATTTGTCTTTTACTTTTACAACTACTTGTCACTTTTACTAACCCGTACCCTGATCTAACAGTCTACTAACACTGTACTACAGTCTACTAATACTCAACTGAGAGTTAGTTGACATGTAGTTGAAAAATTACTTTTTACCTTGTAAGTGTACGTGTACAGTAGTGAAGTATTTTTACTTTATCAGTGTTTTTCTTTGGAAAACTTTTACTTCAAAACATCCCAAAGCATAATGTCATACTTTTTACTGCACTACATTTCATAAATAAAAGTCTATGGTCCAATTTTTTTTTAACCTTTGATACTTAAGTACATTTAGAAATATTCTAAATGATAAAATCTTCTAAATATTCTAAATCTTGTACTTGAGTAAAACTTTGAATTAGGCTACTATTTATTACTCCAATGTAATTAAGTATTAAATGAAATTCAATATAAAACGTAGTGCAGTAAAAAGTACGACATTATGCTTTGGAATGTTGTGAAGTAAAAGTTTCCCAAAGAAAAACACTCTGATAAAGTACAGACACTCGAAAAATAGTGAGTGATTGAGTGAGTGAAAGCGATATGTTGAGTGAGTGAAAGCGATATAGTGAGTGAGTGACATGGTGAGTGAGTGAGTGAGTGAGTGCAATAGTGAGTGAGTGACATGGTGAGTGAGTGAGTGAGTTAAAGCGATATAGTGAGTGAGTGACATGGTGAGTGAGTGAGTGCAATAGTGAGTGAGTGACATGGTGAGTGAGTGAGTGAGTTAAAGCGATATAGTGAGTGAGTGACATGGTGAGTGAGTGAGTGAGTGAGTGAGTGCAATAGTGAGTGAGTGACATGGTGAGTGAGTGAGTGCAATAGTGAGTGAGTGACATGGTGAGTGAGTGAGTGAGTTAAAGCGATATAGTGAGTGAGTGACATGGTGAGTGAGTGAGTGCAATAGTGAGTGAGTGACATGGTGAGTGAGTGAGTGAGTTAAAGCGATATAGTGAGTGAGTGACATGGTGAGTGAGTGAGTTAAAGCGATATAGTGAGTGAGTGACATGTTGAGTGAGTGAGTGAGTGAGTGACATGTTGAGTGAGTGAGTGACATGGTGAGTGAGTGAGTGCAATAGTGAGTGAGTGACATGGTGAGTGAGTGAGTGAGTTAAAGCGATATAGTGAGTGAGTGACATGGTGAGTGAGTGAGTGAGTTAAAGCGATATAGTGAGTGAGTGACATGGTGAGTGAGTGAGTGAGTTAAAGCGATATAGTGAGTGAGTGACATGTTGAGTGAGTGAGTGAGTGACATGGTGAGTGAGTGAGTGACATGGTGAGTGAGTGAGTGAGTTAAAGCGATATAGTGAGTGAGTGACATGTTGAGTGAGTGAGTGAGTGAGTGAGTGACATGTTGAGTGAGTGAGTGAGTGAGTGAAAGTGATCTAGTGAGTGAGTGAGTGCGATATAGTGAGTGAGTGACATGTTGAGTGAGTGAGTGAAAGTGATCTAGTGAGTGAGTGAGTGCGATATAGTGAGTGACATGTTGAGTGAGTGAGTGAGTGAGTGAAAGTGATCTAGTGAGTGAGTGAGTGCGATATAGTGAGTGAGTGACATGTTGAGTGAGTGAGTGAAAGTGATCTAGTGAGTGAGTGAGTGCGATATAGTGAGTGACATGTTGAGTGAGTGAGTGAGTAAGTGAAAGTGATCGTGAGTGAGTGAGTGAGTGAGTGAGTAATAGGTGTGTGAGTGATATAGTGAGAAACAGGATTAAGTTAACAGTAAAACAAAATTTTGATTATCCTATCTTAGAATTCTTGATTTCACATATCCTCACATTCAAATGGGAACCAGAACCACCCCGTCACATCCCTTACCACCATGTCACAATAAAACATGTTACGGGGTGGTATGTGACGGGGTGGTAAATTTTATCCCAAAATGGCCACAGATCTTCCATGTGGTCAAGTTCCTCACTTAGCATACATGCATTCAATCTGAAATACAATTTTCTTTGCATTAATAATGGAAAAAAATAAATAAAAATCAGTTTTCCCTCTTTATTTTGCGTGACGGGGTGGTTGATTTGAGCTTGACGGAACCTGCCTAATATGAAAAAGAAACAAATAACTAATGTAAAAGAATGTCAGTACTTGCCTGCTTTTGTTCTTGGTGGCTACAAGGCTCAAATGATGTCACTTACGCTTTGTGATGTCATTTAAATCAACAGTCCATGATTTATAGATAAAACAAGTTAGTGTGACGGGGTGGTAAGTCAAACTGAGGGACGCACACAAATCATTAAATATTTACAAAAAAAATAAGGTTTACTTTGAATAAATATATCTTATGTAAAAAGGGACACAGTATAATCCTGAAAATAATAAATGTTTTATAAAAAACAACAACTTATTTGGTGATATTTTAGATGCAAATGTCATGTTGGTCAACACGGACATGTGAAATTGGCTATGTACTAAAGAAAAATTATTAAAAATAGTATTTTAATCTTTAAGAATAGTATTTTATCATATATCATGTTAACAAGAACACTTGAATTAATAACTTTAAGCTTTTGAAACACATTTTGGGACATTTTTGTGCCTTATGCATCTCATCAATTGTTGTGGACCCAAATGGCACCCGTTTCGTAGAATGACTCTTAACATTACTTCAAGATGCTAAATAAGGACAGCTGCCACAAGGATGTGTATTTACATAATTTTTAAGACGCCTAAGTCAGTGCTACAGGGAGATAGGAAAGAGAGCTAACCGTCCAATGCCTAACAACGTGTGACAACACATGCAAAGTTGTACCTACATCCGAATATCATACCCGCGGGACAGGTAGGCCTACCGTACAGGACGACAATAACAACTGCCAAGATACACCAGGATGCAGAATCCCTGCATCAGTGCTCAGACGGTTTCCAATAGGCTGAGAGGCTGGATTGAAGTCGGAAGGCATGTCTGAGGTGAGAATATTCACATTAAAATTTCCCACTTCTGATTTCAAAGTGTTCCAGTAGTGTTCCAGACAACTCGAAACTCTCCTACCTCTAGTTGAAAATAACCAATAGAATGTAGTCACTGTCACTTTGGAAATAACAACAACGCAGCATAATTACACTTCCGGGTTGGCCTACAAACTGACGTTATGAATAAACGGGATTGAAATTGCATTTAAAAACTGGCTAATCAGTTGATGATATGGAATCTAAATTCAGTTGGCCACACGACACAGGATGTTGAAATGGAATTAAAATATGAATTGGAATGACAGGAATCTACTGAACTGCTAAATTTAAAAGAAATTCCAATACAAGTCTTGAAAATAATTCTACACGTGGCATTAATATGAGCATATAATGATCAATATGAAAATTACAGTATCTGAATAAGAAAAATAGCAAATTTATGGGTATATAGCTGTAAAAGAAGGGGGATGGAGGGTGGTGGGAGGATTTATATTTTTAACTCACTTGTCACGACTTTCTTGAGCAAAATTTCTTATGATATATTTTAATAAACCTTTTGAGAAACCTAGCCTCGAGTGTGAGGATAAGATGTGGCACTCAGAGGTTGGGGAATTGCACTGGTAAATGAAAAACAATTTCATCTTTGAAAGGAAGGTGAAATTATATTAGAAAAGCTACTTGAAATCTTTGAAATACCACCCACTTGTACGGTAACCAGGTTCAAGTATACTTTTACCATTTCCCTTTACGATTCAGCAACTGAGGCTAAATCAAAAGAAACACTCCTCTTCCAATAAATAGCTATAATAGAAAAAGACTCATTCACTGAGCAGAAAAGTGTGAGAATTGAATCACCAGTGGGATGTAAAACACACACACACACACACACACACAAAAACCCACACACAAGTGCTTTTGTGAATGTGGCTTTAATCTGAAGAATGGCAAAACCCAATGCTGCAGTTTCACACATGCATATATTGTATCATCTGCTTGATAGTGGATTTGTCTTCACATAAAATACTTATGTTTCATGCTGGGTTTTCTCCTTCAATGTTTTCCACCCAAGTAGAGTAAAGGCAGCATTGTGAGAAAGATGAATACAATCCTTGGATGATCTCTGAAAGTCAATGGACTGAAATATCTATTCTGCCATAATGAACAAAGCCTTTGTCTTCAGCATTACTGTAATAACCACATTCTCTGTCATTCGTCTTTTTTACGCCTGAATAAGACTAATTGAAATCGGATGGTTGTGAGGATATTCATAATTTGTGAACGTATTTCATTGGCGTGTGTGTGTGTGTGTTTGTCTGAGTAATTTCATGTTACATACATTCAGGCCTCATGCGGTGATTCGTCATTTCTGTTAGTACTCCCTGAATAAGCAATCCTCTGATTCACGCCTGGCAAAAAATAGTACAGTTGTAACTTTCAAAGTTCACTAAACAGACAAAAAGATAAAAAGGATATATCATTTGTATTAAGTTTAAAAACAAATGCAGACATTTCTTGTTTTTTATATCTACCACTGGACACTGAAACCTGAATATTTCAAGAGTTTTTGCAGACTATTTGTGGCAGTTTTGATATGCACCTACCAGCAGATGGCAGTCTAACACATGTTTAGCCTGAAGACATAAAGAGCCTGAAACTAAACTCACAATGAAACCCTTCAACACAGCACAAGAAAGTTGTGTTGTCCCTGACATTCAGCATACTCAGCACCTGTGCTGTCTGCTATTCTAATCACTAAGCATTAAATTATCCCTCATGTTCATGTGGGAGCGCCTGGTGTTTGTCTCTCATTAAAACCTCCCTAGTGATTGGGAATGAGAGGCCACACTCTCTGCCAACCTCTTCTGCTTTGCGTGGAGAGGGGGGTCCCAGGGGCAACTGCGTTTTTCAAATATCAGTTCATCAGTATTCAGCTGCCGGTCCGCCATACTTGTCAAACAACAAGTGTATGTGGCTTCACTGACAACCTTTATCTCTTGACGCAAAGTATATACGTATAGTCTATCCACATTATTCCTATGCCCCATGGCGCTTTGCGCAAATTATGGGTGTAACTTCCGTTAAGCTGTAAACAATCAGTGAAAGACTAGCTCTATGGACGCAATAATATATATTTTTGAACTGTGTACAATGACATTACATTATACTCACCCTTCAACCATTGAACATTAAAAGGACATTTAAAAGTGTAAAAGCATCAACAAGGTACTTTCAACAGACCATGAATAACCCCAAAAGCGTGAATCTTTCCACAGCAAAATCGGATGGTTAAATATCACTGTGGTAATCTGTATTATGTAACATACGTTGCCTTAATGATAATAAAAAAATATTTACTTCAGCATATGCGTGATACTATTTCAAAGTTATTTCAGTCATTTTGACAGATAATATATTGTATTTACCTGTGAAAACAAACCTGGAAACCAAACAAAAACTGACCCTTGACCTTTTTTATACTATGCAAGAAAATTATCATGAGGAAAAGAATGCAGTGACTGAAAAGAGCTCTTGCCATAGATATTATTGTTATAACATATTACGTTAGAATGTTACGTTATAACCTTAAATAAAACATGAAAGAAAACTGATAGCTCATTGAGTCAGCTTGTTTTGTAAGGCAACCTTATGATTTGAAATGATTCGTTTCAGTCTTTTTGAATGGAAGTTCCCCAAACCGGAAGTGCCACCCATAATTCAAAACGCAGTAAGCTCGTCAGGAATAAGGTGGATAAGTGAATAATAATTTCATTCATTAGTTCACCCTGAAAATGAATTTTGTCTTGAAATATAATATTTATAATTTTAATATATTATTTATTATTATGAAGAAATATATAGCCTACTACTGTTTACAAAGCCGCATTTATTGGATCAAAAATACAGTAAGAAGAGTTTGTTGTTACAATGTTGGTAGTATATGTTAATGAACAATGTTTGCTTGTTCTCCATGTTATCTGAACCGATTTGTCAGCAAAACATTTAACAGCTCGATGGCTGCATCCAAAATGGCATACCCAACATAGTAGGCGAAAAACAGTGTGTGACAAAAGTAGTATGTCCGAATTCACAGCACTGATAAAAGAGTAGGCAAAAAGTTCCCGGATGACCTACTACTTCCGGCGAGATTCAGAAGTGTGCACACAATGGACACTTTACTATCCCATGAGGCCATGTCAGAGGATTTGGGTGCGCCTGAATCAACTCCCTAGCTTCCTACTCACTTAACACAGTTGGGTTAAAAATGACCCAACATATAACCCAATGGTGGGTTGATATAGCACCGACCTATCGTTAAGTTAATTTGACCCAATGTACTGGGTAGTAAGTTTTACCCAATAAATTGGGTTATAAAATAACTAATTTGTTCTTTAATCATTCTGTTATTATTATTAATTTAATTTTGTATTATTCATACATGTATTATTTATATAATAATAATAATAATAGCAATAATATACAACTTACAAATATATTGATTGAAATATAAATGATTTATTTCCATTACATTTAAAGTTGCGAACACTTCTATACAATTAAGTTATTGGTTAATAAAGTTAATCAGAACAAAGCTAGTACAGACAATGTAATTGTAAAGTGTCTAAATTGGTCACAGTGTGTTGACTGAACAGAGTACCGTGTGCTGTAGACAGACAGCAGCAGCAGGCTTGGGATACTCATTGTCCAAAATGTAAAGCATGTATCAACTGCAATGCAGCATAAAAGTCAGACTAAATTATTCTAGCTCTGACCTATCTCAGAATCGAAGTATACATTTGTAATTACTCTATAAAGACACATAAATGTCACTTTCAGTGTTTCTAGTGTGATGAAACTCTATATCAGGAATGAGGCCACAGGTAACCACAGCCTGCTGATATAGAGTCTAACAGCACAATTACGAGTGTGATATTGCTTTTATACAACAAATTACACTTATTCACTACATCATTCACTGAATCATTGATTCACTCAAATTACCACCCGCTAACATAACAATGTAACATGCAGAAAGAGTTAAAAAAATCCCCACACCTGTCTGTAATGATGCAAACCACCACTCTTGTAACACTGCCAATCAAATTGATTTATTACAGACATTAGTCCATTATTACAACAGTAAGAAGTCAAATGAAAGACTGCTACCATGGCTTACAAAAATGCTTCAAAAGTGCCCCCTTTTCCTTTCTTGTTTAGAGATTTGGACATGTTGCATTACAACCCTGCCAGCTATCCTTCCTTCATTGCTTTACAAAGTGGGCATTTTGGGGTATTTTTTTATCCTATGTGTGTGTGCATATTTACCATTTTAAATTTCTGTTTAAAGGTTGGAACAAATATCATTCAGTAGTTGGAGGAGGAGGAGCAATGGAGGCAATTCCCTCATGTCCTGCAGTTTTGGGATAAAATCAAGCCTTCGTCATTGTGGGAGGAATGGCACTGAAGCAAGACCGTCTTTACAAGCAGTTGATGCATGCTTTAAATTATTGTACATTTTGGACATTGAGTATCCCAAGCCTGCTGCTGCTATTTGGCCGTCTCTACAGCACAATACTCTATATTATGTTCAATCAACACACTGTCACCTATTTAGACACTTTAAAATTACATTTTCTATAGCCTATACATTCCAAGTTTTTATATTATTTTATTATAATATTTTAAATTATAATTATAAATTATAATAATTAAATTATAGATATATGTGTTGGTATTAATAATTACATTCATACTAACACTCGTAGAACACGGATGACAGAAGCGGAGGGCCACCCGGGCCTGGGCACAGGTAACTTTTGAGGTCTGGTAGAAATATAACATACAAAAGTAGGCCGAGGGCTACTTTAGATGAACTAAGTAAGGGATAGTTCACCCAGAAATGAAAATGCTGTCATTATTTACTCACCCTCATGCCGTTCCAAACCTGTAAGCCTTCCGTTCATCTTGGGAACACAAATTAGGATATTTTTAATAAAATCTGAGCCAGTTCTGTTCTCTACACACTTTGACACTTCAAAAAGTTAATATTCTGTAAATCTAAATTCAAAAGATTGAATTTAGTCTTTTATTTACATAGACATTGATCAGCGAACATAAACAGAGGCTCAACCGAACAAACCTCCTTGGTTCTTGCATGTCAAGCAAACATGAGCTTCCATTTATCATAACTGTGTGCGTTGATGAATATTTAACGATATGTGAATAAAAGCATAAATTATATCTGTTCAGCGTATGCAATCGTGTCTCTTCAGAAAATTTGGACTAAACCACTCAATTCATATGGATTAGTTTTACGATCTCTTTATGGACTATTTAAGTGTCAAATAGGTAGTTAAAGGATTAGTTCACTTAAAAAAGAAAATTCCTGATAATTTACTCACCCCCATGTCATCCAAGATGTCCATGTCTTTCTTTCTTCAGTCGAAAAGAAATGAAGGTTTTTGAGGAAAATATGTCAGTGTTTGACAGGTGTCAGTCTCAATGCAGCTTCAAAGGCTCGACACGATCGCAGTCGAGAAATAAGTGTCTTATCTAGCGAAACGATCTGTCATTTAAAAAATAATAATAAATAAATAAATAAAATTACCATCTCTGAGATGTTCCACGCATTACGTCAACAGGTTGAAAGGTCACGCGTGACATCGTTAAACACCGGGATTGCTAAAAAATCTGTTTAAAGACGTAGGCCTGCTGCATAAAAGCCAAACTAAATTATTCCTAGTCTGACCTTTAGCCCCTAATATAAATGTATACTATTAAAATAGCTGTTTAAATGCATTTATTCCACCTCTTAGCAGCAACAGTCTGTGTAAAGACACCTAATTGCCACTTCAGAAGCCCTTCTGTGCCACCTTTACACCAGGCCTGTTCACACCGGGACGAATTTCGCGCACGATATTCGCCGACGTTTAACGCCTCGTGACTAAACAAAGGGCGCCAATGAGTGTGCACACCGACGCGAAAAACGCCACGCGTAAAAGCGTCATTTTTTAAAAAACGCCTCGGGTTCGTTTTTTTGGTTTGACGCGCCGCGTCAAAAACTATCCGACCAATGAGATTGGTGCTTTTGCTCACGTGTCTGGAGCTTCTGAAGTTACAGTAAAACACAACTTGGGGGCGCTCAAACACAAAACGGTCTTGCCGAGCACAAATACGTGTAACGGCGAAGAAGATATACGCCAAGTAGCGTCTACACCGCCGGGAAGAAATAAGACGAGGATGCAAGGCAAGATGAATCGTTGGTGTCGGAACATAAAGAACTATATGACAAACGCGACAGCGACTACAAAAATCTTGATAAAAGAGAACTGTTATGGAGTGGTATTAAGCGCCATCTAATGTCAGGGAATGAATTTGCATGTTCACTCGGCTCATCGTCAGCGAAAATCGCTTGGGTGTGAACACAAAAAACGCGTTGAAAAACGCTGGCGAATAACGCGCGCCGATATTCGTCCCGGTGTGTAGCCTACGGCCGTTTACAGTGTAAATTTTGGCATAATGTTTTGTTTTCAGAATTGTGGGAGAACCAAGATCTCGCTCTAAAAAAAATCCAGATGATCCAAAATCATAAATTAACAAGGATTTGGGACACTTATAATGCATTATAATGTTTTGTAATTTTAAAGACGTGGTGCGTCTCATACAAGTTCTGTAAACCACTTTAGCCTTGTTTCTAGCACCCACCCCCAACCTGTAGTTCTGTAACCCGCCATATAGCTTTCACTTTTGAAAAATTCAGTTTTAGACTGTTTCGGTCCTGGACGCTGACTCATTGGTCATGATTCATTCACAAATGAGATCAGTTGTTTTATTCCTGAATGAATCAGGGTTGTTGAAATAATCTCAATGACTTATTTACAGATTGTGTCATTCACTTGGCATAATGATGTAACCTTCATAAAGAGTTACTGAAAATACCCACCAATGATGCACAGACTGACACAGACAAGTGATACAGGAAAAACAAAACCCTTTTGGAACACTGCTCAGTCAATTAAAATCGAGGCTCGGATTTAACTTTGTATAATGCTTGGCTTCAATGCAATAATAGCCTACTCCAGAAGCTGTAATTCCAGCTAACATTTTAATTCTTTGTGTACAGGAACTTGAACATTCCTCACATTCCAGGAAGCCTCTCAAGCCTGTAGTATTTACTCAACTTCCTAAATGATAGCTCTTTTTACTAATGATTAACCATTTATTGGTGCTAGGTGCCATTTTAAAGAGAAATGGAGCATTAAGACCGCATTGGTGGTGATTTTTGCCTGATGTTTGTTAATGTTTAATCAACAAGAACAGACTTGTTTTACTCTCTGAATTGACCAATACCCCTGCAATTTACCTGTGGATGACTCAGCATTCCCCCCTCCAAAAAAAGAAGAAAGAAAATCCCCCACAGCCCACAACCAATTAACATTGGCCAATCCAAGAGTGACTAAACACTCACTCAGCAGGCTGTTTCATCTAAATATGCTGGATGTTTACGTAGGTTCCATAATGAACCAAATCAATTTAAGAACAGTGAGACAGGGGAGTCAGAGTGCACACTATTCTCATAATTGCTCCTGCTCGAAATAGCTTATGAATCTCCCCACAGAGATATATATGTTGAGCTTGGTTGATTTAATGGGTATTGCACACTGAGTCATTGAATTGTCTGCCGTCTGTATTTCAAAGCTTTGTCTTCCTGATCCTTGGATCGAGTTTAACAGCTTTGGCTCATAGGCTTAAATAGCATTACAAAATAAGGTAAAATATTTAGTAAGTGCCACATGACCTCCCAGCCATCAAACTGTAAGCAATATAAATAAAATATGAAAAGCAATGCTGAATATGATTGACCTTTTGAGAAGATTCATGCCCCTATTCACTGTCACAGCATTAACCTTATCCACGAAGCTGATAATAGACTCCTGACTACTGCATCAGTCACCCTTGCATGCTTTTCTATCATTCTGTTGTATACTGCATTCCGACACTATCATTTCCCCCCGCATAAGCCTCATAGAAGGCGGCAAGCCAGACTAATGTTTTCATTCTTTAAAGATTTTGCTACTTCAGCAAGGCTTTCTATTTTCCCTGCATTTTAAAGATTTACCTTTAGGGAAGCAGGGAGGACCCACCCAACGATTTCTGGTTCCCAGAACGTTCTGGGAATGTTAGTTTATGGTTGTAAAACTAAAACTTAAAAGGAATGTTTTTAGAATGTTAGGAGCTTGTTCCCAAAATGAGTAAGCAGCCTAAATGGAGCGTCTATATGCTGTCTGTTACATGTCTGCTATTATGTTTTTTTCGTGCTTTCCTATGCTGGAGAGAGATGTAGGCCTAAGTGTTTCCCATGGGTGATGAAGGAGTTGATCATCCTATTGTTGCCCTGGGCACACCCTGCGTCATATACCAATGAGAGTGCCTGTGTAATTATTGCTACCAATTACTGGCAGCTGAATTAGAAGAAGACAAGGTTATAAAAGCCACTTGTGGTGTGAGGGGAGGGAATGCAGAATCAAGGCTGGTGAGTTGAGTTGAGTTGCTGGTGCAATTCCATGCTCTTTTATGTCCCATGCACTATTCTTATTTTTTCATTCTGTCTGCTTCCGCGCACACGCACACACATGTATAATTAGATTTAAATTATGTACAGTATGTAAAAACATTTTTGAATAAAATCTGAGATCACGGTAAAAACAAAGGATACAAAATTTTATTTAACCTGGAAATGAAGTTACCAAAAATAGAGACATTATGATGTACAATGAAGAACTATTTCAGATTCTGCACTATTTCTATGTTGCTAATCAAATAAGTAAATTTGTCACATTGGTCATGTAAACTCATGTAAAAAAAGGTCAGATGTTCTTGTTGCCATTGTTGTGTTGGAAGGCTCTTTGGAACATTCCGAATACTATCATAAAATATTATGAAATTCATAGTTTTCACTTGAATTATTCTGGCATAATTTGTAATGGAATTTCACTACTGGCTTTTGGACCCCATTGTATTCTTCAGCCAGGTTAGGCCTACTGAAAGTTACTGTGACACAATATCATGTTCTTTTGACACATTTTAATGACTTTTTTTTTTTAAACCAATGCTTTATTTCATACAGAGTGTATCTGCCTGCGACAGCTTTAATGCCAAGTAATAAACGGAGGCCGATGCGAGTGATCTGAATCGGCGCATCAAAGAGAAATGCATTGCTTATGCTCTCCCTGGAATGACAGAGGGAAACGGCTGAAGGTAAAGTTAGACAGATTTATAGAGTGTTTTTTTATTGGCCTGTTAGAAATCACTCAGGTCTTATTGAGGCTGATAATGGAGGGAAATATAAAACAGGCCGGCTAACTTTGTTAGTTGGCACCGTTCCTAGTCTTCCTCATTACCGAGGCATTGTGATGGCATTTTGAAATCGACTGATGTTTCCTTCCAAAACCTGCAGCAATAAAGGTATGAAGATCCAAAAACTACAAGAAACACATGCAAACCAACCGCCCATACAAAACAAATAGTCCACAAAATACATATGTTTACATGTTGAACAATGGATGGGACTATTGTTGCTTCTAGCAAAATACAGTACACAATTCTCCCCATTAGATATACACTGATTTCCCTGACTCTTTACTGGGAAGGAAATTCAACAGATGTCAATAATAAGTGGGCACATTCTTTAGTTTGCCCTAGCAATAAAAAGACTTTTGTGAATTGCTATTTATATGAAACTCTTTTTATAATTGCTATTGAAAACCATTTTCTTCTTCACTATACCAGAAAATTACAATGAACATGCTGTGTGCCTCACTCCGCACGCTTTTGTGTGCTGACAATATTAGCATTAGTTAGTTAAAATGTCCCTCGTAGCGCACAGCTGTGCTGTTTAATTAACATCATTTCCTCAGCCACACACTCACTAATTGCTATTAAAATCGTAACAACGCTCTCTGCTTAAAATGGACAATGTCTTGCAAGTAAACGTTTTTATTGGCAGGTTTCAGGGTGGAAATGCTTCCAGGAGGATCTGAAAGACGAAAGAAACAGGTGTTGAAATCTCTTTAGCATTAGCATTTATGCCAGATCTTTGAATACTGTACTTGTCTAGAGAGGTCCACGATTTAAAAAATGGATAATGTTTATTTACTCGTTCGTAAGAAACCAAGAAAAAAAAAAAACGTCCTTCATCTTTTCTGCAGGGAGGTTTGCGTAAGCCATTAGACTAAATGCTGATTAGAAATCGCATGATGTCCTTTAGGTTTTATATTTGATTAATGTTTGGCAGTTTGCTTATAATAAATGCTTCTGAACTGTCTGTGCCCTTTAAAGAATCTAAAAAAACCATACTCAACAGTTATATTATATTAAAGAAACAGGCATTTGGTTTAGCTCATTGACCTTTGTAAATAACAGAGCAACATTACAGTAATTAATGGAAATATTCTCTAATGTCACTTCTTCTTGTCTGGACCATTAGTATGTCTGGGGCACAAAAACCCAGGCCTGTCTTCAAATATGACAGGTCAGTCTTTCCATATTGCTCCATACTGGAACAGCAGGAAAAAAAATCCACAAAATGCTACTGTACATATACTGTATATAATATAAAGAACAGCAACGGAAACAAAATAAGAGAAATGGGAAATTATAAATAGACAAGATTGACTGGTAACTGCACACATTAGTATTATGTCTATCCTCTGGAATCAGACAGACACAGTGACGCTGTCACAGACTTTTCAACCAACATCTCATTCCCAAACAAAAATAAATAAATGAACAAAGGTTATACAAAAGACTATACAAAAGATTGTAATTCAAGCACATGCCTAATATTCAACAATTGGTCATAGTCATCCTGTGGTATGATTCATCGCAACAATACAGACAGACAGACATATTTCTCATAACCTTTCTGTTTATGTAATCCATCAAAGGATCCCTAATCTCTTTTTGGGTGGATGAAATCTGCAGCTTAAGAACATCATCATGTATGTGTTTTTTTCTTTTTTTTCTTTATAAAGACAGAGAAAATGGCTGCTTGTAATGCAGGCTTGATCTTTCCGCTCAAGATCACTTTACCCATTGAAAACTTCAATGCTTTTTTTCCTAATAAGGTGTAAGTAATAAGCCCCTGGAACCATTTCAGTACTCCAGTCAAGCGTTTAAACAATTTCATTTCAGGTTTTTTTTGCACTTTACAGTCTGGCATGTTATATTTGTTGACAAATGATCTTGGGGAGCAAAGGTAATTAGGAAATGCACCCCAAGGGATGTCGTGGCACACCTTCCCTTTTAATGTGAAGAGACATTGGTGCACATTGTAAATGTTTAGGAAAAATGTCAGTGGAAGCTTGGGTGTGAATTTGTGCTATTTATCACTGATGTTATAGGGTGGAGAGAAAAAAATGAATTGGGTAGTTCATTTATGTACCAAATCCATGAGGTTTGCAAAACTCATTGACCTAAAATGGATATGACCGGCAGTTTTTAACCCCTTCTCTGTATAGCCATGAGCTTATACTGACCTCTTTTTACCCTCCCTTCATGTTTCACACCTCTCTCAGAAATCTGATAGGATTAGATGAAAACCGGTCTGGTTCCCTGTGGAGTTATTTCTCTCCTGCTATGGACATGTGACTGTATATTTTGCCTCAGGACAGCACAATATGCGTCTATGCAAATGGGAAAATGCATGGAATTACAACATTGAAGAAATTACTAAAAACTGTGATATATTTAGCATAAACATAAATGTTTAAAATATCAAAATGTTGACAATAACTACAAAAAAGTTTTTCAATTTGTCATTTTATAATAACAAAATGTTATGATATAGTTATAGAATTTATCAATTACAATATTTCTTGGTCAAAACAACATTTTGATATCAAACTCTGAAAAGCCTATATAAAAGGCTGTTTTATTGTCAGGTTTGTGGCAAGATTCCTCAAAATAGCACAAAAAGGTAATACGAATTTTTCTAGTAGCCTAAATTACAAACTTACTTTGAGAAAAATTCACTGGAGTAAAATGTGACGACTAGCTTTAGAATGAAAAGGGTTCTCTATTCTTCTTGGAGTTTATCATTAAACATTCTCACAGGTATTTTTATAGCACATAGTATGTGGGCCAGTCTTAACAAATGCCACATGAAAAGACCCATTATCCAACACTTTCCTAACGTATACTAAAACAAAAGCCAGACAATATTTTGAAAAAGCCTCCATTGCTACAAGTCTTCGCTGGAGATGGGGGGTCTGTGCATGTGTGCCGATTCAGCCACATGAAAGCTTCCACTTCTGAGTGCATGTCTGCAGCTTTGCGCTCAGGGTGGCGAGAGAGAGCACAGTGGAACCCTGAGGAATAAGATAAGGAAGAACAAAGCTTGCTTTTCCACAGTGTCAAAACAAAGTCTTCCCACTTCACCCTCAGGCTCGGCCGCATTGAGCGCTACAAGGGAGACTATACAGTCTGAAGGAGGCTGAGGAATTAGAACACACACTCCAGACATAACTATTCGTTGGATTGTGTTTTTTTTTTTTTGGATCAGTTTGGGCAGGGTGATGGGGATGGAAGTGCTTGTGAAGGATAAATTCAGGGAGTAAATTACTCCTGTAAAAACAGTTACTGCTTCATAAATAAATAAGCAAGCATGAGAGGAAATCATTAAAGTTAGTATATTCAGTCTATGGATAAAACCTTAAACTATTGACAGACAGTATAAGAAAGCGTATTTGTTTTCAAGGCATTTTTATTTATTTATTTATTTATTTATTTTTCCAAACTATTAGGACTATATATACTGAGGGCGCTTTAACACTTGGCTCGATTGCCTGTTCCGAATCTGAGTTCGATTGCTCCCCCCCTCCCCATGCCCCCGATGGACTGTGTTCACATTAGGCTTGTTTGAGATGAGCAAAATCTGCGCAGAATCGATCACCGGTGATCAGCGCGAGATGCATGCCGGTTAGAAATGTGTCCGAGTGCGGTCCGCCTTGCTCTGATGTCATGCTGACGTATGTCAAAAATCTCTCGCGAGCGCAAGGCGCACCTGTCGGATTCTGCAGTCGAGCGCAGTTGCTCTCCACCGACTGCGCTGATCAGAAGCATGATGGGAAACGACTTGCTGACGACACAGCTTGATGTTAATTGGTTTAAACAACCGTGATGTATTGCTCTTATTTAAAATGTTTGATTTTAAAACTCTGATATCATGTTTTATGTGTACGTTATGTGGTAATATTCCCAAACTACCTCAGTGCGATCTCTCTGGGTTATGCAATGTAATTTTTATTTTTAAAAAAAGAAAAAAGACTGATAAACATGTATTTGGAATGGAATTAAATAAGTATGCTACTTTGGGTGTCTTGTTCATTATATTTATTTTCATATAAAAGCAACAGAACTTAAATTCCATTCAGTTTATTAGCAACACTGTGCACGAGCGTGAATCCGGTGAATCCCGCGATATCCATCTTTGATCTCACAGGTGTCAGATCCACTGCGAGAAGAGAGAACTGTCCGGCTTGCTTGCGCTTTTTTCACTCCTCCTCTCACTGCAGCCGCCTACTCTCGCCTACATTTCAGGCGAGGCGAGGCGCATCTCAAACAAGCCTATTATATTATTTGTATCCGAACCGCGATACGTTGTAATCGTGTTGCTTGGTAACCGCGATGAATGAAAAGGCGTCAAAATGGATAGAAAAGATAAAGAAACACACGTCTGTCTGCTGCAAAATTTTGAAAATTTCAGCATTTTTATGTGTTTTCCAGTTGCGTTTTTATGTTTTCATCAGCCCATGCATCTAACAAGGTTTCAATTTCTTCTGATGATGACCAAAGTAAACCCTTTCGCTCATCTTGAAAGTGACGCATGTGTGACTGACGACTGTCCTGTCGACCACATTATACGTCATCAATAGCGGTTCACTTCCGCGATTTGGTACGATTGCTTTCATATCAGCAGCGAACCGTACTTGAGTTCACATGAACCGTACCCCAGACCACCCTTTTTAAGCGGACTCGAGTAGGCTACGGTTCGCGGGTGCGCACCCGAGTTCGGAAGACAGCGTTCACATCATCCAAACGAACCGAACTCTGACGTCATTCGAACCCGGTGCGCACCAAAAGTGCTAGTGTGAAAGCGCCCTCAAAATAATGACTGTCAATCTGTCAAATGACCAAAAATCACTATTACCCCTTTTCCACCAACAAGAACCGGGTGCTGGTTCAGAGCCAGAGCCAAAGCTGGTTCAGAGTTGGTTCGACTGACGAGCTTACTAAGAACCGGTTTGCCTTTCCACCGGCTAGAGAGCCACAACAGAGCCAGATCTTACGTCACTGTATACGTCTCATGTTGCCCAGCAACCGCTAGTGCGGTAGCGCCAAACACAAACACGCCAGGCTTGTTCGAGATGCATCGGCTTCTCGCAGATCGATCGCCGCATGACATCAAAGCACTGCGATAGCGATCTAAAAGCACAAGGAGTCATATGCTCTCCAAACACTCCCGCAGCTCCGATCGGTCCTCGCCGCTCCGATGCATCTCGAACAAGCCATCAACAATAACGGACGTTGCAATACTATGGATGCTCATGGGTTTGCAAAAATACATCGGAATCCAACGCGTTCGTGCAGCTCGCCGTAACTTACATAGACGGATATTATAATCGAGCTGCTATTAGCTCGACTAGCTGCTATTTAAAAATGGCGGTCACAAGTTTCTATTCGTCTTGTTGGTCACGGTAACCCCGCCCCCAGCCCCTGACGCAAGCGGTTCTTTCTTGGCTCCGTTCTAGACCCTGCAATGATTTGGTGCTACTTAAGAACCAGTTTTACTGGTTCGGAGCTGGTGCTTTGGCGGTGGAAAAACAAAGAACCGATTTGAAACTAGGCTCTGGCTCCGAACCAGCACCAGCTCTGCCTTGGTGGAAAAGGGGTATATGAGTTTCATAAAAGTAGGCCATGAAACATTTCATAATTCTTTTTTCCATTTATTCAAAGTGAATGGGGATTCGGGCTGCTCCCTCCTCAATTGTCACATGCAACAGAAGGGAAGATTATTGATAAATAAAGGCTTCAAGTTCCACATTGAAAGATATTCTATGACTTCAGAAGAAATGGAATATATAAGAAAAGTTTGTATGACTACTTTTTTTTATTCTTGTTATTCAGTCTAGGTCCCTATTTACTTTCATTTGAAATGAGTAGCCAGTACATTTATCAACATTTATCCTTTTGTGTTCCAAGAAAGAAAGTCATGAAGGAATTTTTTTTGGCTGAACCATTCATTTTAAGTCAAAGACGGATCACCATGTGAGTATTTGGTTTAATAAAAATGCCAGGCCATAAAGGGCACAATGGAGGGTGTTGTCCTCATAAAATGAAGGCTTTCACTCTAGTTCAAACCCTCTGATTAGAGGCATTAAAGGCGATGGAAGAGAAATGAGGTACAAGGATGGTTCAGAAAGCAGAGGAAGCACACTGCCGCTTTGACAGCTGGAACCCATGCCGGGTGTCTGTTTCCAGGGTTGCACACGTGTGCATGAACACACACAATGGTACTTGGATGCACTCACAGAAGGGATAGGTCTCAACCTTTTTCCCCTCTTGTGGCAGCACTGTGCGTAATTCAGCAGGTGTTCCCAATAACCCGGCTGACATCATCCTCCAACACAAAGGCACATCAAGCATGTAGTCTGCCAAAGAAAGCAAAACTACAGGCATCACAGCAAGAAAGGTCAGAATACAAAAATACTTTTAACAGGACATACTTCAACTACCACAGTCCTCCTTGGGCAACCAATTTTACTAGACAAACAATGTCGTAAAAATTAAGGGAATATTATGCATGTACTAATGCAAAATTAGGTTAGTTTTAAATATAATTAAATGGAATTAGGTTTGTTTTTAGTTTATATTTAATTATATTGAATATAATTATATATATTTAAATACATTAAATTATATATGTATGTACTTACAAATATATTAGTATACAGTATTAGGTATAGTATTATATAATATAGTATTAGGTTTATTTTTATAATATAATATAATTTATAAATGTAATTAATTATTTTTGTTCATATTACATTCATTTTTAATTATATTTATATTTGCACAAACTTAAAGGTATAATGGAGGATTTTTTACTTCCGGGTGGATCACCTATACTATTGGTCCTCCTAATTGTCAATCATTCTGGTGAATCAATCAAACTTATTCAAAAAGTGGAGAGGGCGGGTCTTATCTAAAATTCGGAAAGATCCTCCACTATACCTTTAAGTAGAGTTAATTGAAAAGGATTTGAGTTTAGTTTTACAAAATGATACAGCACTTCATTTCAAGTGGTCAGTTTAACTCAACACGATGCAGCATAACGTCTACAAGTTTGTTGTGTTTCACTTCGGCAAGTGTGCTTATACAATACACATTCCATTCCCAGTGATATCCTATCTTTACAGTCCCTCAGGGTTACATCAATTCACTTTTTTACATGGGGAATCTGGGCCAGCGCTCCAAAGCCTGCCTTGTCTTCTCTCTGGAGACAGTCTAACTCCTGTGTCCTGCTCACAATAACCAAGGAAATGGTCCATGAACGTTGTCATTAGACTTTGTTTCATTTCCCTGATAGTGGTCCAATTGATTAAAGGGAATTATGATCCAGTCGCCTCCAGGAACATTTCTATGGGGCGCGTATAAGTATTAAATTAATCTATGGTTATGACATTTGAACCATTTTTAAAATGTTGTGTCTTTAGGGCATTTACCACTTATCTACTTTGGTGTTTTGTAAAAAGTGAAAATGAATGTAATATCCGAAGATAAAATCACAGGGAGACATTCCGCCCTAGATGTCTGGCCTTATATTGAGTGCAATAGAATCATAGCAGCCATTCACTACTAGGACACCAATTTCATTACACATTCCCTATGATTACATAGCCTACTGTACAATGTAATTTTAGAGTAGTGATAGAGTAGCTACAAACAGCACTGGTGGGGATTTTCAGTAGCTCTCTCTTCAGGTTACACAGTTGCGCCTGTAGGTGGTGACAATTGACTGTCTTTTTGAATGAATTATTGAATCACACAACCAAATCGATTTGTTAAAAAAACGCTGTTTATTCAGGAATGAATTCCTGTGTTGCTCAGAGATGTGTAGCCTGATTCAACTTCATTTGGAACTATCTTCGTTGGAAAAAGTAATTCAATATTAACTTGATGTTTATTAAACTGCTGTATAAAAGCAATATTTTTCTGTTGGCCTGGAATCCTATGAGTGAGGTGTTGGGGTGCACATAGTTTTGGCCATGCAGTGTTTATAAAAGAAAGCAGAAAAGTGTGCACTGTATTTAAAAGAACAATACAAATAAAACACCATTAGATTGCTTTCAGGCTAACATGACAAAAACACATCTAGAGCAGTCTTGCTAAAATTGGATTTGACTAAGAATTTATTTGCTATATATATTGTAGAAGCTTTAGAGCTAATCAAAATGTCACACTTTAATATAGTCCCTCTTCAAAACTAGGCTACATGATTCATTTCTGTGAAGCTGTCTGTTGAGATAAAGAGACTCATGTGCTGCAAACAACCTAAAGTACTGCATTACACCTCAAGAACTCTCACGCTGTCTCTTATTTGGTCTGTATTCACGAGTTCACACTTGCATAATCAGATATAAAATATGCATATTTGGCGTGCTGTCCGAGGAGAGGGCTCCGAGCTCGAAATTTGGCCCAAACCCAGAGCACCTAGACACATGCTTATAGATTTCTATTTTACACCTGCAAGACTAAAACCTTGAATTATTTTACTTTTAACTGTGCAGTTTTGTTGTTGGAAATAGCCAGTTTGGTTGAACTGTGAAATGTTTCTCTAAGCCCTCACTCTGGACTTCAACAGGAAATGTTGACCATTGAACTCCAGAGGAAACCACTCCCATACAGTATACAAAAGCAAGAGGAAAGAGACCCACAAACGTCAGTCTATTATCAGTGTATCTCAGAGATATGAAGGGCTTCACAGACCTGGTGGGACATTGATTTGTTGCCCACTGTCACTGATTTTGTTTAACCCAGTGCAAACTCTTCTTTGAGGTTAATATGATTTTTTGAGGGAAAAAAATGTATACTTTTATTTAAAGAATCCTGAAAAAAACGCTATCACAGCTTCCACAAAATTATTAAGCGGCACAACAGTCAAATTTACTTTTTGTAAAAAAAAAAACAGACAAACATTTACTTATTTTTTTGCTCAAATATTACTTAAGGTTCATTGTTCCTTAAAACAGTTAGTGAATTCAATAACTAAGTAAATTAAGCAGAACTCAAATGGAATGAGTTATATTGTAATAATATTGGGGGTGATCTGTTAGGGTTTAATGTTCTGAAAATGTTGGCAATCAGTTTCCTCATATGGTTTGAGTTACCTTAACTTGGGTTTTACAGTCGCTTTCAACATGATTTCTGAAGAATGATTTCTGAAGGATTATATGACGCTGAAGACTGGAGTAATGATGCTGAAAATATGTTTCTTGGATTTTGCATTATTAAAATAGGTTCAAAAATGTATGTTGTCATCAATAAAAAAAAAAAAAAACATAATGACATACATAGGACAGTTATTTAGAACTATGCATGAGGTCAAAGGTCACCATGGGTAGGGTAGATCCAGCCATTCAGAAGTTTTTACTTAAAATGGAATGTAAAGTCCATAGTAGAGGCTTAGTTACTACCAGCTATTTTGTAAACTAACTCTGTACTTTATTCGGTTGCATTTGTTCTTAAGGCAGAATCTAGCTAGTTGCTCGTAAGCTTCTTGTAAAGTAATGCGTCAAGCTTGTTGATGCATTGCAGTCAGATACTGTTTTATTCCAACCGTTACTCCTGACTGGAGGTTTCCGTAAATATTTAATTATACAGAGTTACGTTTCAACTAAGTTTAATGGTGCAAAAATAAAAATATTTATATATATAAAAATAATTTTATATAAAAATATTTAGTAGAAAATTGTAAATTAGTGCCCATTTACTAGTTGAAACTAAGCTAAGTTGTTACAGCTGGTGCAACCGGCCCATGATGGTTAAAAATGGCTTTAAAATATCTGTTCATTGTAGTGGACACCATATATCATAGGGTTAATGTTTGTTGAAGGCTAGTTTTAGTATTCTGTCCATGGAACCACTAAGCCTGCAAAGTACATTTGCACTGTGTATACCGTAGTATACTATCAAGACAAAACACTTAGTTGCCATAGTGATTTTTAAAGTGTGGGTTTTGGTTTGTTGGATGAGAGCTTGACATGCTTTTAGAAAATGAACATCAACTTCTCTATATCATATATACAACAAGCCGGGGAGAAGAGGACTGAGGATGAAGTTAATCAAGACTAGTGTTATGCCCGGCACATTCTAGAGGAAGCCAGGAAGAGCAAGAAAAAGCGAGACGGGGCATCCATGTGATCAAAGGCATGTCGTGCAAGATCTCAACCAGGCCAGGATGGGTTCTCCGTAATTGGTACTTCAAACCCTACAAGTGCTGAGAGTGAACATCTCAGTTCAAAGTCTTCATCACAGACACTTCTGAATATACCTGCAGCATCTGTGTTTGTGCGTTCACTCAGCGGCATAGCCCCTCGTGTTTTGATCTCGGGTGAATCAAAAGATTAAAAGCAAATGAAGAAATGCTCAACTTGAAGATGCATTCATCAATGAGGATAATATGAAATTGAGGTGGAATATGCTATTGAGGTGGAATAACCTGCCTTGATTCCAATGGGACTTAAAAACAAGCCAATATGTTAATATTTAGCTTTTAATATAACTGGAATCTGAAGAAAAGTTAATATATTCACTCACACAAATAATATTCATAAGAAGCGTTGATTTTATTTAAAAAAATATCAGTTCATTATAATAATTTTCAATTGTAGATGAGCACCACCAATGTCTCCTCCGCCCATACGAATCAGCAGAAACAAGATGGGGTCATGGCTTTAAGCTGATTAGCTGTAATGGATAAACTCTCTGTGCTGTAGGCAATCAGTGTGTATGCGCGCAGAGAGGGTCTCGGAGGAAGAGATTGGAAGACGAGGACCAGGCTTTGAGGAAGACTCAAGCACAGAGGGTGAGGTGGCAAAAGCAATGTTTATAAGCAGCTAATCAGTGAGACACACCAGGGTTATGAGGGCCGGTGGAGAGGAGAAGGGGCAGGAAAATGTCTCGGCTTCATGCAAACCCATGTAAAAACATCAAATCCTTCTTATAAACCAAAATGGAAAGAATACATCTTTCTTGCCAGATTGGCATTAAAAAAACTCATGGCAACAATCCAAAAACTGCATTAATCCTTCCGGTTAACCAGCATTTTTGAATAGTTACGTCTGAACGCTTGTTCCGCCAAGATAGCTGCCTGTCAAGTTAAGTTCTCTCAGAGGCACTTGTTTCTATCTAGTAAATGTCCTAATCTATTTCCTTCCTCTTTTGTATCTCGACATGCAACCCCCTTGGCCTCTCTCTCTCTCTCTCTCTCTCTGTATAATAAGAGGTTTGCTGATGAGTCTTAGCGAACACCTGTGGCAAAGCAAATGCTCTGAGAAACAACAGCCGTAATAAGACTACATTAACGTCTGAACCTGGCAAGACAGAGAAAAATATAGACGCACAATAAAGGTGTTTCAGACCCACCATCACCTTCTGGGAATGATCTCTGGAGACAAAAGACCACCCAAGAGAGGTCTATGCATGTGTGTGTGTTTGCCAATTGTTTCAAATCAGAGCCTTCAGCGGGCGTTTTCAGAGCCTTCATACAATTTAATTTACAGCACTGCAATAAAAATATTGCTGGTCCTCTATGTTTAGGGGAAGCAAGATTGATTGCCAATGTATGACAACCCTGAAGGCTTGGCTTTGTGTTCAAGTAAAATCACTGCACTTTATACATTCATCTTCTCGCCTTTCAACAGCTTGAATTGGAGTTTTGTGGCATTCAGTCCATGTCTATTTGGTCTGAAGCCATCAATATGCTCCTGAAAGTCCAACCCAATCACACGGGAAAACATAACTATTTTACGTGGTGGCGATATTATACGAATTAATACGATGTAACATTTTTTAGAAAACATGAATGTCCTCTCCTAACCCCACCCCTAAACGTAACCACGTAACCACGTAAGCAGTTCATATGATCATACCGATTTCCCAAAACTTTACAAATTCCCATGAGACTGTTGAAAATTTGATAAAATAAACTTAAAAGTTACAGACTTTCACTTCTGAGAACATGGACAAAAAAGGCAGATGACTTACAAACAGTCAAACAGCTACTCTGTCTAGAATAAGAACATCCCTCCCTCAATTCCACTTGAAAACAATGACTATCTAGTAAGGAAAAAACATTTTTAATATTAAAGCTGCGAGCGGCATTTGAGCGGGGTTCAAGCATTTAAGGCCTTTAAGCACAAAAGCATCAAAAGACATTGTTTTATTTAGAAAGCATTTAACCACTGACATCATAGATTTTCTAAATGACTCTGCTATAGTCAACCAAATGCAAAAGTTAAACTTTTTTTGATAATTATTGATCTAGAGAGTCCAGAGAATTGTACTGCACTGGTTTGGTTCCGATCGGGCGAAAAACCTAGGACTAGCTCGCAAAAGTAGGTTTTTAACATATTCGCTAAAATATTTAGTGAACGGTTTGATTGACAGCAGTGGTTCTTGAGGCAAAGTTGTTCAGTATGAGGAGATCTATCAAATGATATGCATATTGTGTGGATGTGTGCAACAACACATGACTACAGAGCCGTAAAACTCGTTAGCGCTAACTAGTGGCCGATTTTTTTCAAAATTCTTACAGACCTCTAGGGCCATGAGCTGAGCACTCATGACCATTGAGTGTCGTTCCGATCAGCCTCCGTTAACCTTGTCTAATAGGTGCTCAAACTTCATTGGCCGATGCTTTGATGCATGTTTTTCGAGATACGCCAATGTCCTCATAGACATACATGGCACCTTGGACCAAGACACGGCATACCAATTTTCAAGTCAATCGGACTAACGGTCAGGTCATAGCCCTTTTTATGCGATTTTTTACTGTGACCTCAGATTGAACTCTTACACGTGTACAAATTTTGGTGAAAATATCTCATTTCCTTCTCAAATTATAGCCATTGTAGTAAAATAGGCTCCTCCCTCAGCGTACGTTTTGACGCCCCTTAGCGACCGTGAATCGAAATTTCAACTTTTTTTCGATAATTATTGATATTCAGACTCCAGAGAACATTTCTGCACTGGTTTGGTTCCAATCGGGGCGAAAAACCTAGGACTAGTTCGCAAAGTAGGTTTTTGACAAAATTCAAAATGGCGGAAAAATTCGATACCGGAAATGAAATCGGATATATATGTTTTGTCCGTCTTGAGCCAAGGATTACAGTGATATAAGACACTTGAGACTACGACAAACCTACTTTTGCTTGCTGTAGCACCACCTATTGGCCAATCTGGGTCACACTCTCTCAACCTCTCCTCGATTTTTGTACTACCATCTGGCCAAGTTTCAAGTCTTCAGCCTTTACGGTTTGGGCTGCACAATGTGTTTTACGGCAGAATAATAATAATAAAAACCCTTACAATAACAATAGGGTTTCAGCACTACGTGCTTGAACCCCTAATTACAGTTTTAGGATATGAACTCATGAATTAACTATAAAAAATTATGAGCATTTACTGATATATCCCACCACAATGCAGTTTTAATACTAAATACATCAACACATGAAAGAAATTTCAGGGTGTCTTTTAAATTAAAAACTAAAATATTGAGAGTTGATGCTAAACTTCACTACTCTTTATTATACCAAACAAAACTGAAGCAAGACCGCACAATTTTTCTCATTAATTATTGCCTTGGGTGATAATTTAACAAATTTTTTTTTCATTCAAATTGTTTGGTCAGATGGCATCACCCTTTTGATCTGCTTTTATCCACTCATTACCTTTGACTGTGGGAGAGGTTCAGACATGCCGAGTCTATGTGAGGTAAAGAAACAGCAAGCTCTTTTCAGTTGCAGTTATTTTTATGAGATTTAAAAAAAGATGAACCTGTTCCCCGACACGATTCAGCAAGTGCACACAGTTTCGCCTGAATGCTTTGAACATACAGCGTTCTTGCCACAAGGCTGAAAAACTCCATAAAACATGTTTGCATAAAGTTAAAATTGCAAAGTAAACTTCAGCATGCCAAATAAAAGACCGGTGCTTGTTTCTATTTGACATTTTAAGCATTTCAGTTGTTTTAACTGAGATAAGAACTAAAATTTGCTAGTCATTCACATAAGGACGGGCTTGTGTACAACACGTTCTTGTGCACTTAAAATGGTACCCTTTAATACAAGATATTACAGCTTTCAACATGTCATTATGAGATTAAAAATAAAAGAACGGCGTTTTGCTGTCAAGAAGGCAATTCTGTGGTTTCCATAATCCTGTTAACATACACCAACACCCACAGTTTTTTCTGAACAATGGGCAAAAAAAAAAAAAAAAATACAGTGACTCAGTCTAAAAGAGATCCTAAAATTAGTTTATTTGTTCTTTGGTACAAGTTCAAAACTCAATGGTTTTGTATGAGAGAAACATTAACATACAAATCACTGACTTAAGTGGAAAAAAACCCCCAACCATTCAGGAAATGTCAAGGCAAACTGACAAGATAATGCGAGTGTTGTTTTTGAAGATTGCAGCATGCAGGCGGCAGGACTATTTTGTCTTAAGATGATCCAATCACTTGTTGAATCAGAAACCACATTGTGTGTTTATGAAGTTGAGAAGGTTCCTTGATCTAGTGAAAGAAAATGCATGTGTCTTGTTACATGATGGCCTGGTCCACCCCTCTTCTCTTATGACACTTCACTCATAGTTTGCATTTTCAGCCAAAAAGCCTGTGAGGATGCCACAGTCCTCATAATTAAAGGTTCAACAAGGGGAAGATGCCCTGACACAATCTAAAAGGACTGTTTTCAAGAATTGGCTGGTATAATTATTAGTGCTGGAACTACCACAGCAGTAGCGAGAGATAAAAGTCAGTAATTGCCATTTTCGCACAGGAAATTACGGCCGCGACAAAGTCCTGGCAGCTCTCTGGTTCCTCCTGAACTGACAGTGGAGGTAAACAAGTCACGACGCTGGCAGTGAAGACATTAAAGTGCCCTCGGACTTTGTATTGGCAACACCCTACATAGGGGGCTGTGTGGGATCAGAGCCAATGAGGGGGAATTTGGTTATTATCTCAGTGCGAAGCCGGCACTCAGAAGGATCCAATGAAGCAAGTCTTCATTAACACCCCCTGAATACCAAGGCCTGCTGCATAATGCAACTGTTTAAAACCCATTTGTTTTGCATTACAAAATGAAGCCTTCTTTAAAATCCCATTTGTTATGAGTCACGCTGAATGACAGCGGTGTAACACGTTGTTACCCTTCAGGAACTTGGCATTAAAGACCCTGCATTAATTCAGTGAGACCGCAGTCTAATAGTACTGCTAAGTCTCTGCTGTTTGCGGGTTTTAAAGAAAGAATGAGGCAATTACTTGAAGCAAAAGGGCTCAAATGTCTTTTTACTGGCACTGACTGAAAAAATGTAGATCGGTTTTCCCATTAGAATTCAAATATTCCTTGTGTTTGTATTAGTGTCAGAATGGATTCTTTCTATGAGTGCTGTTTCAACCCACTTTAGCTGTGAAGGGAACACGAGTCACAGTGTATTGCGACTATAGTTGATAACACATTTTACATTGCAAAAGCATTGAAGGAAATGTCATCACATAATTTTAGTTATGGTTAAAAGACTCAACGTTTCAAATGAATTTGAAAATTGATCGATTTAGTTTGAAAGAGAAAAACGAATAAATTATGCATATGTGATAACTTTTATCTCTATTTTGCAATCTGTGCAGTCACCTGTTTATACAGTACATTTAAAAAAAGAAACAGGTTAAAAAGTAAAGCTTATCTACAAAGTCTATATAAAAGCTTGTTTTAATATAAAACAAGAGTATGTTCTTTTATCAGAGTATCTTTTTCATTTAGCTATAAACACTTCATTTATATTGCCATTGCTATTTACATAAAAATATTTTAATGCATTTAATATTATATTTTTTTCTTTAAAAATGGTATATATATAAATGAATATTTCAAATTGTGGAAAATATAGGGTAAATAAATATCAGCAGGATTTAAAATATAAACAGAATGAGGGTTCATTTTAAATATGAATGACATTTTTTCAGCTTATTGAGAAAGTTCTTCTATATTTTTAATGCAGGCTTTAAGTGCATATGAATTCTAATAGCGAGAAAAAAAAATGTATTCACATCTATATCTATATAGTATAACTGTAACAGCACAGCAAATGTTTAAGGGATCGCACATCACCGTTCTGTCATCATCTCTGTCATGATTTACTCATATTTTTCCAAAATTATATGATATTCTTACTACTGTGGAACACAAAAGGAGATATTTTGAGAAATGTCTCAGTGTTTTTTGTACTTATAGTTTAAGTCAATGGTAACTAAAACTGTTTGGTTACCAGCATCCTTCAAAATATATTTTTTGATAATGACAGAATTGTCATTTTTGGGTGAAATATTCTTTTAAGCTGTGTGTTTTGTTGTTGGAGTCATTAAGCACATGTATGTATTAAAAACACAATTAATCCTCAGCTTCAAACATCAGTGTCCAGAGGCGGCGACCTGTCCACACAGGGCGACAGTGAGTCCTGACTGTGAGTAGAGCTTATTCCAGTGTCGGAGTCTGTGTCTGTTGCATCTGTAGGGGAGCATGTCTGTCTTACCTTGCCAACTGTCTGCTGAGAGACAGTGGCCCTGATCTGGCTCTTCAGAGATACAGGGCTAGGCTGGTCCAGACAGGCCCCCAGCTCAAGCACACTTAGTTGGGCAACTAAATGCTGGTATTCCTGGTTCTGGGACTGCAGGTCTGTTTTGTTCCGCTGCAGTTCCTTCTCGATATCCTGCATTTGGACATGGAGGGAAAGCCCAGCTCTCATGCTTGCCTCTAGTTCTTTGCGTAAGCTTTCCAGCTCTATGAGATCTGAGGAGGACAATGAGAGGTTGGGTTCCGGCTCTAGTTCTGGACAAGCAGCTGCTGCTCCTTTTAAATCCTCCAAATCTGAAGTCCAGTTCCTCAGCTCTATGTCAATATCTTGAGAGAGCTGGTCAATGAGTTCTTGGTGCCTGCAAACATGTAGTTCTAGTTGCTCGATTCCATCACTGGTGTACAGGTACTCCTCAAGCTGGTTGTCAAATTTTGACATGGACAGCGATTGGCCGTCATCACTCTCGGTGATGCTGGAGCGAGGCGTGGGGCTGTTACTCTGTTGTTCCTCTGCATGTTCAATCTCCAAGTCTAGCTCACGCATCTGCTGAATCTGCTGCCGGATGGTCTGATCCTGGGAGATGATCAACCATACAAGCTTATTGATCTCCTCTGAGCCCTCGGATGTCTCTCCTTTCTGGATCTTCTCTAATTTACGGAAGGCCTTCTTCACCATGCGCTTCTGCTTCTCCGTAGACACCGTCTTGGCGTACTGTGCAGGTCCTTGGTCCCATCTCTTGGACCTCGCTCCCCGAGACTTCAAGGCCCTCTTGGCTCCTTTGGATGATGGCACAAAGTCACTAGTCTTCATCAGGACAAACTGTATGAAAGGTCTCTCATCGCCCCAAGCATTCCATAGCCGAAGGATCCGAGTAAGAGGTGGCAGTGCTCTCTCAAAACCCTTCCACCGTTCGAGGATGCAGAAGTCTTTAGGTTCCCCATCTAAGAGCCTCTTACTCTCTGGTATAGCCTTGTGGTCCTCCAATAAAGCCTTAACTACATCTGCACAGGTTGTGTGCTTGGTCACACCACAGACTACTTTTTCTTCGTGACACACAAGCACCTGGATTTCCTTCCCTGGTGTCTCCTCTACAACCTTAGACCTGGTAAAGAGATTTAACAAGTGTGTATTATAAAAAAACACAATCGCAAGTGTTAAAATATTTTATATAAGAAAGAAAGACAAATAGTTTAATATTACGAAATGGATAACAGTTAGTAACTATATTAACTAGGAGGACAAATTATACATTATTATTATTATAATTATATTTAATAATAATAATGAATTTACTGAAGACTAGCATTTCTCTGTAGTCAACCCTAAGCTCTGGAACAGTCTAAAGATGTCTGTCTAACATAAACATAAAAGCATAAACATAAAAGCAATACTATAATTTAGCATTAGAGAGTTAAATTGTGTGTTATGCTGATTCCATCACAGTTAAATGTGATTTTAGACATTCATGCTTAAAAACACCCGTGGTAAATCACATGGACAGACTTGAGTGGCTTGTTTCATTATTACACTCAAATGGGGTGAAATACATAAAGCTCGCATATATCTATGTTTCAAGAGTCATAACTGTATTTGACACAGATTCACATCCATAACTCAGATGTTAATTAAACACTAAATGTCTGACATTATTAAGATGAGCAAAGGGCTTCATGACAAATGTATCTTACCCTCAATTATCTGAAATGGTTGTTTCATAATTTTTCATTTGTTTCAGGTCATAACATCAGGTACGACAAATTATCTCTCTTAGATCAGAATATTGTAGAGGCTAATTAAACGCTATTAAAAGCAAATTTTAAATACAGAGGTACTGTTTATTTATTCGCTAAATATATGACAGACAGACAGACAGACAGATAGACAGATAGACAGATAGATAGATAGATAGATAGATAGATAGATAGATAGATAGATAGATAGATAGATAGATAGATAGATAGATAGATAGATAGATAGCATTTTTATTTGTAAAGGGTGACAAAAATGCAAGTAGTATATTTTTTCTTAATGAAATACCTCAGAAGAATGCAACATTTATGCAAGAATGCAGGTGGTTAGTTAATATTTAGAAAACTCTGCTGCTAATCCACACAAAAAGTAAATAGTTGAGCTATTTACATAGCAGACCACCCAATACACTGCTTTTACACAGCGAGACAAGTTGATGCAATGCTTAAACATATTGTGTATTGTATAGGGTTAAAGGCTTTTATCTTAGACAGAAAAAGTATACACAACTAATGCAAGATTGCCATTAAATGTTGTATGACATTAATTTGAACTTACTGTATACAATGCTATTCTAAAAGTGAATTACACATTCGCACCTGTGCTGGTAATTCCATATGACATCATCGCCATTACATCATAATAGAAGTGTGCAACTCTAGCATTTACATAACAAGCAAGTAAAAGTATACAGTGGCTTGTTCACACATGTCAGAAACATTACACTGAAATAGACAATATGCTACAATACAATACAAGCATTTACACTCAGCTGGTTAACAATGTTTCTTGGCTTGCTATACAATTTTGATCTATTTAAAGAGCTTGTTAAATGAATCTGAACAAAAAGAAATGTCAGAATAGTCTACACTGGGAATTCAATATTGTTTTCATGAAATGGTCTACTTTATTTAGTCTTTTCCAAAATTGCCATGAGGACAGGAAACAAATGAGGGGGAATGGAAGCACCTGTGTTTGTCTTGTGGGAAAATCAATGGTGACCAGCAGTATCCTGTAACATACATCCTGCCAAGTTCAAGTATCGTGAGATAATGGAAAATTATGAATGTCCATTTCATGGATATTGCAAAGAAGCAGTGCAACAAACTAACAAACCATCTGTTGTGCTTACAGAAACATAACTATGGATCAGTGAACATCAGGTTAAGTCAGTCCACAATCACAATGCCTTTTGAAATGTAGATTTGATGTATCTGTTGTACCTTAATAATCACAACACCAGAAACATTGTCAGAACCACTGAAGGTGAAAAGAACAGAACACTCTGCTTCTCGACTCACAGAAGAAGAAAAAAACATGTGTTGCCACAAGACAGGAGCACTGGACTACAGAGAACATGCTGTATCTTTCTACTGACTCAACACAGTGTCTGGACAAGGAACATAATCTCCTTGACAGTCAGTCTATCAAGGTTTATTAGGCTGTACAAAATTATGCTTGGGAAATTAAACATCAATTTAATAAAGATGTGTGGGTCATTCAATTATATATCTCATTAACAAAATTCATTATCTTTATATTAATACATTTAGTCAAAGTTGTAGATATTGATAAAATAATAAATCCCTATGCAGCAGTTGTAACATTTATGACCATGTAAGTTAAGAGCAGCTGTGAGATCATATTAAATGGGTACTGTCTGTGTCAAATGATTCATTAACAGTTCTCTGAGAGGGCAGAGAGATTTTAGTGGGCATGTGAACTGGAGAGAGGTAAAAGTGTTCATTTTCATAATGTTAAGGAAACATGCTATCTAGCACAGTAAAATAGAGGCAAGGATAATGTATCCTTGCCTCTATTTTACTGTGCTAGATAGCATGTTTCCTTAACATTACACCACGAAAATTCACTTTTACCCCTGAGCCCTGTCTTAAAAGCATGAGATTTTTATAATAATAATGAAAAAAAACCTTTTTAGAAGATCTCTTTACCTCATAAGCATAATTGAGATGACAAAACATATTCATTGTATTTCAGGAAGAGCAGTTTGTCTCAATAGCTAAAGCAAAGTACAGGTTAAAAATTGCAATGCTGCTCTAAGGTTCTTATTTAGGTATTAACTAGTGACATTATGTACTAAAATAACCACACAATTATGGCAGCTGAGGTAATTTAGTTAAGTATAATAACCACCTCCAGTTTTAAACTGTCGCTGTGAGAGCATACCTTCACAAAACAAGTCTATTAATTAAACCATGTATAAATCAACTGTTCGAATGTCATTCTGTATGGACCACATTAAATAAAGCAGACACAGTGTTAGCTTTCCTTTGATTAGATTTCCCTCTGAACTAGAGTCCTCTTTAATCAGCACTACAACAAACTATTGAATAATTAACTATTTAGATTATATGGAAACACTGAGACATCAAAAGTAAATTAGGGCACTTAAAATGAACCGTAAAATGGTGTCAATGACAGAAACTTTAAAGTGTACAAACATTTATAAAATAATTTCTGTCAGTAATTTATGGGCTCAATTGAAGTTCATCTCACACGTCTTTTGACGCCACTAGAGTCTAGCTACCCCTCAACTGTAAGCTACTGAAGATATTTTAAAGGGAAAGTTCACACAAAAATGAAAATTTTGCATCATTTACTCACCCTCAAGTTGTTTAAAACCTGTATGAATTCATTTCTGTTGAACACAAAAGAAGATATTTTAAAGAATGTTGGTAACCAGACAGTTGACGGGACTCATTGACTTCCAGAATAGGAAAAAATATATAGGCTACTACGTAACATAATCAACTGTCTGGCATTCTTCATAATATCTTATTTTGTGTTCAACAGAAGAAAGAAACTCATACAGGTTTGAAACAACTTGAGGGTGAATAAATGATGAGAAAATTTTCATTTTTGGGTGAACTATCCCTTTAAGCAAAAACTAATGATTTTCGTCATAATATTTATGATTTGTATGTCTCTAATGACATTATAAATAATGACAATATCCTTAAATTTTGTCATCCTGTACCGATCGATACAGACAACAATTGTGTAATTTTGGCTGCTATGGTTACCTGCTTGTTCGTGAGTGTATAGGCTACACATTTAGCACACTCTTCTATCTTTTGTTTATTGAAATATTGTTTAAATGCTTATATACTTGTAATTAAAAAGAACATATACTTCCCATCCCCTTTCTTTGACCTCTTTGGGGGGTTAATATTTGTGTCAAACTCCTTTTATTTTTTACACCCAGAATCCTTCACAAAATCGCACCAAAATTACAAGCTTTTCTCTAAACAAGCAAGGTAAAACAAAAAGATTTTGTTGACATAATTTGTCATAATTACACAGACTAATTATAGACACAACAAAATAATTAAGTTAAACATACTTGAAGCAATACTCAACATTACAATATCAAGCCTTTCCAGTTCATTTCATCAAACACTCACGCGCTAATACGCACATCCGTCGTCATGCAGGATTTAATATTGAGAAAAAAAGGACACATTTGGCGTTACTTAACGCCAGCTACCTGCATCCTAGAGAGGCACCAGAGCCAGCAGAACAACAGCATTAGTGTAACTCGACTCTCTGCGACCATGCGGAGAAACACTTGAGTCAGAGCAAGTGTTGTTACAGTGACGAAGAGTTTACAGTCCATAAAAACTAGGCTATAGGTACGCGTTTCTTTGCGAACGGTTCTGAGAGGAAAAAAAGACAAATATTTAATTGCTTCTCAAGCTTTCTACCTTTTACGTTGTTTCGACCTAATAAATATATTTAAATGTTCTATTAAAAGGTCTGTGGTGCAATCTCAAATGAAATGGATGGTTTGAGTCATACCTGTTCTTCAAACGCGCCTTCAGAAAGTTTTTTCCAAAAGGAGCCATCGTGCGTCAATGTGACCACAGGTCAGATCCAAGGCATCGTGCAACAGAACGGAGCGCATAAACCTAATCAAGAAAGTACCACTGAAGTGCTGGTCGTGGAAAAAGTTCAACAGAACAACTTGCGAGCTTCAAAGTAAAAGGAGTTTCAAACAGGGCCGGCCCACTTCACACGGAGGGAGGCGACAAAACTCGCCTTTAGGAGAACTGTGTGGAGCTGATGATTGTGATATAGCATCTCTGTCCTGTACCACTAGATTGGTGAACTGGGAGTGTTGTTTTGTTTCAATGTCTGTATTTCTACGTTTTTTTTTATTAGCATCAATGGTGTCAAGAAGAACCTTTAACATCCATGGAACATTTCCAAGGTTCTTTATGGTGGAAAAAGACTCTTTAGACTATTAAAATGTTCTTAACACCAAAATAACATGTTTCTTTTAAGCAGCATTGTTCACTGAAAGGGTTTTTGACAAAATGGTTCTTCAACAGGATCGCTGCAAACCTTTTGGAACCATTATTTTAAGAATACGTGCCTCAAACTAATATATTATTCACATCTGCTACAATTTGAATTATTCAGACATATACACTAAGCTCAAATGTTTCAATGAATTACAAACTGTTAAAATGAAATACAAAAGAGAGTTCATGTCACAACCTACCCCACTTCTGGAATGGTTTAGCGAACACAGATATTTTACATCTTAATTAATTTTAAAACCCCCTTTTTAAAGAGTGCACTGTATCTTTCAAACCGATATCATATGTATCTGCAACAAGTTGAATTAGTCAGGCATCTAAGCTCAAATTTGTTTCAATGAATTACAGAATTTTAAAATTAAAAACAACCTTCCCCACGACTGGAATGGTCTGTAACACCAATAGCTAACATGGATATTTCATAGGATTTGTTTTCTATAGTCCTGTAAAGAGTCTTACAAACTTCTACTGTAACCACAGCAGGTTGGTGGCCATGTGTAACCATTTCAATTGCTTTAAATGATGTTCTCAAACAGTGTTACAACACTCCCTGGTCTGATGAATAATAATGCATCATAATATAAATAATAATCCAACCTTGTCATTGGCTATTATGTAGCCTATCTGTATGGAATATTTGTTTTTGGGAGCAATCAAAAGTAAACGCTGTTTCATTACAGAATGTACGGAGAGAATCTTTCAAGGCTGAACATTACACTTTAGACTCTCAAAACAGTTTAGATTTTAATCTCAGCACAGTATGAGCAACATATGGATAGTATGATTTGTAATTCTTGAGGACTTTTCAATATCAATGAGTTCAGATGAAGGCATCTAGCATCCTCTCTTATCTTTCATCACCATGCTTCTAAGAACAAATCATTCAACACTCCCCTTTCCTCCTTTAGAATGAAGAGAGGAACATCAAATTAGCATTTATGGAAGTTTTGACGTCAACAATCAAAGTGGTTTCTGAGGTGTTTGCTGATGTCATCATGACACAGGACAAGGGGGCATGAAGGGAGGGATGGAGAGAGAGAGAGATATGGAGATGGATATGGGAGGGGTAGGAACGATAGTGCGGCTCCTCTGACATCATTGAGGCTCTTATATACCGGGTGGAATGGAGCCCGCCATTCCTCACTTCACTTCTGAGAAAGCCAAGAGAAGACACAGCAAACAGGTTGGATAGGAAACCAAGAAGAGAGCATCGTGACTTCTGCAGGACGCGCTGTGATTGTCTCTGTAACTCTCTTACAACTTATCTCTCTTATTCTTCCATCCGTTTTCATACCATTTTATGACCTTTAACCTTATGGACTTGGGCCCAGCTTGAATGTACAGAAACTGTGGGACTACCAACAACATGCAGATGCAGCTGACCTCCGTTATGCTCCTTTTTTTATTGTGTAATGGACTATGTTCAGGTAGGTGCACTTTTATCACTTTACAGACTGATTTTACTTCTGCTTATTTAATTACCATTCAAAATGACCAATACATTGCAAGATAAATATTTTATGATGAGCTAAAATTCACATAAAAAAATACGTCTTTTATGGTCTTTTAGTATACAGTAACTATCTGTTATATCTTTATCTTATTGATATCAAGAATTATCAGCATTTTCATCAATAGTATTTGATCATGTTTGGATAACTGTATTAGAAAGTGAAAAAAGATAAAACTTTGAATAAAGATAAAACAACTTTTATGGGATAATCACAATTTCCCTTTGAAATAAAGAAGTCACTTGCTTAAAACTCTAAAAGCATTACAGACATTAATGTTAAAACCTTAAAGATTTAAAACATGTTGCAGGGCAAGTGTTGTATCTTAAGGTTCTACCCATCTCAAAAACCCATTTGACTTTTTCTTTAGATCTAACTGAATTTAAAACACACTCACTACTGCAGAATTTATTTGTACTTTGATGTCTATATTCTCAGTGCTATGTTTAACATGTCAACGTTGTGTGTTTTCTCCCTCTTCAGATATAGACCAGGGAAAAAGGGCAATAGAGGAAGAGGTATTGAGAAGTCTCCTCACTTCAAAGGTACAGTATTGCTTTTAAAACACCTGTTGAGCCTGAGCCAACAGAGGCAATACTGGCCTTAAATGGGGCCTTAATATAGATATGCCCTTTGACTGTAGGGTAGCTGAATTTTAAATGAAAGTCATGGTTATTTCATGGTTTCTGGTTTTGTGAAAACAGCATGGTACCAGTACAGAAAAACAGAAAAAAACTAAGATTGTGTGATAATGAATTTTTTTCAAATTTTAAACAACTCAGAAAAAAATACAGCAGATTATATTAAACATAAAGAATATTCTTTACCAGCTAAATCTTTTTACAAAGGCATCTGGAGAAGCCCTTTCAGAGAATAGCACATGGATGTGGGATTTATAGTACATTTATGTTTATGCTCCTGTCACTTGATGATTTATAAAAAGGTTATTGTCTTGATGAATGCCATGCTGTACAGCGGTCCATAAATGTAGATGCTAAGTGATGTTAAATGTAACGCGAAATGACACATTTAAAAATAATATTGATTCAGGCAGCAAATCAGGAGCAGTGTACTCAAAAAGCAAAATGGATGAAGCTTTTACGCTCTATTGGTGGACCAAATGATGTGCCATTGCCCAAAATAATGCTCAGCTGCCTTCATTCATTGAGCAATATTCTGCAATGCATCAACATCCATTATCTATCATCAGCACATCTGACTATTATCAATTATCAATAGAGAATATCATACCATCATGGTGTTTGTAATTTTCTACAGATTTTCTTTTTAACACTGACCACAATTTCTGGCAAGACAGCTTTTCTAACTATCCGTATAGAAATTATAAAAGTTAATTATGACTTTAAATATGGACATTGAATATTATGTCTTTAATGCTAATACTTTTAAAATGTCAGCTGGCCAAGTCTAATTAACTGTAGTGAAATAGAGTTACTTTAATGGCAGATTGACGGCCTGCGGGTCTTATACAGGTGCCATTTTCTTAATATGTAAGGAAAAATCTTTCAGTTTGATATGTTTCAATTACTGAGAATATTAACTCTTGTTTTTATATATCAGATCCACGAACTGGAAGGGGATTGTGTTATTTAAGAACAGTGTAATATAAGACTTACCCAAACTTACAACCAACAGGCTGAAAAGAGATTTCCAGATAGCCCGGCAGGCCTTGATCTAGTTAGATTCATCCTGTGAAGCCCAATAAAGTGGCTAGAGAAAACTCAAAATGTGCTTATCCATTATTGGCACCCTGTAAGTGGACTGAGAAAATAGCAATGGTTGAAGACAGCATGACTTTTATATAAGGTGAATTATAGCTGAGACTGAGATTGAGTTATTGTAAACATTTTTGCTCTGTCGCGGTGTGTGCAGGTTAAGCACGGCAAGCACATCGCCCCCTTGTGGCAGCTGCCGCTCCAGGATGTGTGCAGGTTGATGAACAGTCTCGGGGAGTCGAGGCTCGAGTCCTGGGGCAGCGAGGAGGAGCAGGAGGACACCGAGTTTCAGGCTGACTATGAACAGAGGGTCTCCGGTACCCTCGCACAAATGCTTGAGGAAATGCATGACCTTCAGAACCTCTGCAGGGTCCTGCAGCCTAGAGAGGTGAGAATCGACACATAGGCATTGCCAGTCGACTTTGAACATGCTCTCTTGTAAATGCAGATTTCTTCCTCAGCCACTTAAAGGGATAGTTCACTTTGAAATTAAATTTTGGTATGTTTTAGCTTACCTCAAGGGCATCCAAGATGTAGGTGTCTTTTTTTCCGCTGTAGTTTCAATTTTGATATTTTTAGGTCAAACCGTTCTTGTCTGTCAGTCCTATAATGCAGGTCTGTCGTCACTGTCTCAAAGAGCATGCACAGAGTCCAAATTAAAACAATTCCCCAATCGTCCAAATTAAACAATTCCCCATCGTAAGTACACATTGATGGCCTAAGACACGAAACGAGCGGTTTGTGTGAGAAAACGAACAGTATTTATATAGTTTTTTAACTCTTGTACACAGCCACGTCTAAGTGATCTGAGGGCGCGCGCGCATCCTGGTGTGTGACGTGTACGCAGTTGTTAACAAATGAAACCTTATTGTAAAGCGTTTTCGAAATAGCTTATGCTGCCAAATTGATTACAACACATAAAGGGGCTAAATGGGGATAAACAATTCCTGTCATTATGACCTGTTTGGCTCGAGGTCAGTGCACCTCTGAGACTCCATCAGATATACATCTTATTCTCTGAGGAGAAATGATTATCCAGGAGACTAACTGAGCATCAGTCATGACGTGGCAGTTGATTGCCAGCATTGTCCACCCAATTGCTGTGATTTTCAGTCCTGTAATAATCTGACTTTCATTTCAGCTTCAAGATGACCAAGAATATCTGGAGCTGGATAAAAACAGCGACAGTCCACTGAAGAGGAAATCCCCCTATATACTAAAAAGGCAACTGCGCACCAATAAATCAAGACGGCCGTACATTCTGAAGAGAAGTGTGTATTACTGATGCTCAAGACCCACAGACGGAAAGACATTTTTACATTTTGTGAATATGTGTCTGTTTTCACTGTCATAGTATTATATATAGTAATTGTATGTTCTGTTTTAGCTAAACCTTTATTTATTTATGTGATTCAGAAGTCAATCCCTTCTTCTTCATTATGGGATGGACGATGTAAATAAAACAGCAGTCTATTCAAGAGTTTATTAGCCTATATTTATTTATTTAATGTATTTTTCTTCCGATATAATTAAATCATACTTATTAAAACTATTTTTTCACAGAAGAAAGTATTCTTCAGATGAACATGATATAAAGAACATTTATGAAGGATTTTGAGTGACTGAAATATTAAAATGTGTAACTCCTCTTAGTGTATACACAGTAAATATAATTTAAAGCTGAAACGTTTTATTCCAGATTTGGTACCTTCAAATTCTTGTCGCATAACAAATAATTACTACATAAAGAGATTTGAACCAATCACATGATAGAAGAAGAAGAGGAATAAAAAAAAAATGGATCACAAGACTTTTAAAGGTTTCGTTGGATTTTCAAAACTAACAAGCAGAGAACAATAATTGTGCTTGGACTTTCAGTTTAAGGAAATTATGTGGCATCTACATTTGTATTGAGATTGATTGATATGGCGATTAGCTGACCAATAAAACATCATTTGCAATTCCCTACTAGTGCAACATCCTTAAGACAATAGCTACGTTTTGATTACTCTGCCCTTCAAAGAATACATAATCTGTTTAAAATGTGGTCTGTAAATGGCATATAAAACACTTTTCTGGACTCTAGCTGACATGCCAAAGCAATTAAGAAAATAACTGGAAATATATTCCATTAAACTCCATTAAGGACATTTGACTTATTTCATGAGTAACAAAACAGTATCTCTGATGAATGCTCAATGATTTGTCAAACCCAGAGCTATATGCACATCACTTTCATTAATGAAATGGAAAAGAGAGAGCTTGTTGGTTTTCATTTCTCTAATTGGCCAGTGCTAATTAAAAATACTAACGCAGCTAAGTAATTGGCTTCAAAATGTGCTGAACAACTCAAATATATTTCTCTGTGGCCTTTTGACACAGTAGGCTGCGGTGGTAATGATCCTGATACAATTAATGATTCGAACTCCAAATTCACTGTAGATGTATATATATATCAACAAAAATGACAAATATAAACAAAAGCAAAAATGGTTGTGTATTTTACAGATAATCCAGTAAATAATCAGAGCCTGTTCACCAGTAGATGGCAGTACAGTCTAATGCAATTCTGACCTTGAAAAGGCAGCAAGTTAAGATACCTTACAAGTGATCTAGATTATTTTTCATTTCAAATATCAAACAACATATAGATGCCGTTTTTTATTTTATATAGCAGTGCAATTGTGTAGTTCATTGGGAAATTATATGAAGATGAAGATGAAGAGACTAAGAATCATTACTATAAATTCTATGATTCAGTAGTGCCAAAATAAATCTTTCGGTTATGTTAATCTTATAAGCATTAAAGCACTCAGAGGAATATGCCATTTATATAGAGAGGAATAATAATTTGTCATTCTGCAGAAAGTTAATAAAGTTGGCTCTTTCAACCTAAATAATCTAAATGTGATAAAGGGAAAGTTTTTTTTTTTTTTTTTTTTTTTTTTTTCTCATCAATAAGACGATGTTTTCAGATAGTGTACATCTTATGTATCACTGTCTATGTAGGAATTGGAATGTTTTTATTGATGCACATCTGTGTAATCCTGTTTAGAGAGTGCTTTTCTCTGTCTCTCTCTCTCTTTTTTTTTTTTTTACCATTTCTGCAGGCATTGATCGCATATGGCTGCTTGTCTTGTTTGTCACTCACTTTATTGCCTGCTGCTGAAGTCTAGGGAAAAACAGCCGTGTCCTTCGACAAGGTCCCACACAATACAGACAGGAAGACAGCCACGTATCTCTGTATTTACAGAACACTGATTATTTGATGGTTGCTGGTATATGCTGCAATGTGTTTGATATCTGACCAAAGCGACAACTGTCAATCTATCCAACATTACTATATAAACATATACTATAATATTTAGTATATAATGTATTATGTAAAATATATTACACGCAGTGAATTCTATTGCTGTCCGTTTCAGTAAACAGTCTGTCTTTACTCATGCAAAAAAATGTCACAATTCTTTGAAAAAGGTCATGGATTGTGAATGGACACTGGGGAAATGCAGTCCTCCTGCATCATCTGTTGTGTCCATGCTAGTGCTCCTTAATTGTTTTGGCCACAATCCAGTGCTGGAGCTCTCTTTAATTTAGCTCAAATTTTCCAATAGAAGCACAGATTGACAGTTTAACTTAGCCACGGATCTCTGCTGCATCCTGGGCCTGATGCAAAATGAAAGTCATTGCCTTCATCTGGGCTTGGCGGAGCATCTCCTACCAGGTTACATCAAGATAATTGCTTGTGAAAGAACGAGATTAGTTCTTTGTGAGATCTCTGATTGTGTGGATTGAATCTGATTGTGTGAATTGGATGATGGTATAACAAGCATGACCTTGTTCTCTGCCTGCAGAGTAAATAATTAGGGCCTGCATATGGGCAGTATTACCCAGCTCAGAAGTGACAGCCTCTAACAGGAGAGACTGAACTAATCGAACTTACTGTCTTCTTGAAATGAACCAAATTGAAATGACCTCCTCCAAAGCAAAAACAGGTCCTCATCAAGAGTTCTCAAGAAAACAAGCTACACTTATTACTTCAAAATGAATGGCCTGGTGGCCTAACAAACCACAGGACACAGTTTTCCATCAAACATTTAAAATATAATCAGAGTTTTGTATTGGTGTGTTCACTCTTAAAGTTGTTTGGCTTTTAGTATGAATATGTTAGCCTTACTGTTATCTATAAGCTAGAGTGCTCCAAAACAATGACACAATTCGCATTTAGAAGACCAAACCCAACGTTGAAAATGAAAATCAGGTTGACGTCAGAAGCCAACATCAGTGAAACCGACTTTCATTTCCAACCAAAATCCAACGTCTGTCCGCCGGTGGATGGTGACGTCAATCCGACGCTGGGTTCTGACGTCAAACCGACTTTATTTTCCAACCAAAATGCAACCCCTGCAACCAAAATCATCCCCTGACTGACATTACTATTTTCTACTCAAGGACCTTGACAGAACTGTAGTGGAGTAAAAAGTATGATATTTGTCTTTCAAATGTAGTGAATTTAAAGTAAAAAGTTTCCAGAAAAAATAATACTCAAGTAAAGTACAGATACTCAAAAAGTACAATGTACTTTGTTTCTGTCTCCTCTGGTTAAAGGTTCTTCATGGAACCACATCACAATGAAGAACTGTATTTTTAAGAGCGTACAGTAGCAAATAAAACTGCACAATCTGCTTTTTTTTTTTTTTGCTATATGTCTATGAAATAATATGCATCTATTACTTTTGAATGTAAATAAATTCTGATTAAAAAGTCAACACATTTAAACTTTTTTCTTAGGTCAGACAGTCTCTTTAAACTAAGTAGGCAGTTCTTGGCCACAATAAGAAAAGGTCTTGTCAAAAGTCTGGATAGCTAGAACTTTCACAGAAATATACTTTAAAGTAGTGACATATTCTACAAAGAAATATTAAAACCATCCCTTCGACACTACCCTAAAAGCAAAGAAACAAAAAAAGCAACCTTATCCAATTTGTTCCTCTCCTCTGTTGGCTCTTTTTAAAGTTCCCACTAGAGCCTGATGGTCTTCGACAGGCTCCAAGCAGAGCCATTAAAGAGCCTGATGGAGACGGCGGCAGTAATTGTCACACGGGAGGAAAGAAAGGTAGCCACTACGCAGGCTTTTAAATGAGCTGATTGCATCTCTTTGGTTGCCAAAATTGAAATGACTACCCGCAACGTCGCACCTCTATTTTCCTAGCCTCGCTCGGTTATTACATGGCCTGCAGTGGGAAAGAGGGAGAGGGGATAGGCCAGAGTGCCTTTGTTCTCCGCAACACCGCAGTCTCTCCCGTTTTTAGCTCTCCCAACAGTGCAGTGCTTTTAAAGAAGAGCCTTGGGAAATGAGCTATCTCCACTCTACACGCAGGGAAAACCCTTCCATTAATCTTTAATTAAGGCTGTTACAATGGAGAGGGACACTGCAGTAATAGGAGAGAGAGAGCAAAGAGGTCTGCTATAACAACAGGAGACAGACAGCGTATGAGTACATTAGTATCAGCTCATTCAACCATCATCAAAAACACGTCCTCTCATCATCTAACAGACTTTGAAGAGGACCCATGTCTCTTCAGCAAGAGAGATCATTTTACTATTGTTATACAGCGTATTGAACTTTCCCAAATATTGATGTATTACGGGGTTGCATCTATAATGGATGTGTAATATTTCCATGTGTTTGGTGTATTGATCACACCCTCACAGGAGAACATGGATTAATATCTTGCCTAATGGCCCAATGCTTGCAAATTGATCCTTAACACTCTTTATTCTGCCTTAAAGTTGCATGTAAAAGAACAGATTAACATCATAACTGTAAAGAAATAAAGGTCATCTCAACTTAAAATAAGGCACAGAGTTTACTAAACTAAGAGCATATTAGTTACATCAACTTAAAGTTGGTCTTTTAATGAACAGAATACAGTAAACACGGACACACCGACACGGACACACAGACACGGACGCCGGCACGGACATGAATAAACACACCCAGCGGACACACCGGCACGGACATGGATACACCGGTACGGAAACCAGCACCGGCACGGAGACACCGGCATGGACACGGACATGCCGAAACGAGCACAAAGACATGGACACCGGCACGGACACGGAACACACCAGCATGGACACCAGCACCGGCATGGTAAGGGACACCGGCACGGGCACCTGGACACACATGGACACCGAGTGAACTATTCACAATACAGATTCACGAGTTCACACTTACATACAATTAGAGGGAGTAAAGTTTAATGCGTATTTGGCGTGCTGTCCGGGGGGAGGGCTCCAAGCTCGGAGTTCGGCTCGAACCCAGAGTACTCCCCCCGTATGTAAGTGGTTAGGACTAGAAGTGTGGAGAAGGGGTGGTGGAGGGATGCTGCTAAACTGTCAACGAATTGAGGTGAGACTGCTGAATATATATACACCTCTTATCGTTGATTGCTGAGTGCTCTCCTCTCGTGTTAATTATCTGAACGTGCTCCTCCCGAACTTTGTTAATAAAAACATAATTTGTCACTATCCACGATACATATTGTTGCATTTTTGTATTGCGATATATTGTACATATAATGTAAATCAAGTGTTTGGATCAAGATCAAGATGTTTTAAGCTTATTACACCTTGATTTCTACAAACAAAATGCAACAACCATTCTAGAGTATTGGACTAACTAACCAAAAGGAAGAAACATCACTAAAAGGAACACAACTCACTCTAACACCATAACTTTTAAAACAATTAAAAACACTAAATAGAGCTAAAATTATTCTTATATTCTCGTATAGACCAAAACACATTATAACACCATTTAAGTGCAAAGGATTGTGGGTATTCCCTCAGCCACAATGCTCCTCCAATTAAGTTTCTCCTAACACATCAAACAACAAGACCTTAATTTTGAAGTGTCCATATGCAATTTCAACTATCACATATCTTCCCACTCTTTCTCGTGTCAAAGTGTCTCTCTCTGGCACCGGATCTATCAACTGCTGCAGAGTGATGGGCACCATCAGTTTCATAAAGCTGGTCCAATGAGGGAGAGTGTCATCAGACAGTAGTTAATACTTATGAAACTTTAATAGTTTACTGATGAAAGCTGCGTAGAGGAGCAGGCAGGAGCCCAGAGCAACACTCCGAGGGGAACAGCAGGATAAATGAGACTAATTATTGTATGAGGGTAGATCCGGTTCCAGCGCCCCTAGCATGATATGTGACAGCAGCTGAGAAAAGCCAGATGTGTGTCTCCACCTTGGTGCATTGCAGTGATGGGATATTAAACCACGGTGGCCCAATGGAAAGTAAGCATAGCCAGAAATGGTCCATTCCAACACCTGTGGCATTGTGTCTCGGGGTCCACAGATAAACACCTGCTTATGTTCTTATCGGACAGGGACTACAGGTCTTATTTTATTCCAGGTTTGTCCTCCTCCCCTCTGGATTCATCTAAACCACTTGCATCCATGCTGTAATTGACTCAGGACTTTCTTAGTAAAAAAAAAAAAAAAAATGGCACAGCTCTGTTGCAGTGCTTTGTCAGTGAAACATGAATATGTAATTCTGCAGGTACATTTTAAAGGGATAGTACATTAAAAAATGAACATCATGCCATCATTTACTCACCCTCATGTCGCGCCGAACTTGTTTGTGGAACACAAAAGAAGGTATAAAAAAGTTCTACAGAATATCTATGTTTCTCAGTAGAAAATAAGTACAGGTTTAGAATGACATTAAAGGGATAGTTCACTTTGAAATTAAATTTTGGTATGTTTTAGCTTACCTCAAGGGCATCCAAGATGTAGGTGTCTTTTTTTCCGCAGTAGTTTCAATTTTGATATTTTTAGGTCAAACCATTCTTGTCTGTCAGTCCTATAATGCAGGTCTATGGTCACTGTCTCAAAGAGCATGCACAGAGTAAAAATTAAAACAATTCCCCATCGTCCAAATTAAACAATTCCCCATCGTAAGTACACATTGATGGCCTAAGACACGAAACGAGCGGTTTGTGTGAGAAAACGAACAGTATTTATATTGTTTTTTAACTCTTGTACACAGCCACGTCCAAGTGATCTGAGGGCGCGCGCGCATCCTGGTGTGTGACGTGTGCGCAGACTGGTGCATATACACTAGATGTCGCATTGGCAACGGCAGTTCACTGGAACGAATGCCGTAGGCAAGGCGGCATCTATTCTAGTGTATATATATCTATGCACCAGTCTCAGATCACTTGGACGTGGCTGTGTACAAGAGTTAAAAAACGATATAAATACTGTTCGTTTTCTCACACAAACCGCTCATTTCGTGTCTTAGGCCATCAATGTGTACTTACGATGGGGAATTGTTTAATTTGGACGATGGGGAATTGTTTTAATTTGGACTCTGTGCATGCTCTTTGAGACAGTGACCATAGACCTGCATTATAGGACTGACAGACAAGAACGGTTTGACCTAAAAATATCAAAATTTAAACTACTGCGGAAACAAAGACACCCTTGTGTCTACCCAGCGTCTGTCAAGGATGCCCTTGAGGTAAGCTAAAACATACCAAAATTTTATTTCAAAGTGAACTATACCTGTAAGGTGGGTAAAATATAGTGGTAGACCAATATATTTTTAATTATTGGCATCGGCCTGATACATTATGGCCCGGATAAAAAAAAACAGGGCTTACATTTAGCCATGCAGGATTAGGCCTTATTAGGGCATTTACAGTAAGGAAGCTTTTATAAATTTGCCTTATAAAAAACATTACAGGTGTGCATCTTGAGACAAAACAATGGCACTGACATATTTTAAGATATGTCAGTGCAAGTTGTTTTCTGTTAAAACAGCTCAAACATGCATTTTAGCCTAGGAGGACAAGGTTTAAAGGGTGTAATGAAGTTAGATGTTATGGGAAGAAGTAGGCGGGAACCAGCGAACATTCAACAACTTTAATCCATAAATAAATAAATAAACAAAAACAAAACGAAAGTAAAGACATAATAAAACATAAACAAAACACAACATAAATCCAGGCCTGGCCTCTCTCGTCCTTCACTGTCGTCGCTCCTCCTTTTATTGCTCCGCTCCTCAGTGAGAGAGATATGAGACCGGTGCGTCGCGCAGGTGTCGCTCATCATTAATCACGCCACTGGCCTTGCGCCGTTCTCTCACGGGCCTCGGCCTCGTCGCCATAAAGGGTTAGTTTACCCAAAAATGAAAATGATCCCATGATTAGTCACCCTCAAGACATCCTATATGACTGACTGTCAGACACGATGTATGACGTAGAATGTAGGATAAGCGTAAGCTTTGACATCTCGGTTCAAACAAGGGCTGGGCAACAAACTCAGGCTCCTCTTCTTTTATATCGAAATCATATGACATTTCTCTTTAAAAATGACCATTTTAGACTTCAAATTTGTGACTGGTGTTTTGTTTTGCTCTATCCTCTGTGCTTCCGCGTTCGTCAATACGTCATTCGTCAGGTAAGGGGTTAAGCCCTTTTTTTACTTCTGCGTCAAACTCACGCCGTAGCTACGTCGTAGGGTAGCTGGCATACCCTGACGTGCACTTCTCCAAAAATGTAACAAAATGTCAATTCTATGCGAACTAAGCGCTGTGATTAGTCTGCTAGAACCCCTCCCTCGGGTTTCACATGCTCCCTCTGCATGAGTAATTTCACGTCAACGCGGACAACGACGCAGAAGTATAAATGAAAACCGTAGCTTACAGCGGCATATAGGTCCAACGCAGAAGTATAAATCAGCCTTTAATCTTTCGCGTAAATCAATGCGTATGGCCGCCTGTTGGAAGCTAGTTATTTTAGTTTATAAAGTTAAATATGGATATTTTCTTACAAAAACCTCTCGCTTTGCTTCAGAAGACCTTTATTAACCCCCTGGAGTCGAATGGATTACTTTTATGATGGATGGATGCGTTTTTTGGACTTCAAAATCATTCACTACCATTATAAAGCTTGGAAGAGCAATGACTTTTTTTAATATAACTCTGATTGTGTTCGTCTGAAAGAAGAAAGTCATATAAACCTAAGATGGCTTGAGGGTGAGTAAATCATGGGGTAATTTTTGGTTGAACTATCCCTTTAAGCCTTGTCTATGAAACAGGGGGTTTGTGTTCTGAGTCTGACAGTGCATGGGGCTTTTATTTTGACAGCGTTAAGAACACCAGCATCTGAGCTCGCATTCTCTATCCTTATTAGCTGTTTAACAGTTCTGTCTAATAAATAATTACTGTTAAACAAAGAAAATAAACGGTATAAAAAGGTAGCATTTTCTCTTCTATTATTAATTGTCCAATAGAAAGGCAAATGCTACCTAATAGCCTACTTTCTCATCTACAGTTAGCATTCAGCAAATATTTATATGATTTAAATATGATTATATGTCTTTAAATATCTAATAAACATTTAATTTCGACAATTTTTTAATCCTTGATATCAAACTAAGCTCTCTCACCTTGCTCCCTGTCGGCATTGGCCATCAAAAAATCAATAGAAGTCAGCATGAAATGGTAGTTGCGATAGTCTTTTCTTCCCAATTGTGACAGTATTGTGAGTATAACAGCTTCTCAAACAAGAAAAAATGTAAGGCGGGCTTGATTTTGTTAATCGGGAATTGAATGCATGTGGGTTTGTTGTGGTTTGGTTTTCCCGCCCATACGCAAATAAAAATCATCAGAGATGTTGCAGCAAGAGGGAGGGGGAGTTATTTTGACTAAAGAGGGCACATGAATTTGTAAAAACATTATGTGTACAGATAAATAATTTATAATAAATACTGCAATATTCCATAGAAAAAAAAATCAAGAATGGTCAATTTTGATTTAACCTTTTAACATTTCTTTTAGCACACAGCACTGACTTGGTGTTCCTACACCAGACTTAAAGTAACTGAAATAGCGACAGATCTTTTCTTCCATATTTTGACGTTTATCCAAGTGTAATGGCTTATTGAAAAAGAGAAAATGTATTCTTGGATTTGGTTCAATGCATAAGTTGTTGTTTGGATTTTGAGATGTGGTGATAAAGTTTAAGCGGATTAAATGATTACAGGTACCCTGCATACGTACATCACCAGAGAAAAGTTAGTCATTTTCACCGACACAGACAAGTTCCATAACATGCTTTTAGAAAATAGATAGGGTGATTTTTCATTTCATGCCGACATCAACATGTTTCTGAAAGGCCCAGATGTCTTTATCGTTCCATCAAGTCTATGTAGCACATGTTTGTTCTTAAAAACAGTTTGCAGAGGTGGTTTGACGAAACGTGGCCCTTCTGTCTCAGTGACTGTTTATTTCACATTGACACACCCGCCCACAAACACATCAACACACAGATCACATCCTTGTCATCGCAGCCTCCCCGTGAGCGTGAGAGCGTCTAATCGCAAAGGGACCTTAGATCAGTGGCCGTCAGACAGTCGCCGGCTTATTACAAGCCATTCATCACCCACATCTCTGTTTTGAGCTCCTCTGCTCCTTGGGGAACAGCTTTTTACGGCCCTTTGTTTACCCATCAATCTGTTCATGCTTTTCTTTTCCATCCTCTTCATCACGCCTTTCCCTGACATCCATATCACCAGGCCCTTAAACCATTCAAAAACCCATATACATGCCAGTAAGTTCCTTTGTTGGTTTTGGATGTTGCACCACAAAACAGATCAAATACAATCATGCCTTGATTGCTCTTCTAGAGGCAGGACAGCTATTAAGCGGAGACTATATTTTACAGACTTGCTATGTTAAAGTTAAGGGCCACCCGATTTCAAATAAATATATTTTCCCTACAAAAACCCATCGCTTTGCTTCAGAAAACCGGATAGATGCATAAAAAAGGATAGATGCATTTTTTTTGGACTTCAAAATCAGGACTGTAAAATATTAAACTTGCTATATTAAAGTTAAGGGCCACCAGATTTAATATATATTAGAGGTGGGCATAGATTAATTTTTTTAATCTAGATTAATCTAGATTAATTTTGAAATTAATCTAGATTAATCTAGATTAAAATGGCTCATTTGAATTCTGCCGAAGGCATTCAGAATATGTGTGCTACCCAAATAATGACTATAAAAGTAAGTCTTTGAGAACGGGTTTCTCAAGCCAGGTGGCACATTAGACCAGGGGCTCATCTCCTGTTTCCAAAATGCATCACAAACTGCTTGAGAAAGCTGTTCTACTCATAGACTGTAAAAGGTTACTACTGTACTGTTACCGTACGTAGGCAACATTAGGTAGGCCTATGTTATTATCAACTACTATAGGCTATCAATTAGGGATGGGCGATATGGCCTAAAATCCATATTGTGATATACATTGCAGCCTCTTGCGATAACGATATTATAATAAAACCATTTCAGAACAGGTTACACAGACCCTGCTAAACAACTGCTAAATGTTTTTTTTTTTTTTTTTTTTTTTGAAAGGGTGTATGTAGTTTTGAGAACATATATTGTGCAAAACTGTAAGTATACAACATAATTTTGCAGATAAATAAAATTTAAGTACACTAGCTGCAGAGACTTTTAGGTCTAATGTTTATTATGGCTTGGAGCTTATGAAACCCCAAATTTAAAATGAGAATATTGTCTAACTGATGTCTTTTCAGTTAAAAAGAAACACAACAACGATTCTTAAAATCGGGCGCTTTTAATAAAAAGAGATTATGTGCTACACCACTCACTAAGATATATTGGGAATAATACGCGCGCTGGTATTCAGTGATATGTTTCGTTTTGAATTTGAGGTGGTAGAACGGATTAGTCGTGTGTTAACTTACCGAACTGTTACACCACACAGTCTACGCCGGACGGCTTAAATCCGAACCTAGTCCAAATAATGGATGTTGCACGGATCTTTTACACCAGCTTTCACTTTCAGCCGTGTTTACTTAAGATGACGACGAATATGATGCGTTGCAGCCGGGTGTTCCTCCTCGCGGCCGCGGGTAGATTGCGTCATCATAGCTTGTGTAGCTTGAGCCAGCTCCCAACCCAATTTGGAGAATAGATTAACGGCGATATTTTTTTTATCGCGCGATAAGAGTCTCGCGTTAACGCAGCGCGTTAACGCCGATAACGGCCCACCACTAATATATATATATATATATATATATATATATATATATATATATATATATATATATATATATATATATATATATATATATATATATATATATATATAATACAGACCCTTTCCAAAAAATTAGAATGTCATGGAAAAGTTTATTTATTTCCATAATTCCATTCAAAACATTAAACTTCCATAGATTATAGATTCAGGGCCCACAACTTAAACGATTTCAAGTATTTAGTTGTTTATTTGTACATAATTTGGGCTTCCAGCTCATAAAACCCACGAAAAACAGGATTTAAAAAAAAAAGAGAATATTACATGAAATCACACAGTAATTACACAGTGATACCATGGTCATTGAACCAGGTTTTGGTTCTTTTGGCAGTGTGGGCAGGTGCAAATCCTGCTGGAAAATGAAGGAAGCATGAAGTGCTCTGGAAATGTCCTGGTAGACGGCTGCGTTGACTCTGGATTTAATAAAGCACAGTGGACCAAAGTCCTCTTTTCTGATGAGAGCAAATTTTGCATCTCATTTGGAAACCAAGGTCCCAGAGTCTTGATGCTTGATGCCTGGCACCCAGATGCTTGAAGTCCAGTGTGTTCCAAGTTCCACAGTCTGTGTTGGTTTGGGGAGCCGTGTCATCGGCTGGTGTTGGTCCACTGTGCTGTCCACTCAACGCAGTCGTCTACCAGGACATTTTCAGAGCACTTCATGCTTCCTTCAGCAGACAAGCTTGATGGAGATGCTGACTTCATTTTCCAGCAGGATTTGCACCTGCCCACACTGCCAAAATAACCAAAACCTGGTTCAATGACCATGGTATCACTGTGTAATTACTGTGTGATATTCAAATTTTCAAATATTCAAATTTTTTGAAATCCTGTTTTCGTGGGTTTTATGAGCTGGAAGCCCAAATTATGTACAAATAAACAACTAAATACTTGAAATCGTTTAAGTTGTGGGCCCTGAATCTATAATCTATGGAAGTTTAACGTTTTGAATGGAATTATGGAAATAAATAAACTTTTCCATGATATTCTATTTTTTTGGAAAGGGTCTGTATATACAGTATATATTTTTCAAGCATATAGTAAGTGTTACTTCATTTGTTAATATATAAACTCTGATTTACTGCGGCTGCCATTGTAATAAATAAATAACAATATTCACAGATTGGTGGTAATCCAAGCCACTTGAGAGATTCAATAAAAACACACAATTCACACATGTTTCAATCTATTTTTTTCCACCACAGTATTTGAGAAGATTTCTGGCTGGCAAGCAATAGTAAACCTCAGACACTGCAGGTGTTTTACTTGGAAATGCTATTAAAGCAGTCAAACTGTTTAATACTCTTTTTGTTGTCATTCACAGTTTTATATTGCAGCATATTACATAAAATCCATCTAAAATGTGCATTAAGGCAATTGCAGTAACACACTAAGAATGTGTTTAATGATTCCATGCATACAGGAATGTTTGGTTATCAATTTCCAACAATGCATTGCAGAGTTACTGTCCTCCTTATAGCTCAATCACAAATGTTTAGGTGCTTTGACTTACATGCTTTTATAATCCCTAAAGGGGTCAACTATTTAAAGCTTTTATTAGCTCCTCTACTGTGATGTCCCTGAGGCAAATGCAGTCTTACTTCTGTAAGTGACATATTTATATTTCAGGCTAAAGTTCTGTTGCTTTCGTTGCAAATTCAACCCCCATGCTGTCACATTAACGGTGTAATATTGAGGTACAGATACATCTATAGTTTCGCTGTATTGCTCTCAGGCTTAATCAGTTTGCAGTTTGAAACAGATCGAAGCGGAATTACTTTCATATGAAACTTGGGAGAACTTTTTGAGTAAAAAACAATCGATTGGTTCCCACTCCCTGCCTATTATCTTCTGCCTGCCTCTCTGAAGGTATTAACATCCATAATGATTTTTCTTGGGAATCAGATGGTGTGAGATATCCTGAGCGCGGCGGATCATTTGGGAATAGGATAAGAGAAGCCTCTCCGCCTCGGATTCACATCATCTGATTGTATGGTTTGCTCCCTTATTTACGCAGACTGGCTGCCATGGAAACTCGAATCGATTGGGTGATGCTCCGTGCGGGGCCAGGAGTTATTACGGTATATTGGTTTTTCTGGACCATTCTGACACCTTTTAAAATGCACATTAGCTACGCTTTCCCACATATCTCGCCTGCCATATGGACTCACCTCAGCATTAGTTCCACTCCACTTTGAAGGGCAGTGCTGCTGTGGCCTCAGCTTTTCTCTACCTGCACTGAAAATGTGGAAATCGCTGGGTCTGCAATAAAAATATCCTGTCTCTGTATGTGTGTTTATCTAATGAATGTAATGATCTGTCATTTCAGTTAATGTTAATAACCTGAGTATGTGTTAATGACGATGCAAGTATATGAAATATGGCAAGGTTTAGTATGACCTTTGCTCTGCTGTATGGAAAGATGAATTATAAAGGAAGATAACTGTAGTGCGGTCCTTCATAAAGCACAGATTATTGCAAATTTACCTTTTGCTATAAGAAACATTTATATGTTCCAAAGGTAATTTTAACAGTAAAACAATAAAAAAATAAAAATAAATAACAGGCCCACAAGCAATAAAAAGGGAATTATTATATAATAATAATAAAGGGTAAATTCAACAGCATCCACTGAAAAAAATATATGAACAAAACACATTTGAAAGTTTTTGAGAAAGAGAATTGTACAGATTATGTGCTGAATATGTTTCATCACTCTGGTTTATTTGTGATTGAAGACGTTGAGTGTATTACAAGTGCATGCAGTCTATCCTACTGTATCCAACATTTATCATGGTAAAAATAATTTTATTACACAAGAAAGAATTTGCTAAGAGCTGTCAAAACTGTTTTCAGTTTAGCTTCCTTTCTTTCCTTTGACTTTCAAAAACCAATGCCTGTATTGTAGCACTTGATCAAAATGAGATCGTAAAAAGTAATAACGTTGGTGAAATCTCTATAAAATGTGCATTACTTATTGAAAGCCTGCTTCGCTGGTGGGGTGATTCAGAGTAGCGTTTATTAGACCGACTGGTATTTTACCAAGCTTATGCTTTTTCAGAGATATTCAAAAATATTTTGGGAATGGGGGAATGAAAAAGTAAGAATTACTGCAGAATATTCCACCATTATCTATGAAGTGCACAAAATAAATCTTAACTGGTTTTGTATCAAGACCCAAATTTCACAAAATGGTCTGTCATACAATCAATCATTTTAAAACGCACAAAAATAAAAATTGAGCTGTATTACCACTGAACTGGACAGATGTAACAATAAAGGCTGAACAGGAGGTAACTAGGAGACATACACTGATATATATTTTATCAAGCCATATACACACACATCTATGCTGGCTTTAAAAATCGCTCAGATGAAGGCATCTCAGGAGACAGGAAGTGAGGCTAACATTTTTTTTAAATACAAGAAGGAAGTATATATTTTTATGAAGGTTGTGACTCCATCGACGAGTTTTTTTTTCATGGTTTTCGAAAATATCATGCAACTTATACATGTTTTTTTTTTATGTCAAATTTAATATCAAAAACAAATAGCCTATATATGAAAAGTATTTTCTCCTTTTTAAATTATGTGCCATTTATTTTGTTATCCTAAGTTTCCTGTGCAGAATTATACAGTTAGTTGCATAATATAATTTTTTTCACTGACCTTCAAACAGACCAGCAACCCAATTTCTGCAACCTAAGAACTGCACAATCACAGCCATGAAAAATCTAAAATTTATCAGCAATTTTGTTGCAAAATCCTTGACACTCATCATCAGTGCATCCTTATAGCTTCACTTCAAGACTTACTCGGAGGGAAAACAGCAATTGCACAGCCTCAGGGAAATATTTGTTGCAATGTGCGTATAATTTATATATTTGATTATTTTTGCCATTCTTTTTTAACTTGTGCAACAACCAGAATCATTTCAAGAGAAAATAATATACTGTGTTTTTTCCACAAAATATAGTAAGCTAGAAATGGAAAACCCACACAAATAACCTACGCTGTAAATTCATTATGAATGTATTAACATGACAAAGCATATGAATAAACAAATACTGCATGAAGCAGCCACTGCTTTGGGCCATGGTTATATAGAATCCAATGACATATGTGATCATTTCAAAACTGCTTTAGCACACAAGCTAATGTTTATTTCCAAACCAGTGAAGAATATCTAGTGTGGATTGTTTGAATCTGTACTATATACAAACGCAGGCCTGTGAACATATAAGGCAGAGAATATTCAGGTGGATCCATGCTGGCTAATGTGTGTCCAGCCAGTGTGTGTATTTGTGTTTTTAGAATAATATTTAAAAATATTTTTTTCCCCAAATGTGTTTTACTTTACAATCTCTGGATTTCCAATGATGAAATGGCATTCATTTTTGTCAACTCAGCACTTGAGTCAAAGTATATTTAGGTACAATATACAAGGCAAACAGTTCTAATGATAAATGTAAAAAAATATATGTCATTTTACAATATAGATACAGTACCATGTGACAAACAGTGTGGGAGAAATACAACATAACTCTACATCATAACACATTCTCTTCACCTATGCAGCACAATATGTGAGATGTCCATTGTTGCAATGTAGTATTAGTACAGTTAAATTACAAATCAAGTACAGTACAATGCCAGTCAAGTTCAGAGTAGACACTTGGAAACAAGTCAAAGCCTAAAACCGACAGGCGTACTAACACGACGGCATTCTTTCTTAGCTCATGCATGAACAATTATGTATTTAATTGTTTTATTAGGAAGACAAAACCTTCCAATATTTTCGTTTGTAACATTTTATTACACAGCCAGCCCTAAAATGTAGCTGGCTGTTTAAAAAAAGGACCTGTGCTTTGCTCACAAGAAAGCATTACAAAACTATTGAAAACATACTGTGACATTAAATAGCCATAGAAGTCAGAAATGCATCCAAAAGACCATTCACAAATACAATTGGGCAAGAGGTATTCACTTCTAATAAACTAAATTAAAAAAACTGACAAGGAAACAGTGCAGTTCTGACCTGGGATAAAAAATAAATGTATACAGCAATTTAACACATTTCTAGCCTGAGAAATAGTGCTAATGGCTTCTTGATAATCATGGCAAATTCAAATTTTGACATAATATGTTGGTGCAAAGCACTTCTTAATTAACATCAATTTTGTATCTAGGGTGTTGGCAAAGACGACTGCAAGAATCATGCAAAGTACAGAGTATTTTTATGATTTTAGGTTTGTATGAACTACTACACATGAACTGCATTATGATAATAAAGTGAAAGATGAATAAATAAAAACAGGAGATGAACACATTCTACAACATTACAGAGTCATGTAAACAGTTGTCTTATTATTGCATTGTTTATGTGACATGTTCAGTGTAGCGGCGTAATTAGATGGTTGTGAAACGGTTTAACGTCTCTCAAAACAAAGAGTAAACAAATTCTCATACTGATAGATATAGTCTATTGTGCGTAGACCTACACAATGACATTAAACTTCATTTAGATGGAGCGTCTAACAATTCCAGCCAGGGGTTTGCTATGAGAACGGTCTTCACTAGGGTGGTTGTTGCTGGTGTAATTTTATGGGGGAATGAGCCAAACAAAATCCAATTTACCCTGGTAAAATTGCGCTGAGCAAAAGATAGGAGAAAAATACTGGAAAGGGGAAGGAGGTTTACCTCATTTTTCACTATACTGTCCAATCACAACACTTCAGAAGATGGGCGAATACCCACACTGTTCCAGTTCATGCCTTTGAAGAAATGCACAAACAAACCAATACAACACCATCTTTTTTGTCCCAAGGTTGATTGAATAACATTTCTGTTATCATTCAGCGGGGAGATAGTATGAAATGTTGCTGAGTAGATTCATGCCACAATACATTGTATATTCAAGGCAATATTGACCCTGTGTTGGCGGAAAGGAGAGAAGGGTAAGCAATTTTTTAGACGTATCAAAGAAAATAATTAAAAATAAAAAACTTTACCCAAATGAAATGCTTACAATTCAGCTTCAAGCAACTTTTTAAACGACTACACTAATGTGTCTGCAAAAAAATCACTTACTTAAACTGTATTTGACTTGTTTTCCAGTTAAAATATCTAAACATTCTTAAAAACATGACACATTTAGTAAAGAAACATTGATGCAAGGTACTAAGAGTTGTTTTTAAAGAACATCTCAAATAAGTTTATTTTCTTGCACTGGCAATATTTTTTTTTCTTATTTTAAGTATAAACCCACCACACATTAATAGATTTATGATTCAAGTAAGAAAAAGTTTGGATTAAAAAATATATTAATTTTGTTTCTCGAATAAATAAATCTGATTTTAAAGATGTCTAGGAATCTTCACTGGAAAATAAGGCAAAAACAACTGAGACAAAGCTTTTCGATGAGGAGCACACATTTCGGAGTAATAATGGTAAAAGTCAACTCAACTCTGATGTGTGAAATCTTATTCTGCCTTTAAATGTTCCTTTATGAATAAATAATTGCATAAATAAATAAATAAATAGATAAATAAACAGATACTTGTGCCTTAAGCTATGGTTAAAAAAAGTTCTCATTGACTGGCAGCTTGTGTAGTCCAGAGGCTTATGCTTCTAATGATAAGCCATTCTTTCTGACTTGCCGTCACCACAATGCGAACACACTCGATATCAAACGCGATCTTGTGGTCCACATCATAAACCTCAATGTTTCCATTTTTAAACTCCCCTAAAGTTATATAGGAGGAGCACTGCCTTCCTTTTTTGGTTCCTATTAATTTCTCTCCCACTTCCAGAGCTCCATGATGCAAAATGTCATTCTGGCGATCATCTGTTCCTGTGACGATCTTGATTTTGCTGATTTTTGTTGCCTTGTTGAACACTATAACATAAAAGTCCCCGGTGGACGGGGCCTTGCCCCAAAAGTACTCGTCCACGCTACTGTAAGCTTTGGCAGCATCATAGCTCTCAAACACATTTATGTTTGTGTACAAACTGGCAGGTGGATTGTCTGGGATATCAAGGGAGTCTTCCTCAAAGTCATCATCCTTAAGTTTGTTTTCTGCACCCTTATAAGAGGAATAGTAGCCCATGTGTTGGAAAAGGGATGGCTTGAAGCGAATCGCATCCTTCTGGGCCAGTAGGCCTCGGAAATGGATAAGAAGCCAATCGCAAGGCATCTCCTGATAGAACATGAGCAGGAAATGTGCAAGTCTGGGAAGGTCTCGTGAGTGGTACAGCTTCCCTATGTAGCCCAGTTTGGAGAATTCCAGCATCACCCAATATGATCCCTCCCTAGATGACACTACTTTCTTCAAGGCAGTGAGGAAGTTTCGGGAGCAGCGCACATCATCCTCCAACATCATGTAGAAGTCTGACAGGTTGGTGCAGAAGTTGAGCAGAAACGCATAATCTACATTCTGTTTGGAGCGGAAGCGTACCCTATCCTCTGGATCATTATAATTTCTCTTCAACCCATCCAGGGATGGGTAGTACTCCTCAGGTGCATGGATAACTAGCAGCCGTCCTGCAATGATATGGTGGCCGAATTTCCTTGAGATTTCCTGAACTAGGCTCTCGCACCATGCCAGGTCGAAGTCTGCCAGGTGGACAACCACAACAATCTCCTTGAGCTCCTCGTAGCTCGATTGGTCAAAAATGGACTTGATGGTCTCCAACAGGTAGTTTCCTCGTTTTCTTTTCACAGATGACAATCCAATAGTGAGATACTCTACAAAATAACATGGAAAATCATGAAGTGAATCAAAATGTCTGATTTGAACTGCATTGTTTATAACGTGAACACTATCTTATATTCTGTTAAAATATGTGAAATGAAATCCATAAACAATGTATATTGAATGCACAACTTGAATAGAATTTGAGATAGAGTTGTGCAGTTACATTATTTACTTATTTGTTTAGAAATCTTTTACACCGGTGTATACTGCTGATACTAAGTGTACAAAGGAAAGTCTTACTCTTTCGAGGTAAAGGTGTTCCAGCAAGGTACCGATAAGTCACATTGATTGTTCCAGAAAAATTGGTGATATCTTTAAAGGTATGAACATATCGCTCCGAGTTCAGCGGATGCATTGAGGTTTCCCGCAACTGACGTTTGTCTTCCTCCTGAAACACATAACATCCAAGACAGCCAAGTCTATAAGTCCAAGTTTGCCACAGCATTCGCTATGCGCCTTTAAGGCTAGTAATTGTCAGGCTTTTTTATTTACAACAAAATAAGCTAATTCCCTGCACAAAATATAATAGCATTGTAATACAACACTATACAATAAAGTTTACAGTGGCTTCATAAATGAATAAAAAAACCCGTTAAAAAGCAAAACACATCTGATGCACATTCTTTGTTCTTCATTTTCTAGAAGTAGTGTTTAAAAACCTTGTGTAGTTAATTAAAAGAAGGTACACTGCCATCTTCATCACGAAAGTGACTTGAACGCACCTGACCCTGTAAACACGACTTGCCATGTTTAAATGTTAGCAATGCAGGTCATTATTTTTTGATTTGGTAATATGCTTGCACACTCTTGTATAATTTAATTAAATTGTAAAGGCCTTTGAAAAATTAATTGCACACACAATTTTACTCGCTCAAATTTATATAATCTAGTATTAAAATGATAGCATTGTTGCTATGCTTCAATGTCTTTTTACCACACATGAATTGTTCACACTTTACTAAATCTTTGCTGCCCATGATGGTGTTTGTTTTTCAATTAAATGGGGGTTATTTAGAAAAGTCATTTATTCAAAATGGGTACAACTTTTGAATAATTCAACAGACAAACACACGACATGTTATGATCACAAAGTTTTGATCATGAAGTTGGCCTCATGAATAATAAATGTGTCTCTTGCATTTGGACTGCCTCTACATCATGAAATTTTAAATAGGCTGCATCGCGAGCTCTGATAATTATACATGCATAACACAGCACCGGCAGCCTTACACGCAACATTTGGTAATTAAAGCATATAAACAAAATAACTTTTCAGCAAGGAGATAATTAATGCTAAATCACATGCAACAACAGTAGTCAAGTTGTTGTGAAGCCCACTATTGTCTTGTTATCTGCTCCACTGATGTTGTAAATAAATTGACCTCTGTAATTTACCTGCTGGATTTCAACAGGTAAACAAACTCACCAGCACGTAGCCATCTTCCATGTAGAGGTTTATGAAGAGCAGGAAAGTAATGAGAGCCACCAGAAAAGGAATGGTGGAACGTTTCCGGAAACACCTCATCTTGTCCAGGTACTTTAACACCAGTCTCATGATGGAAATACTACTGGTGTGATCTGATAGAAAACAAAGAGAAAATACTGCATCAGGATGTAGCATTGATACACTACATTTGATAGATAAAGGGCAAGAGGTGGAGCATGGAATACGTATTGTTAATTTATTGCGCTTTTTGGAGCTTAATAGTCATAATCGTCTTATACAAAGCCTAAATAAAACATGTAGCAAAAAATAAAAGCAGTGAAGTCAGGGTTGCACCATTCAAAACTGAATCGAAAAGTCCCCACGTGGTGAAAATCAAGCTTTTAATGTTGCTTATATGTATGTGGTGTTTTTAATATGCTTTAAGACAAACCATTTGCAAATTCAAAAAGTCGACACCATTGTTAAGTATTTTCTCTTTAAAACTGCAGTGAACCAAAGACAGTCTCAAAAACGCGCTTTGAAATCGCTGGTGTTTCTGGCGTCACAAAATACCTTGTAACCAATCAAGTCAACGTGTGATTGTCAACGAGTGGATCTCTGAGCTGGTGTGCTTGAGTGGAGGCGGGGCTAATTTGCATATTCAATGCAAATGAGGCAAGGGTGTAGAGTTACATTCAAGCTATTTTAAGGCATGGAGAATTTTTTTGAAAGAAAAAAACAATAATAATTAATATTAATATGTCATTAATATGTCATATGTCATAATTATGTCATTTTGGTGATCAAAGATGAGTTTTAAGGGATAAAATGATTGACTACGGGGGAATTTAAACTCCTGAATTTGAATTTAATTGAGGATGCATAATTAATATGCATAATAATTGCAATGTAAGGAGGATTTTGTAGATTTAAAATGAACTGAAATTCACATAACTAATTTTTAACTAAAAAAGCAAGTCAGCAGCAAAATCCAAGTGTTGGCTTGATAAATTGTGAAAGTTTTGAAAAGCCTTTAAGTTTAGATAGATAGATTTGTATATATAATCATAGATAGATAGATAGATAGATAGATAGACCCCAAGAACATTAAGAGTGCACAGAAATTGCACAGAAAGAGCTCACTAAAATTATGATGTCTTTATTATTCAGGAGTAGCTGCCACCAATTTCTTGCTGTGCAGCCATCAGAGAAGCACTTCTTTTTGTATAAAAGACAGGACATTCACTATAAGGTCATACTTAAAAGAAGTGGAAGCTTTGTGTGCTTCTAAGCCCAGTAATTAACTCGACAACGATGTAGGTATAATGCAGACTTCAGCTGAAGAACACGCTGTGAGGTTAATATCCCGACCCTACTCACCAGGCATTAGCAAAGTACATACAGAACTCTGTGCCTTTAAGTCCTTTTGTTTTGCCCATTTTTAGGTCTGTGCGTCAAGTACAAAGTATGATTCTTAAAAGCTATACTGCAAAAGGGCATTTCGATTTCAGCTATCTTCATCTGATGATGCATAGCTGGAGTGGCTGTCTTTGAAATAGAAAAAAAAAAGAGTTCAGCTATGTCCATGAAATAGGCCCCAGGCGTTCTTTTATTTTTTACCTCAAATTACACAGTCATCTAAGAATATAACGAAGGACGCAAGTGTTTTGGAAAGCTTACGTGTAACAGCCTTTTTGATGGCTCCTTGTAAGCACCTTAGACCACTAATGGAATACAAAATACCTTTACAGAGGATCCCTTGACCAGATGTGTATCGATTCTGCCCACTGCCAACCTGTTTCAATTGGGGATTGTCAGGTCGATATTGTATGAGCTCTTGCTTGTACTTAAAAAGTAGTGGAAACAGTGAGACCACGCAGCCTTGGTGAGCATAAGAGACTTCTTTCACAAACATTAATACATTTTTTTACAGACCCCAAAGTTTTAATGGCATTGTACATCAGAGGTACTTTTTTAATACACACTTTAATATATTTCATTGGATAGTGTCTTACATTCACAATGACACATTGAATTCTTGGTGCTTGTACAAATACTGCAACTACAGTACCATCGATTGCAGAAAATGTCAGTTCCTACATAATATGTACTTATCATTCAGAAAAAACTTCAACCTTTTTTAAACTATCATAAGACAACAGGATGTAGACAGCAGAAAAATCATATTGCCAAACCGATATCCATACTGCACATTCAATTTTCTTGGGCATTTAATTACACAAGTGGCTGGCTTTTACATTTTCTAGTTCAAACCATTTTGCATTTTGATACATGCAGGTGGACTCATGTAATGTTAATGCAGGATAATAGCAATGCTGGATTGATTCAGCCTACAAAACCTGCTTCATCCTTCACTGGCGGTGAAGTGAGGAGACCACTGATGGTTTTGGTTTACATCACACGGTACCTAATTCTAAAACTTGCAAACTGACTGGATGTGATCACATCTGAATTTAGCTACCAAAAGGCTTAAAATAAAAATGTTATGAATGACAATTCTGAAACACAGTGAGGCTGAGCCAATACTGTAATGCCCTCTTAAAGATGAATTAAAAGGGTTGTTGACCCCAAAATGAAAACTGTCATCCTTATGACTTTCTTTCTTCTACAGAACACAAATGAAGATATTTTGAAGAATGTTGGGGACTAAACAACTGTAGACCCCATTGACTTTCATTGTACGGACAAAAAACAAAAGACATTTTTTAAAACATGTTCTTTCATGCAGATTTTGTAATGACGAGAGTAAATGAAAAACAGAATCGTTGAATTTTAAGGTGAATTTTTTCCTTTGATTTTCAGTAGCATACCTTACAAGTACCATTTATGAGCTCATATAAAAAGAAAGAATGAAGCAGAGAGAAAGTTAAAATAGCATTATAAATGTTTCAAATATCTTGCGACTGCCTACAATTGCCAGGTATTCTTCCACCCCCTTAAATCTCCAAGTGTCCAAACACTTCAGACGCACCCTCAGGCTGAAAATAAAACATCCATTAGAAAATGTATTAAGCTGAGCTGACATTATCCCTCCTCCTTTCATGAATTCAGAGAGCGGCGCTTGTTGACACACACAAAATCAATTCTGAGCTTTGAAACCCAAAACTCCTCAAAAATGGTTGAAAAACAAAGATTTAATAATGACTGCATTTCTTCCCAGACTAAAGCCGCAGATTTAGTTTGTAAAAAGGGAAAACCACCAGCCTGGTACCTTCATATGTTGCGTAATTACACCTGACAGGGTCTGATTCTGGAAGAGCTGAAATTACAGGCAGACGGCAGAGCCGCGTACAGCTGCCAGGGATCTCGCTTTTGCAGAGGTCTCATTTGAGGGAGTGCTGACGTAAATAACCTGAGGTTCATTCCCACTTCCTGTCGCTCTGTAGATCATCACCTCCCGGGGAGAGCAGCCTTTTTAGCAGTCAATATAAACTGGGCATTTAGAGCGTTACCGCCGTGCTAAACCAAACTGCTCAATTAGAGAACGAGAGAAGTAATCCAAAGAGCTGATTTCATAAAAACACAGAAAATCCAGATGGTCCCTCTGTCTAACATCAGCTTGTTTGTGCATTACTTTGCGTGTATTAATGCAGACTGCCACACTCATAGGAAGTATACTTATAAACACCCATTCATTTCAAAGCGAGGACATTGTGCTAGCATCATTTTGAGCTGCGCATTTGCAGATATTTATCTAACGTTCTTATCTTTTCACTCTCCTCTCGGTGACGGAGGGAGTGTCATTTCTCCCAGGGTGCCATCTCTCTCTCTCTGCCTTAGTGACATGAAATAGAGAATAAACTTCAGAATGGGAAACAAGAAGCTCCCTGGTGAGAAGAAGGCAATTACAGTCATGTCTGATGTGCCGCAAGACCCCATGAATAAGAAAAACAAATCAGTTTACAGAGTTGGAAATGGCTTAGAGAGATGTTTGAGGAAGGATGTCTAGTAGATTGGGAGACTGCTATGCAATTTTTATTATGTAAATGCACTATGAGAGAATGTGGAATTAGAGAACTCTTGGTTTGATTTGGATTTTATACAAACACTGCCAGCATTCAACAGCAATTCGACTAAAGAGTGAATCTACAAGGCCATTCATATTGGGTTTCATTGGTGTAAATCTGCAATCAAAGATTTACTGAAGCGAGCAAGCGAGCAAGTCTTGTGTATCTTCTAAAAAGCCTGATTCTTTAAGGCCAAAATACAAACACGTGTAAGTCAGCAAATTTCCTTACTGCTCCGTTTTGAAGTAAATTAAGTCTCTAAAGCATCTTGTCGCTGAATAATTCCAATTCTAATTCTTAAAAAGCAAGCCAAAACGAAGCTAAACCCTTTCAATTTCCCTGCAACACAGACGCTTGAAACTCGAATGCTAAGCTAATGTTGAAATCGTGAGCCGCCCATATTCTTTGAAATCAAAACCGCTTCATAAAACCTCGTCAGTTGTAGCTTTTATATGCTACTTGGGACGCAGAGGCGTACCTTTCCTTAATGCGAAAACCTGCATAGAGGAGAGGGAAAAAAGCCATTTTGACTAAGAGAGAAACAGATTAATAAAGCTGGCAGTAGAAAGCAATTCTTCCACATTTGATCTTGTTATCTGTTTTACATTATTTCCCAAGGGTATGCTGCACCTCGCTGATATACAGCTCTGCGCAAATAATCAATTAAGCCAGCAGATTCTACAGCTTTCTGCTCTTGCTTTGTGTCAGAGCTTCAGCCACTTAAATAGATTTTTCTCCTCAACAAAAGGGTTGAAAAGCAGAAAAAAGAGTACCGGCTGAAGACGATAAGAAACACTGCCTATAGATGAACACTGTGCTGTGGGCCTCAGCTCTGTGAATGAACTTTTCTTAATTAAATCAATTTTTTTGTGTTAATCAATTTGTGCACTGCGGTCTTGTTTATTGAAATTTGCCATTAGGCATAAAAAAAAAAAAAAAAAAAAAATGTATAGTACAATATAAATATATATAAAAACAATTATGTAAATGATAATAGATCTCTGAAAAAATGTGCAATCCACAAAACAAATTATGCCTGGTTATGATTTATCTGTATTTGACTGCTTATATTAAAACACTTATTAATCATTTTATTAGTTCTAAATAAACAAATGGAAGTGCAATTAAAGCTATAATTGTGATTCTATACAGTTCACTGTTAACCCCTTATGAGTACAAATTACCGAATTAAAATAATGATAGCTAAAAATACAAATTAATCAAGAGTATATTCTATTTTGATAATGAAAATTAAAATGTGCAAACTGATCTAAATTTATTCTGTAAATTATTACAGTGTCAAGATGTTAGAAGAACTGAATAGATTATATTTTATTGACTGGCTATTCACGACATACACGTTCACAACATAGTAAATTACCAGGCTAATGGTTAAAAATCTCGAATGCTATCTTAAAAGTTGCAGGTCAGATTAATCTCACATATGGTTAATCAAAGTAAAAAGGCAAAAGTAGGTTGCTTAATAAAGTTCATATATGAATTGTGTATTCAGACCATCTGACCAACATAAAGTGACCAGTGATAGCTTGTTTTCTTCTAGTGTGCTGTTTAGAACAGGTTTATCTAAAATGTATTCTGAATAAATATATTGTTTATAAACATATTACCACAATGATCAAAAAAAAAGTTTAATAATGCCAACAGTTTTATAGAAAAAAAAAGCTGTACAAAAAGAAAACAAAAGTACTAACAATTGTATCCTCTGTCCTGATTATATTTGCTACTAGATTAAACCAACGCCAAACAATGAATATCAGATTTTTTTTTTTCATTACAAAGCAAATTGATTTTACCAATGTTCACTATATTCCGAGTTTGATTTTGACTAATTAATAGCAAGCCAGCAATACAAGCTAACTACTTTCTACAAAGTCTGAATATCTGAATATCCACTAATGTAGTGAACTTTGGCCAAATCAATTTACTTTGTAAAAAAAGATATTCAGAGTTCGGTTAAACATCTGTTAAATAAAAACTAATTTGTTAAAAAATACATTTCTGTTAATTAACTAAACAAAAATTGCTGAAATACAAAAGAAATCCACATCTTTAGCAGTATGTCAGCATTCTCCTATTATAGCACTGTCTAACACAGCGCATCTTCGTATCTCAGTAGTCTGACTGCTGGTAAATCTCTTAGGGTTGTGCCTGTGCGTATTCCAGTGTTTGTACATGCTGCTGAAATGGCAACTCCTGACATCGGTTTTAGCTCAACACATTTTTAAGGCATAATAAGATACTTCACTGGAGGGATTGCAAGCATGTAACTGCAGAATCTTCACTAAAACACATGAAAAACATTGTTCAACTGCTGACACTTTCAGACACAAAACACACTCAGAGAGCCACACACATGCACAATTCCCCCTTTTCTATCTAGTAGACAAGAAGTATCAAGTCACCAAACCCTGCTTAGTTAAACTAATTCTTTTGTTCCTTCACAGAAGGCTGGGAAAGCTGAGGTGGGATATCTGTTTCCGCTAGAACAATGTGCAAGTGACAAAAACAGTGCGGACACTTGTTGTCTAAAACCTGATGACAACACAAAGAAGGATCTCTCTCCCCACATCTGGGCCTCAAACCTTCATCTAAAGTACGTGACATTTTTCCGTTTTGCATGAAGTTTCATTTTATCAAGTTCCTGTGAGATAAAAGATGATATTTGTTTATACCCTCGTCCCAAGTCTTGGTGGCAGCCTATTTTTAGCGCCTCTCCTGCACAGAAGCCGTGGTGGTGCTTTACTGTGAGGATCTGCCGAATGTCTCTATGTTTTGATGTATGAATAAATCCAGCACCCCGCTTGGATTTGGGCGCAGTCCATCAGGCTGCAGCAGGCACCAGCTGTACAGGTGGCTTAGCTTCAAGTTGGAAGCTGTGTGAAGAGCTGGATTGATGCTGAATACAAAGCATATTCTATAATGGCTTACACATGCCAGTTTCCGTGATTGTAACAATAAGGGAGCCAAAAATGCTAGAATAGAATAGAATTGCATTACTGAGCAAAAGGGAGAGATTGCATGATTCCTTATTCCCTTTCCGTTGCATTACAAGCTTTTTGCTTCTGAAAGAATAGAAATAGATTCTTCAAGAAATAAATGTTATGTAAATGTAAATCAATCAATCCATAAATCAATCACTTTCTAGTTCACGTTAAAGGAATAGTTCACTTAAAAAATTAAATTCTGTCATCATTTACTCACCCTCAAGTTGTTTCAAACCTGTATGAATTTCTTTCTTCTGATGAAAAACAAAAGAAGATATTTTGAAGAATGTCGGTAACCAAACAGTTGATGGTCCCCATAGACTTCCATAGTATTTTTTTTTTCCTACTATGGAAGTCAATGGGGACTATCATCTGTCTGGTTACCGACATTCTTCAAAATATTTTCTTCTGTGTTCAGCAGAAGAAAGAAATTCATACAGGTTTGTAAATGATGACAGAATTTTCATTTTTAAGTGAACTATTCCTTTAATGACTCCAAAACAATTCAAGTATAAAAATTCATCAAGCGCAAATACGATTATATTACTGTGCATAATTTTTTATTCATATTTCAAACGTTTTAATTGATACGTGTACATGTATTTATAATAAATATACTTAATACTTAGTGTCAGTAAAAAAGCATGATTTAAAAATAAAAAAAATTGGGCACATTTCTCTAATCTTGTCCATCATCTTGAATGGATTTTATTTCACTAAGCTCGGCACAATGCATTCTGGGATTGTCTTATCTGCGGAAGATACATTTATTGTACTTTCATAATCATAAACACATTTACCTATGGGTGGCTAATGAATCAGAAGTCTCCCACATTCTCAGGAAACAACTTCCATCCGTGTTGAACAACAAGGTTAAAGAGGCAGCGTAATTATGCTTGTGGAGCAGCTTTTGCGTTGTGAGCATATCAGTGATGCCTTTTAATGTAAATTTTGGAACTAAGCCACTGACCTCGCAATATGTGCAAACTATTCTGGTCTACGTTGTCTGACATTCACACGTTTTTAAAATCACAGTATGGCTTCTTGCTTAATACGAGTGACTAATGCTTACTCGAATCTCTAGCTCTCTGTGCCTTTAGTTATGTGGTGCATCTTACAAGGTTAGCCTGTTGAACAAGGCTCTGTCATTGCCGTAAGGCAGAATTTTACCTTTAAGGTCAGTCGAAGACACAGAGGCCTTTGAAATTCTATCAGCAGAGAGTGTAATGAGGAAGAGAGGCATGAGAAATGATTCATGTGCGAGCGAGCCTCTCACAGGCGCCTCTTAGCAGTTAGCACTTTGACCCAGATTATAGCACCAACCCAAACCTCAAAGGGGAGCTCTGGAGATGGACCTCAGCGATATAACTTTCCTGTGACCAGTATAATAAGCACAAATACACAGTACAATCTTTCTTATTCTTTTGTTCAATATTATCATTTACTTTTACCCGCTTCCACTTTCTTCCTTGTCTTCCTCGCTTCGCTTCCATTTTCCTCAAGCACACTCAAACCAAACTGCACCGTTTCTCCTTTCCCTTAAACATAAAAGATCCTGGCCACTAAAAACAGTATGTGTGTGGTGAGTGCCATGTGGACCTCTGAAATGAGAATTGGAGTTTTTAGTCCAGCATAAATTCATGTTCCAATTCCAGTGTACAATATGTTTGTATGGCTATTTTGATTAAAGCTCACCTTCTTTTTGGACCATTAGACAACAAATCCACAGTAAACACCACAGGTGTCATGAAGGCTGCAGATACGAAGATGAACCTTTAAAAACTAACGTAAATTATCATTCAAACCTAAGGGGATTACATGCTTTCTTTTCTGCTTTTTTTTTTTTTCCAGGCTACATCTTGACATCACAAGGTGCTTGATCCGTTGGCTCCAAGGGGAGAATGACTGTGAAAGCCAAACCATTGTGCAAAACTCCCCTCCCTCTCCATTTATGAGAGAGGAATGGTGGGACAGCACTCTTTCCTAAAAGCTCTGTAAAGAGCCAAGGTGACCGCTGGGTCACAAGTGAGAAATGGGAAAATGGCTGTGGGGTGTGCGTCCAGTAGCAGATAACATGAGAAAGCACTATCTCCTCTCAGCACATTTTTTTGCGAAGAAGAAAATCCAATGCATTCGAAACCAAAACTGTTTCTTGCTCTCTGTCTCTCTCTCTGAAATGATGGACAGTTCATTGTTTATTTATTACAATAGATACTGTGCATCAAAATCAAAAGAAATGCTCTAAAGGGGCTCAACAATGCTGTTTCCTCTTTGGCACGATTCATTTGCAAAAAGGAAGGTCTAAGTAGACCCTCTTGAAAATTTTAATTTACAAACTCAAAAGCAAAATATGTGCCATGTGTAAGCAGCCAACATTCTCATGACATTTATAGATGTAATACACATCAGAGTAAAAAATATGACCATTAACCTGGAAAATGTGTAAACATTAAATGGAACTGTAACATGAATAATGTACAGTTAATATACAGTTATTGTAAAATAAACCCTGACACGGTCAGGAAATAGCACAGACACAGAAACGAGAGGAACAGGGGTACTGTTACAATGGTAAGTTTACAACAGTATAAACACAAGCAGGTGAGTATTTACCCCAGACACAGAGCGGGGTTACTATATAAATATATATGTGAACAAGAAAAATATTGATTTCATTTATGGATCTATGGCTGCAGTACCTGTATGTGAAAAAAAAACTTCCAGTAAAAAAATAGTCCAATACAACGTACAAAAGATAAATACGGCAATATTACAGTAATATTAATACTGATGTTCTCTGAGGGGATTTCAATATAATCAATGACTGAGATGCAGTTATTTGCATATGTATGCTACCAGAAATACGAAAGTGCTTTCAGTTTGATTCAACGGTGAGTATTTGGAAATATCAGACTGCTGGGTCCTACATTTGACCAATCAAAATCGCAAGAGTTTTAGAATGCAGAACTCTCATGAATAATCGAACTGCGAGTGACTAAGCATAAATCAATAAAGGACACACAATCACATTCTGCTGCTGTGTGAACGCTCGATAGTACAACTGTATAAAAGAGCTGTGTTTTTACATAACTCCAATTATGTGTTATGTTGCTTGCAGGTAAAATCTATGATGGCTGAAGTCATTAGCATAAAGTGACTAATTAAATTGAAATTAGCATAAATCTGGACACAAATGAATAGGTAAAGTTCTTATTAGCTCAGGAAGCTTTTTCAGCTGCTGAACCAAATGAACTGGTTAGAAAAACATCTTCACATCACAGTGGGAATTCATTTAGTATTCATTCTCCACATACCTGAATTATGACCTAGCTTTATGCAACATAATTATTCATACTAATCCATTACTTTTCATTATTTACATAACATTTTTCTCAATAACTTATTTAAAAGAACGTTGATGGTTTTCATTTAATTTCATTTTGATTGTGTGAGTGATGGAAATAAAAGGAAATTGGAATATAGGATATAGGCTTATATTGCACAAACTGCAACATACAACTTTCCACCCCTGTAGAAATATAAATTTGATCTCCTTCAGCTTAGGGAGATGTTCATATGGAGTCAAATGAGGCTCTAAGCCATTTGTAACGCAATCAGTACTTAATTAACGAGCACAACTCTGTTCACTGACATTTATGCTTGTAGCTGTGCGGAATAACTTTCTGACCAACACACAATAGTTCAGCCATTTACAGTTAAATTCCCCAATCACACTTTTAAAATGAACAGTCACATCACAACCTTACACAAAAAGTCATGGTCGTTACAAGGCAAGACCATCATTAATCGCTAGTCTGGTCTTAAGACAACTTTTCGACTGCAGTATAAATGGTCCAAAACAATGCAGCAGCTCATTTTTTACTTATTTCTGCAGGGGAAGGCTAAAATAAATGTAACAAAACTCCAGGATAGTTTGTGCATTTGCAGTGAACTAATCTAACCAGAAAGGTATAAGTAAAACAATTTTAACCTTACAACTTTTGGAAGCGTTGCCTTTAAATTTGCTCATATAATGATTAAAACCAATCAGTCAATGTTTGATATGCATATATTGTAGGGAGGTTGAAATGGATGTGTTGTCAATGACACTGTGGTGAATTGTAACACTGCAAGTTTCTTGAAAAAAAGAGAGAAAAGAATAAACAAAAATTTCAGAATAAACCTGCTGCTGCCTCTTCTTTTGGCTTGCAGTCTCTCTGTCGGCTTTGAAGTTTCCCAGCAAGCCTGAGGTAAAATAAAACGGCAAACTTTTTTTCTTACTTAACAAAGGTAAACTTTCAGCAGTTTCAAACCAGAGGAAGAGCTCACACTTGGCATCTTTCTGATGTTTAGCACACGCAGCACATGTTCCCCGGTTGCTCTAAGAATCAATTTGGTGCATAGTCTTCCAGCCTTTCAGAACTGCTCTTCCACATGGTGGAATAGAAGAACAATGGCCTGTTCTATTGTGAGCACAACAGAATATTGAATCAGATAGCTGTAAAAGCAAAGGTTCTTTCATTATTGATGATAACAGAAAAGAATTGGAAGGAGGAGATAACCGCTTGTTGTATTTAGACACTCTCATGCACACAATACACATTCACTCCTTTCTTTATGATTCTTCCTCTCTAGCTCTCATTTCACTGTTCTTTTATATTGTACATGTTCAAGTTGCCATTGTCTTGACTCTTGTAGAATTTTTATTTTAGGGGTAGGCTACTATGATATTAGACTACATAGCCTATAATAAAATATAATGAACTTCAAACCTGAACCAAACATATTTTTATTCAAAGATCAACAGTCTATCATTAGTCTGTAGTCTGCCACAAAAAAACAACAACATTAAAATCATGAACTCAAATGTCATTGTGAAAAAAAACAAAAACAATGACTGTTGTAACAGTGCGTAAATCAGACCTTTCAGGCTATAGCCTAACGCTAATAAGCCTTATGCCAAAATTATTATTACAACTAAATTGTCGGTCATTAAATAAGAAAACGAAATAATTGTGTAGATGATTTGCTTTGTGTAACCCGACATCAGCCATCACATTCACTGTCCTCGCGGCTGCTGTAACTTGCGCTCGCTTATCAATGCATTTAAATTCGCGCCTATGGTATCTTTGTAGAATGACTCAACCTTCACAGACAGTTTTTAATGTTTTATCAGACAATAACTACAACAGCTTAGATTTCGGGAATGACGGACACACGCTCTGTGTGATTTGCCTAGGAGCGGAGTACCCACGTTCAGCCCTCGAGGGAGTTGGATGTGCGCGCTGTGATAAATTCTCATTGAAGAAGCTCCCGACTGGCTCTCTTCACGAGTGAAGGGAGCCAAGCATCTGAACCCTGCGGCTCTGGCTCCATGTCTGCCAAGGCTGCAGGCTGAGATCCTGGGGTTCTCATGGGTTCGATGGGTTTTGAGGGTGACCACCTTGCTTCTCCTTCTGGCTCTGTGGTTCTAGTGTCTGATTCGGGAGCCCGCCCAGCGGGTTCTCCCAATATGGACGAGGACATGCTGCTCACCACCAGTTCAGATGAACTAGATGTGGAGTCAGTTGAGACAGATGTTTCAAAAATGCTCCACACAGCAAAGCTCTGCGTATAATGAGCTTTTGGACCTTATGACTTGCGCAACCTGAACCACGAGATCGCAAGTGGCCGTTTGGATGAGCGATACCTATGAGGTCTTAAGTGTCCAGATCCAGTGAGCCTTCCTTTTCTCTCGGATTTGCACACTAAGGTGGCAGGGTCTTGGAGACACCTATATTCTGCTTGGGTGACGAATGCATCCTCGAGATATTCAAACGTAGAGGGCCCTGCGAGTTTTGGAGAATTTTCCCTTGATTCATGTCTAAGTATGATGCAATGAAAATGACAAGCATGAAAAAATAGGTCTGAAAAAGATGAGAGAATGGAAAAATACTCAGAAATGCAGTGTGTCAAAATACAGTATGAAACAAAGCACCATTATGTGAGGTTTGACCAATTGAGAAGACATGTCTAACTGTGTCAGGGTCACCAGGCGTGACAGAGGGGAAAAGATAGCTTTGAGGGTATCCATTGGAGACTTGGTGATATGAAAAAGGTATAAAAAATGAGTGCTGGATATTGTAACTTCAGAATGACCAGCTGGCTTCTCCTTTATTGTTTGTACAATAAAGTTAATTCTTCTGACCTGGAACCACGACCCTGAGAAACTTCTTTGAGACCTGAACCAAAAAGAACTTTGAATTTGCCACAACACGAGCAGGGGAATGGGAAGATACCTTGGGTTGAAGGGATCTCAGCGACCTAGCTCTCCTCAGGGGTATCCTCATCATTAAAGGCTGCCGTTATTCTATTGAAGCCATGTCAAACAACATCATAGCTGGTTGGAAGAGCATATGCAGCGGCAGGACAGGCTGGTGGTACTTTACATATGATGGCTGTATTGCAAGCCTACCAGCAGACCTATTAAAAGACCTGGATCAGGGCAAGGGATTATCCCCGAAGTGGTGGCAGAGCTGCGTATGGCAACAGATCTAGCCCTCCGTGCCACCTAGCAGGCAGCCTGCTCAATTTGTCGTCTAAGAGTGTGACAAGACCATCCTCGATGCCCCTGTCTCGCCCTCTGGACTTTTCGGCATTCGCAGAAAATAAAGCCCAAAAGAGCTGCGGTTGGTTGCTAACTGGACAGTATTAGGCGCCCCTCCACTGGAGGTGGCGAATGTAACACTGGGTACTGTGGGACGTGTCCCCATAGCATCATTCAACGCAGCGTGGAGTTCCCTCGTAAGGGAACCGGGGTTACATACGTAATCTAGATGATTCTCACATTTCTCTGTTGTGTTCTTGGTCCACTCTCCTTCGAGTTTCCTTCCATAATGGTGATTTAATGTTTTATTATGTGACTTTTAGTTAGGCAATTGGCTCTCGAATGTGGTTGAATTAATTCTCTTTCAGCAATTGTTGAAAAAAGTGCATGCTATCACTATTGACTACAATATGCTGGTTTATGCTTTATTTTAATTGTTCTTTTTCAAATGTCTCAAGTTTTTTATACTGTGCTTCAGAATATTTTTAAAATATTATATTAAATATGCTTAAAGAGTCTTGAAATGTTGGAAGGTTGTTCTCTGATTGATGAAAAAACGCATGCTATTATAGGTCGTAACTCTTCATAAGAGCAAGGAAATATTCTTTTTCAAGATATGTCCCCTTTAAATTTCCCAGAATAACAACCTGCACTGGCTCTGTCTTGAGGCAAAGCCCACCATAGTTCAGGATGGAAGTTAAGGAGGCCCAGACTTCAGGGAGCAGAAGCAGAGCTCCTGTATTACACATTCTGCTTGTACCCTCACAGCAGCCCAGATCCACCTTTGGCTAATTTCCCACAATTTCCAAGCTTCCTGAAAATGAATATGCATTACAGTTGCAGTGAATCCATTTGCACGGCAGAATAATAATGAAGAAAAAGTGCTCTCAAAAATGCAATTAATCTTATGTAAAACGCCTGCTCAATGCCTCTAATTAGATGCCATTTTAATAACTGCGTATGTTGTACAAGAAAGACAGTTTAGCAAAGGTGGTAAACACCATTGTTCATTTGTTTGATGACATAAAAGCAAAAGTAAATAGAATGTTGTTTACTGGAATATAACCAATCACTTTGTCTGAAATAAACCCTCTAGAAAAGTACTGCACATGCTAAAATCTACACAAAATGAGACAAATTGCTAGCAACAATACTTGACTAACACTATCAAACAGATGACATATGCATTCAGAAAAAAACAAATGTAAATAAAGATAGAAATGCATTTCAAACGAGAAAATGGATTCACATGTTTGGCATTCAGGCTATGCTGTACAGCAAGATGAACATGGATTTGTGGGAGTAGATGCTTTTGGCAAAGGATTACACTGAGCCTGCAGAATTAACCAAACACATCACCAATGGAAACACCAGTCCATGTTCTCGAAGCATGGAGTCATCATGTTTGTGATATCCAATTGTAGGTGAAAACAAGGTCCTCCCACGACCGGCTCTGGGCTGATAACATCTTCCAACGTTATTATACTATTACAGGTCACAGACTGGGTCGACAACTAAGGATTTCAGAAAAGGTTACTGATTCTTCAGGCTAAGATGTGTACTGTTCTGTGCTACAGAAAATGCTTGATGTACTGATAGTGCCTTTTTGGTAGACTGTCAATCAACATGCCATCTCAAAAGGTACTGTAGTAGAATGTAAAGGAATATTACAGATTCAGTACAAATTAAGCCCAATTGACAGCATTGGTGGCATAATGTTGATTATAGATAACTAAAAACACCACAGACACAGTACAATCAACATGGGAAAATCTCACAGTAAAACAAGCAGCTGTTTTGCCAGATGAAAGTTTATCTGTTTATACATATATGTATCATCTTTTTACTCTTTTAATTCCTCATCTTATAACATTATAACTGTTAATTTTATTTTGTGATTATTTTAATTAATTTCTGTGTAAAGCACTTTGAATTACTAAAGTGTATGAAATGTGCTATATAAATAAACGTGCCTTGCAGCAAAACATTTTTTCAACCTTTTCTTTAAAAAAAAGAAGCAAAAATCTGTGAAACAGTAAGGCATTTATTATGGAAAAACAGTATAGTGTTAACATATTTTAAGTGTAAAAACAGTAATTTAAACAGCTTTAAAGCTCAAACAATATGAAAGTTTATTTTTATTTTTTTTGTGGTAATCAACAGTACGTCACAAATACTGTCACACTGACAACGTGAACCTGAACCTGAATATTTCTATGCATATTTCTTTGCCATATTTACCTTCTGATGGTGTTCACTAGAATGGACAAAACTTTAAATGCCAATTTTAAGTATGCAGGCTGTAAAGTATGCATCTAAACCGCCATGGATTATGGTTTTCAACCTTTAATAATGTGTATAAAGATAATTTATTATACTGTTGTTTTAGAAGTATATAAATATATAAAGTTGATAATTACACTTTTACTGAGGCAATTTATTAAGAGTGACATGCTGAATGGCTACAATTATGAGACAGTTAAAATATATGGTCAGTTATCTGGAGCGTGTAAAACAAATTGCGATTGCAGGCGAAAACAAATCTGCCTGTTGTGTAGTGGAGTGCCAGTTTCCAGCGTTCAGCATGTTTATTTATTTATGGGCTTCAAGAAAGAAGGTCTTGGCACAGGCTGGACACTGGGCCACTGCGGTTGTCCTCAACGCTCTATCACTGGACGATGAGGAGAGAGGTAGGCCAGCACATTAATGATGCATGGGGACCAGTACGTTCAGTTTAAAGTTCTCCATGCTCTGTGCAGGCCCACTGAAATATGCATGAGCTACACCACATGTGCAGGCTGCAGCACGTCAAGTTACTTTCCACCTTGACGGAGGTTGCAGCGGCTCACGGCACGCTTGCAGCAAAGCAACCGCAGGCTCTTCTGAAAAAGGATGCTTGAGTCGTAAGTTGTCCATTATAATAGTCCGGTTTCTGCATGTATGTGTTCATCTTGAGTGTTTTATTGCTTGTTTTTGTCATAAAATAGATTTATAAGGTAAGAAACAATACTTTTCATAGTAAAATGCAACCTGTTGAGATAATATATATTCTATCCATATAGATGCTTTGTGAAGATTTTGCTTCTTTAATAAAAGTGGCAGAATTTGTCAACATATCATTAAAACAAAAAAGTTTGCTTTATTTCTAACAGATTTAAAGGGGGAAAAAACAAGGATTTTCAAAGTAGCTTGTTATGCTGGCTTGTTAGTTATAATGAGTTGTTTGTTCATGGACTGGCCTCTAGACAAAGTTGTTTGGTCTGCTGGATTTCCTTGAAAGTCAACATGAAACCCAAATCGACCCTGTTTACTTGCTTTCTTTTTGCATTGTCTTATTTTGAACAATTCATTGCTGCAAGGTTTTCCAAATAAGTTTAAAATCAAATAACTCTTTCCTTTAAACTACTACGTTATTACTGACAGGTTGTGCGGGCAATTAGATAATGTAGTAACACTTTATTTTGATGGTCCTCTTTAGACATTAGGTTGACTATAAGTAACATTACACCTACATGTCAACTTACTCTCATTAGAGTATTAGTAGAGTATTAGTATGCCGTCTGCTTAATATCTGCTAAGACTTTATTGTGATGGTCCCCTTTAGACATTCTACTGACTACAAGTAACTTTGCAAGTACATGCATTTTTTTTCTACTAACCCTAATCCTACCACCAATACTCCAATATTGAGAGTTAGTTGACATGTACTGTAGGTACAACATTACTTATACTCAATAGAAAAAAGGGACCATCAAATTAAAGTGTAACGGATTATATTAATCAACAGCCAAACAGCTATGCTTTATCAAACTAGCACAAACCTGGCTACATTCTGGTGTAAAATACCTACATTTTATCCAATCAATTGCAGATGGATAAAATTAATACTTTTGTTTCACATTAAATTCCCAGTTTCACTTTTAACACTCCATATTACAGAAGTAGAATGGGTTAAAAACAGGCATTCATATTGACTTTTAAGTATACAAAAGCAAAATGAGGAGGTGCAGAGACTACATTAACAAATCTAAGGCTAAAAACACTAAATCTAACTTCTAAAATTACTGTCAAGTGTTAACTACATAACTGCAGTCAGCTGTAGCCTCACCTATGAATGAACTTCTAAGTATTGTGCTGTGTTGCTATTTCTACTGCACAGGTCTAACAGCGATCTCCAACATGTCAGGATCCGTTATCACTTCGTGGCGCGCAATGCCAACGAGCTCTCCGTGCAGCAGGGCGAGGTGCTGGAGGTACGGATGACCCACTGTGAGGAGGTGGAGGAGGATGGGGAACAGGGCAGAATAGGTCTGAGGTACAGCGTGTGGGAGGATAGAAGGAGAGAAAACACGACTACAGCTCATGCAGAGATCAACGTCTAGAAGACTCTGTAGGCCGATGTTTGAACATAAATGATAAAAAACAAAAACATAAAAAGTTTGAGGGAAACCTGAGGAAAACTAGATTGAACATAGCATACCTATAACATATAGGGCCCTATTTTTAACGATCTAAGCGCATGGTCTAAAGCGCATGGCACAAGTGCAGTTAGGGTGTGTCCGAATCCACTTTTGCTAGTTAAACGACGGGAAAAATGGTCGGCGCGCCCAGTGCATGGTCTAAAGGGTTGTTTTGGGCGTAACATGCAAAAAAACAATCAAAGTGTAATTTCCTATTCCAGTTGTGCTAGCACCATGGCAGATTTGCTATTTACATGGCGGAATTTGCAAGCGGAAAGACTGAACTCGTCTCTAGAGAGCAAACGGATCTGCTCGTGCACTAGGTTAAAGCGTGCGAACAGACCATATACGGGCAAGCCGGATTCCACCATCCCTTTATGTACACAATATTAATATTTTACATTGTAATCCTTTTAATTTTATTAATTGACATGTTTGTGTGCTGCTGCTCATTTTCTCTGTGTGTAATAAGCAGAGTGCACTCGCGTTGTGCACCCGCCTATAGGCGCACACTACTAACGCGCTCTTTAAGTAAAGAAAAATAATATATACTGCACCGTTGACTTAAGACCAGGTTTCATTTGGTCAATGGTGCAGTCTATTTCAGTTGCCTCAAAATCGCAGCATACCAGCATTTGCATTTGCTATTTAAACAACTTGGCGCAAGACGTGAAAATGATAACTGCGTCAGGCTGAAACTAGCGAAAAACAATTGCATTGCACCAGGTGTATGATAGGGCCCAAAGACACACAAATCTAGTTTTGCCTACTTTATAATGCATAAAATGTGATCTTATGCAACTGCACATTATTGGAACACAAGTAAACCCTTGCAAATGCACAATACCCACAACAATCCAGCATGTAGGAAGGCGTCCTTTCAACCTGTCACTTTCAGATGTCTGCAGTTTCCCTCAGAACAGCCTCCAACCCTGAGGAACTCTATTTACATGAGAACTACTGAAGTGATCAAGAGGGATTACCCCCGATTGGCTAATCCATCTGGAAACACGGATAATCGTGTTTCTAGACATGCCCGGCCTGAGCCTGGTATCACTGGGATTTAATTCTAGGATCCCAATGGTAGGATGCATCAATGGGACACAGTATGACACAACCGCTTCACCAAAACCTTTTAGTTAAAATTAAACAACATGTTGAATGAACGAGGAACAGTCTCAAAAATAGATGTCACAGAAAAAAATATTGATCCATGCACAGTCATGCAATTAATAAAACTAGACTCTCATGTTCTTCTAGGCCTTGGAAAACAATAAACAGTGGTGGCTGCTGAGGAACCGCAGCGGTCAGTCAGGCTACGTGCCGTGTAATGTGCTAGAAGAGGTCAAACCAGAGGAGCCACAGTACAACCGTGCTGCTCTCTTCAACAGCCAGGTTAGCTTGCAGCCTAAGCTACTTCACTGTCAAAATGTTCACCCACCATTCTGGTTCATAATTTGAATTCTACAAGGCACATTTCATGAATATGTTACATATTCTTTAGTGTCTTATTACTTTTTGTTTAAGCATTAGAGTCCCATATGCCATGTTTTTTGTCACGCTTTACAATAAAGTCTCATTCGTTAACGTTAGTTAATACATTAGCTAACATGAACTATCAGTGAGCAATATGTGTTTTACAACATTTTTTAATTTAATGTTATTTAATAAAAAATACTATTGTTCATTGTTTGTTCATGTTGCATTGTCAAGTTCATAGTGCATTAAATAATGTTAAACAGATATTTTGATTTAAAAAATGTGTAATTAAATGCTTAAATTAACGTTAACTAAGATCATTTAATGCTGTAGAAGTATTGTTCATTGTTAGTTCATGTTAAAGGAGAACTCCGGTCAATTTTAACATTGAGCTAATTTTTTTGTACATTTGGAGTGCTGTCAATACAGAGAACAACGACAAAAATCGGTGTTGCCTACACCGTGTTATCCTCTTTTTAAAATTTGCACCCTGTTGACTTCAATGGGGCAAGTTTTAAACCTGCTTTTAGCCTCTTAACATCCTTGATGTGTCATTACAAGTGCACAGGTCATGTGAGTGATTCCTTCGGAGTGAACGCGGGTCAATCTGACTGCAGTAGATGTGAAAGATATGAATAAAAATTATATTTATTTAGCCAGCGCTCATACCTGTATTTACATCCTGTTTTCGGTCAAAGTCCATAGTAATCGATTGTCGAGTTCGCGCGCATTGGTTTAGTACCTATGATCATGCGCGTGAACTCGACAATCGATTACTATGGACTTTGACCGAAAACAGGATGTAAATACAGGTATGAGCGCTGGCTAAATAAACATCATTTTTATTCATATCTTTCACATCTACTGCAGTCAGATTCACCCGTGTTCACTCTGAATGAATCACTCACATGACCTGTGCACTTGTAATGACACATCAAGGATGTTAAGAGGCTAAAAGCAGGTTTAAAAATTGCCCCATTGAAGTCAACAGGGTGCAAATTTTAAAAAGAGGATAACACGGTGTAGGCAACACCGATTTTTGTCGTTGTTCTCTGTATTGACAGCACTCCAAATTTACAAAAAAATGAGCTCAATGTTAAAATTGACCGGAGTTCTCCTTTAACTAATGTAGTTAACTAATGCTAACAAAAGAAACTATTGTAAAGTGTTACTGTGAAAACTATTAGATAAATTAGATGAACTGATGTCAGGTGATTTTGGCTTGTCCCATTTTTATTTATTTTTCTATTGCATAACAAATTTATAAATTTTTTGTATGTTTACTGTGAGAATTTTACATTGAAGCTTTAAACTGTATTTAGACAAGTCATAAAATGTGTTAACAGGGTTGAAAAAATTGCACACGTCATAGAAAATAAATAGAAACAGGCTAATATAATATATCAGACCATTTCCTGAAGGTTAAGCACTTCCTTTTGCAGATCACTTGTGGAAAAATAGAAAAATACTTTTTTTGTACCTTATACGTGGAAAGTGCACACATATATTCTCCTACTTTACATGGCAGGCATTGACTCTTTCTTTTTCTGCCCCTCTGTTTTCCCCATCTACAGCCTGTGAATCCTTACAAAGGTACCTCTGCTGGCCCTGTAAATCACGCAGAGGTTTTGGAGATGAATAAATCCTCCCGGGATAAAGATAGTACGTACCTCTTATCTGCTTGCCGTATTTGCTGTGAGATGGAGAGTGGGGAGTGTCTGCCAAAAAAAAAGCAAATGCAGAGAAGTGGGAAATGAATTTGGTGTGAGAGTGCTCTTATGTACATAGATTGCAGATTCCCACCAGAGCTCATTGCTCCTGTCTTGGGCAATCTTATTCACTGTGTCTCTGTCTCAGAGCTTGTTTCTCTCTCTCTCGCTTCTTCTGCCTATCTCTCTAGACCGCAACCAACAGAAGGAGGTAAATGATGAACTGCTGAAGAGGATAACTGACAACAAGGCCCAGCCACCAGCTCGAAACTTTCGGGTGGAGCGCTCAAGTTCATCCGTGCCCATCACGTATGAATCCCAGCCCTTTGAGGTCAATGCTTGGCTCAACGCAAAGGGATTCTCCAGACCGTGAGTGACACGTGAGCTGCGACATGTGACACTTCAGATGATTTATTGGTTTTGTAACCTAGTGGTTAAACATAATGGGCTGTTGCAACTGAGGTTGCAAGTTCAAACCCCGCAAGTGATGAACCATGTAACCTTGAGCAAGGTACTTACCCTCAGGTTGCTCCATGGGGACTATGATAAAGATATACTGTAAATACACATAATAATATGTAAACCTTATTGAGAATGTTATAGGGGGGTCATACTAAAATCTGGCAAGCATCTATTTTAAATAAAAATATACTTCTACCACGGTGTTAACGTAAACTATGACAAATAGTTCTTTGGCGAATAGTTCTTTGAATAAAGTACAGTCTTAAATGAGCCTAATTTACAGAAGGAGGCGTGTTTGTGCTGATAAGAAACACAGTGACTTAATTTCAATATTCGAGCCACTATTTCAGCTCACTTAGTGCCTGGAAACAGCAACAAATAGGTTGTGCAACTGTTTAGTAATTTGCCCCATATTTTCATAGTATATGTAGCAATTTATCTCAAAAGATCAAATAAAATTGGATTCCTTGTGCTATGACTCCTTTAAAAAAACATGATGAATATGATGTAATCTTCTCTCCGCATTCCAGGGTGGTGGAATGTCTGGGTATTCTGAACGGGGCTCAACTATTTTCTCTCAGTAAGGATGAGCTGAAAGCCGTGTGCGGGGACGAGGGTTCCCGTGTCTTCAGTCAGCTCAGTGTGCAGAAAGCTCAATTAGAGGTCTGTCACAGAGCAATATCACTTATGTTAATCTGAATTTGTGCAGATTAAACGTTCAAATGCAGTGCAAAATGGAGCTTGAAAGCCTTTCTTTCTCTCAGAGGGGTCGTGGGGATACAGAACTACAGGAGATCATGAGGCGAAGACAACAGGAGGTGGAAGGCTCAACCTGGGACTGATTATAGTCAATCAAGCCGTCACTCACGGCCTTATTTCATCACATTTTCTTCAGTACTCTTGTTCACCCTACAATCAACAGCCACCCTGAGGAATTCAGAACAGATGGACTAAACAACTCCAATGATTACTGAAGCCCAGTCCTGCCCATTTCCTTTATGACCCATACAATGTAGTGCTTAACACTAGTGCTTAAACTGATGAACATGAATGCAATGAGAGTGAAGTCTTTAACCATACCGATGAAAATGATTTTGATAGCAGGCACTGACTTATGATTGGTGCTGTTAAAGGGATAGTTCACCCAAGAAAAAATAAAATGTTGGCATTACTTTTTTTAAACATCGTGTCATTTCAAAACCTATTTGCTGTTATTTTTATGTGGAACCTTCACAGCTTTTTTCCACATGAAATGCAAATAGTGGTCAAATCTATCAAGTTTAAGTCATTATTCACTGCTCTCCTCTCTAGCTTTTAAATCAACTTTGACACTTTTCAATGCATCTCATCAAATGTGATTGCTTCTGAGGGTAAATAATGGTTTATTTATAATCAGTTTAGGATAAACTATTTCTTTAATTTAACATTTTAAACAAGTCCCATCTGTTTCTGCATAAATAATTGATGGTGAATAAAAAATAAAATGGCATTAATAATGCAGTGCGGAATTGTAATCTATTATCTCCTACTGTATTCAGCTAAATGACTACTTGAATTGTCATTTTAAACAATGTGTTGTTATTTATTTTTTCAAATCATTAGTACACTCATGCTTCACACTTCATTAACGCAAAGAAGATCACATTTATTCATGTTTACGATTAGAGACTATCATACTTCATAATAAGACACATGGAGCTCATAGATGTATTGTGAAACATTACATGTACACTATCTGTACCTTTGAATTATGAGTCTGAATATATCTTTTGTCATTAAACAGCAACAATTAAATAAACTATGCAAGCATTGGTAAATCAGTATGTGTGCAAGCTATGGGGTCTGTGCTACTGTAATTGATTTAAATCATATTTACATAAATTGTGTACTGCATGTGCATTGATTTCATAAGTGTCAGGCGTCATTGTACTATCGCTTTCACAAAGCAAATTCCTGGTGCTCTTCTTGCCCAGTGTTGTCTATAAAGCCCCCTTTCAGCCCTGTGAAAACCATAAGGCTGAATCTCTAACCGCCTCACTGACTGACAGCTTTGCTACTTGCCCTCACAGGGGGCACATAACAGTGGCTTTCAGTTTGTCTTGTTGCTTTATTTCTGGAATAGATTGTGAACGCATCAGCGAGTATTGTGCTGTGTTCAGGATGAGTGAGAATGACCTCCATCTCTCCCTTTGTATGCACTGTCAAAACGCCTCCCAGTCTTAAGAGAGGGTGGATGTGGCTGCGTATTGTCACTATGATTCATGGCATGAATCAATGCCTAATGATGGGAACATCAAAGAAAAGATACTAGAGATTTGCAGTGCAGTGGAACCATTGTTATTCACGTTGAGGGAATCTTCCATTTTTGAGAGAATTTATATCTTCTGTATATTAGGGATTGTGGTCATGTATTCTTTGAAGTAATATCCAAGTATGATATCAGGCTGAGGAGATATGAAAAATAAAACCGTCTTAAATACGTTACAAAGAAAATTACATGCAATAAAAGAGTAGTGATGTTACATTTCACACCTAAACTTCAGTATTCGATTAAAAAAGGAATGAACCACAGGTAGGCCACATTCACAAAGCAGCAGAATACAGTTGTCAGTCCTGTATTTGAGTCCTTAAAGGGTTAGTTAGTAGTAAACACAGGGCTGCGTTACAGAACACCGGCTCATTATTGGCTGACGCTGTTTACGTGAGCACCACGACGCATGTGTGTGCAGCTGACCCTGGAGCGAGCCAATAATGAGCCGGCGTTCTGGCGTAGAACCTGGAAGCGTTGCGCTGTTTACAACGTGAACAGCGTAGGAGACTGACATTGAAGAGAAGAAATTGTTGAATAAAGTCGTTATTTTGTTTGTTTTTTGCGCACAAAAAGTATTCTCGTCGCTTCATAACATTAAGGTTGAACCACTCTAGTCACATGGACTATGTCTTTACTACCTTTTCTTTTACTAAGTGGTAATGGTGTTGCTGTCTATAGGGAGGTCAGAGGTCAAAAATATCTTAATTTGAGTTCCAAAGATGAACGAAGGGTTTTGAATGACATGAGGGTGAGCAATTAATGATAGAAATACAATTTTTGGGTGAACTAAACCTTTAATACGGTTATGTTCACACACAGTATGGTTATTTACAGTAGTGACAACCGCATTCTATAACCGACCCCTACATTTTCAGAACTCACAACCGGAAAACCTGCGCTGTGTGATCGGAACCGCAGTGGACAACTAGTTGTCTGTCATGTCAGACCAGACCGTGTGAGAGAGCCGCTATGCTAATGGGTTTTGTGTGTGGTTTTGCTTCCAGTAACTCACAGCAACGGAGATATGATTTGAAGGTTCTAGATCCAGTTAATGTTGTCCACCGGAGTGGCTCCCGTCAGTTTTGTGTTTTATGCACGACCAAAGACTGGTGCGACTCTAATGTCGTGTCATGATCAAGATGCTACACAGGACGTGAGACACGAATGCAGCGGTTAAAGGTGTCCGGCTAGAACTTGTTACATTGAAACTTCTGTCTTAACAGATGAACTCCGGGCTTAATTGGACTCTTGTCTTGTTAAATGTGATAAGACTTTAGTTTTATGGACATCGCCATCTTTGGTATTACTTTGGTCACTGTCACTATATGGTTACTGTTAAGAGAATCCAGGCTTGACTCTTGTGGCACGTTCATACAGACAGTATTCGAGACGCTACTGTAAGTTGATGTGTAAACGGGACACTTGTTGTGTGTAGATATTTTATGGTGACTTTACATAGACATAATGATTTTTATACTACCCCTAAATACTAAAACTATCTGCATTTTTACATTTTCAAAAAACATCACTTAGTATGATTTATAAGCTGTTTTCCTCATGGGGACCACAAATGTCCAGCACATCACTGGCTGAAGTGAATTCCAATTTCTGACTACTTGAAGTCATTTACAACACCAACCAGTAGAGAAAATAGCAATAACAAGACTAGATGACTAATTCGGGATGCCATGAATCTAATCATGCATAATTTATGAAATGCACAAAAAAAAAAAAAACCCAAAAAACCCAAACACAGTCCAGATCTGTTAGTTTACAGCCAATTATAACCAACTAACGTGAAAGAAGCTGTCACAATTTGCAGGGTATTTCACCCTGGTGGAGAGAACTGCCATAACATGTGACAGATCTGACATTTGGGGATATGCTGTGTGTGCAGGGGGAGAAGAGTTTTTTCTGGAGAGACAACTAAATTCACAATATCAGTCACACCCGCGCTGTCAGCGCTGTAGGAGACCGACGACTTCAAACTTCTCCTCATTTCATTCTCTGCACCACCCAGTGGGCAGTCACTTAAAATAGAAGACAATAACATGCATGGGGCCCGTTTGAGGTGGCAGTACAAGCGTGCCTGATGGAGTCTGATGCATGCAAATAAAAGCCGTCTAATGCGCGTTTTGTTTTGCGGAGCAAACGGCTGCAAAATCAATTACCAATCAAACTGCATATATAATGCATACTTATCCAAACATCCTCTGGGAATTATAGGTTGATATGGTGATGTCATTTAGCTGCAGCGCATCATCCACAACAAAATCTTAATATAACCTGAGATGTTATAAGCGATCTGCCACTTTAAGATGCCTGAAGTGACACGGATGATTAGGCGAAAAGGGAACAACATGACAATGTGCATATAGCATCTCCCTAAGCCCTTGCCAAGATTCCTAATTCCCAGTGTTTGTTCACAAGGATTAGTGGGTGCTCGGCGCTCTGTACCGACTCAACGAGTGCTCCCACTAATTCTTATCCAACCATGACAAAAGGCGGACAAATTTCTCGAATGACTCTACTGTTAGTCTTGCATGATTTAGATTCACTCTGCGCCGCCTGGTTACTCAAAGGTGAGGGGAACCACGTTATTAGCCAGTTATTCTGCAAATGACATTTCCCCCCGCCTTACAGACATTTGAGATTTACACTCTAATTGCGACTAACTAGACAAGTGCCCTTTCTTTTGGCTTGACCTCACTGGCATTAATAGTTCAGATTAAATCAAATGTCATTCCACACTTAGGTAATTTAATTATATCTCTGTGTTCGCCCTGACATCTGCAGTGATTCATTTTCTTTTCCCCTTTTGTAAATCACCCTGGACTTCAATTTAGATTTGTGTCTCCCTGTTTTCGCTGAGCGGAGGGAGAGGGATCGATCCGGTCGCCCCCCTTAGCATCTGAGAGGGTCTTGCCGCCGCACGGCACGATCGATTTACAGTGTGGAAAGCTGTTTCTTTTTTAATTCGTCGAGAAACAAACCATGAACGGTTACCGGGCGTGGAGTCCATGTGCGTGTGTTACACTGACAGTGAGGACTGAACAATATGTGAGCGGGTTGATGGCCATTTAGCTCAAGGCTAATGTATAAGGATAGCCATTTAATCCTTCAGAACAGAGACAGATCAAGTTAATGCACCCTGTCACATCCTCTCTGCCTCAAGACAACCCTGCTCAATGTAAAAAAGGCCCTCAGCAAACTCCATTCTGCTGGTTATATTATATCAAGAGACGGCCGGCCCTCTATTGCTCAGTGGCCAGTTCATGTGCTTCCAAACAGTTGCAATCTCATCTTTACTAAAATCATGAAAATGTTTGATAGCAAAGGTTATTTTTTGTTTGGTTTGCTTTTTTCGTCAACAACAAGGGCAACATGCAAAAAAAGCATGATGATAATGATAATTAAATCATTAAATTGATGCTGATAGAAATGAATATATATATATACATGGTAGGATTTTTCAAAAATGTTACAAATTTTCCATCAGCGTGAAATGTGTATATATATCCATATTCCATGCTGATGGAAAAATTAAAACAATGAAAACATTAACAATACATATATGAGCTTAAAGGGATAGTTCACCCAAAAATTAAAATTCTGTAATAATGTCTGTTACCAAAACAGTTGATGGGCTCCATTGACTTCCATAGTATTGTTTTCCCATACTATGGAAATCAATGGGGCCTATCAAATGCTTGGTTACCCATATTCTTCAAAATATCTTCTTTTGTTTTTCAGCAGAAGAAATAAATTCATACAGGTTTGGAACAACATGATGATGAGTAAATTATGACCGAATTCGATGCAATTATTGAATATTAAAAGTTACTGTGATGCAACAATGATGCTAACACAGAAAACAAATAACATGTCAGCCTAAAATATGTAAAAAATATTAACAGTCTTCAAAGCTTGAAGTCTTCACTGTAAGTACAGTATATGCATCAGTACCGTCAGATTCAGTTCAGTAGCTTAACTTTCCACAACAAGAACCGTATTTACACTTTCTACTTTGTTCATGTTCATAAATCTTTTATGTTCTGAATTTCTCATTCAGATTCTTGTGTCCTTTCTAGAAGAAAAGCAATAACATGAAAAGCGTGGTTGACCCAAGCCAATGTCTGTGATAACAGCACTGGAATGCGTCACTGCCTCAAGTCCCTCAGATCCGTACAAAGGTTTGAGTAAGGTCTGCATTGAGTGGCTGTTGTAATTCTCAGAGAGACAGGCCCGCAATCTCCAGTTTCCCAGACACAAATCCTGCTTATCTGCTGAGGGGTGTCCTCCCCTCCAGTCCCTCTCTACGGTCCAATCCCACGAGTTCCACCAGCTAAGCGCAACCAACCAAGGGGACAAAAAAGCAGAGAATTATATCACACAGTTGCTAAAAGCAACCAATGAAAATACATGTTTGGGAAATTATCTTCGGATTTGACTCTTCTGTATGTTACTGTATGAAACAGATGATGATGCATGCATTACAGGCCCATCTAAGTGTCGACTTCCAGCTTGTTCCACGAGAGCTCCTTAAACAACCTTACATGAGCAGAATTTGTCATTTATGGTGTCAGCCGCTACCAGTTTCAGAATGCATAATGCAAACATGCCATATCTTTGGTAAAAAAAGATCTGAATCCACATTGAAAAGACACAGCTTGGTCTGCCTAAACTCTTTCCCTGTCCCAGAGGACCAACGGAAGGTGCCAGGAGATGAGAATCTGGATTTTGTTTATCACTTGCAGATGGTGGCCCATAATGAGTTTCTGGCCAAACAGGACATGGTAGATTTAAACAGCTCAGAAAAGCGTTCCCTAAGCAGGACAGCCTGCCAGATTGCAAAGATGTTGAGTGGGAGCTTTTAGCCATTGCATGTTGGCACACCAGGAATTTGCCACAAAATTTTGTCACAAAAACATGATCTAATTGTGTAAATATCAGATATCGCTGACAGCAACATCCATCTTATACTTGTGTTTTTTTTTTTACTTTTTTTATAGTAGCTGATTTGATTTCCCCTCATGTTTTTATACAGCTCACACTGAATTTGCATTTGGCACTGTAAGTGGTATTACTGTACGTAAATGTGAGGTAATCATTTGACAGAACATGATCGTGATGACGCCCATTGAATGCTCGTTAATTTTAGTTGCTAAGACAACCTACAACTCTTTTATTGTTGTCTCTCTGAAATCATTCCATAATCGAATTCACTTCAAATGCACATCACTCAACAACCTGACATACACCGATTATTGATTCTGCACAACGTCTGCGCTGCATGAAGGACTACCGTCAAATTAACAAGATCTCAGAGCATATATCACACCCCAGTCCGTTTGAATTTATCGCACCTCACTAAATCCAAATCAGGTTTCTCAATTTGTTCTCAAGGACTGACGGATTATTAAAAATGAACTGGCATAAATTATAAAAATGGTTCATGGATTTTCAAGGGATGGGTTTTGATGACAAATGTTCTAGCGTGTGATGATTATGACGAACTGACAAAATATCATAATTCACACCACCTCTTCAAATCTCATCCTTAATGATATAAGTGATGATATGTCATCTTAAACCACTGAGGTAGCTGACACACATGACAGCTATTGTTCATTAGGTCTGATAAAATGTCCCACACTCAGGTAAAATTAAGCTCATTTCAAGGATAATACAGGTCCTTTACTGTCTCACCATCCTTTTTCGCCATCTCGCTCAGAAATACAATACGGAGGAGGCATTACGGCGAGAGTCTGTTCTCGCAAGTATTATTTTCATATGATTTCATGTTGATGTCAAAAGAAATATGAGGTTTATTAGTTTCCTGGTGCTTTGTGTGCTTCATTATTTCGCCGTGACAGTTTAGTCTGGAGGAGGGAGGGGGGTGTTTTTCATTAAACGCTTGTATCAGATGCTAATGGCAAACGTGGGGAGAGCAGGAAATTAAAACCTACATCAATACGTGAGAGGCCTTCCACAATAACACATTTTCAGCCAGACTTTCAATTCATTATATGCCACAGTGCAAAACATGTACGGCCGAATGTTTTTCTATTCCGTTTTTATCGATGAACGAGTGACAAAATCCACCTAGTGTTTTGGTGTGTGTCAGTGAGGATATTTCAGCAAGAAGACTGATGGTATTCGCTGGTAATGTAAACCTTTCGCAAACTATTCGCAATCACTTCCACACATTCATCAACTCACATCCGCCCTTTTTTTCCCTTTTTCATTACAGCTGATAGGAGAAGGAACACAAAACACATTTGGGCCCTCTGCGCTCCATAAAGAATATAATCAATTCTTTATTATTGCATTCGGGAGGCTTGAGGGCTGTCAAGCTGGGGAAAATGATATTGTTGGAGACTAAGAGAAGATAAATTCAAGAGTGGAGCTTTTGCTAATGGCGAATGGGATCAGGCACTGTCCGGTTTGTCTGAGTCACGTTACTGATGATGAATGACAGGCCGACGATGACCCGCGGTGCGCCTCTGTTGACAACGTGACAACATTCAACGGTAGCATGATAGCAAGAACAGATATCAAACCGTTTCCTCTGTTGAGATCCCCTGGGATCTCAGGAAACGCACATTAACCAGCCCTCCAGACAGGTGGTAAATCCTCTTGACGTGTTTATACTTATTTTATAGCCACAACAACCACATTAAAGGATGGCAGCTGGAGAGCCAATATTTCAGCAAGTCTGCCTATATCTGTGTGATGACGGTCTCCATAGTGACCTGAGAGGCAGCATTTTTAGAGGAAGTTGCCAGAGACAATGAAGCATCACACATCAAAGGAAACTAGCATTTGCACATCATGTAGGAAATAATCAAGCAGTGTCTGGAGACATGTTCACACTGCTATCAATAATTCTTCGAACTTGGCTTTATAATAACTGACAGCTCCTCTGTTCTCCCGCATGCTTTTCGGTAATTTCTATTTTCTCATCTGCAAAAGTGAGCGATGGCTCAGCACAAAAGAATCAATACGGCAGAAAACAAGGAATTCTGTCAATTTTATAGCTGCGCTAAGCTAATCTAGGACTGCGAGTCATTCCATTAAACTCAAATATGACTCCTCCAGGCCCAACTTCTGTCATCAAATGCTAGACATTAATTGGTTTATCAAAGGTTAATTGCTCAATAGATACTAGGCTGTTGGAGTTTAATTGTGCCATTAAATGCACTCGCTAGAGCCCCAGGTCCGGGTAATGGATTTTGTCATTTGAATGAAAATATTATTTGGTGGCAGCTGGACTGATAACAGTGTTGAGCATTGACAGGTCCATGCCCTCTCGAAAACACACAGAAGCGCATGAGTACACATGCTCGCTGCAAACAGAGATGGTATTTAGCTATGCTTTGTAAATATAAATGACTCATTCTTCACTGTGGCAGAATTGTCGTCTTGTGGCGGATTTTATGAATGCATCTGCGTCTGCCATTAGGGTGTAACACATCAAAATAGGATGAGCTACGGTTGGGCAAAATTCAGAATTGAACTGGCTCCCTTTCAGTTCATGAGTGTGAATTTGAATTAAAGTGGCCATGCTTGACAGCAAGTTGAATTGGAACAGGAAGAGGAAGAGGAATTTACTGAATTGCAATTTAAAGAAATTCAACATAAGGAATTTGGGGAAACTAAGTGTTTCTCCACCCTGGTCCACAAAAGTTAACTTCGTCAACATTGAAATTGTGTCTCGGCATAAATATTTAAAACATTTGTTAAATTAATATATTTGAATTTAAATGAATTAGAATTTTAACCTACATCCTTACATTTGAATCTGATTTGCAATTCTGAATCCTATTTGCTCCCTTAGTTCAAAATCAGGAATTGAAAAAAAAATGTTTAAAGGCGTTGCACAATTCTGGCATGAAAAAAAAAAAGAGCTTTACTATTCAGAAGTATTATCCTTTCACTTGTCCTTTGCAACATATGTGCATTTTTGTGCGTTTAGCCTTACAATTTCCAAACCTATTTCAGTTTGCACGTTGCTGGGAACTCAACCGAACCTGTGACTGGGCCGTTGCCACCACCATGCTTTATACCCCATTGAGCTACAGGAACACAAACCTGCAAGAAGCATTGTTGTGCAAACAATATCTCTCTCCTTTTTTATTTCCAGCATCTTCTTTAACGATCACTGGGTCATCCTCAGCGCAATTATTTCAAATAATTGACCTTGAATTGTTGCTTCCAAACAACCATTCTTCTCTTCCATGCTTAATTAATCAGGACATCCACAGTAATTAATCTCAGAGGAGAACTGATTATGTGGCATAAAGCGATGGGTTTGTATTACACCGCTCTGTGGGCATCAATAACCAAATGTTAAATGAGTGGAAATGCAAAAAAAAAAAAAAAAAAAAAAAAAAAAACAACGCTTTCATGATTCCTAATGGCTTTGGCTGGGGTCCCGGACAAATAAAGCTTTCTAGATAAATGAATAACTGCATGATATGTTTATTACATGCAAGTTAAAAATTCCTTCAGGCAAAAACTGGATTCCTAATATAAAGGTTTTTTTTTTTTATGTCCTCATCATATAGCATATATCTCTTGATATATAAAGTATATTAATATACACAATTCTTAAAGATGAAAATCATATTAGTTTTCTTTTATTCCATACTGATAAGCTCAAGACTATTTTCGTGTTATGGCCAAAAAGCGATGAATGGCAGATAAAATATTCTATACTGTTTCGTCAGGATAAATTAAAGTAAAAAAGCGAAATCACTGAAATGCAAAAAAACAACTGGATTTATTACACACACATATATATTAAATTTCATACTGCATATTATAATGCACATTATGTAACAATTATATATATTTTGATATTTGTTAAAATTGCATTTAATTAATTATTAATTAATTAATTGTTACTTGTATTACTTGTAACTTGTATTACCTGTAAGTAAACTTTTGATGGCAGCAAAGGTAATCTAAATGGGGAAAAAAGGGGGGAAAATGATAATGGACAATTAAATAACCAATAACCATAACCGATATGGTACAGATATATGGTGCATCCCTTTCCAGATACAGCTAAAAAATATATATAAGATGGTAAAATACGATCTTCCAGCTGATATCTTCATGGAGGCTAACTTTAGCTCATCCCATTAGGTTCTAATATAAAAATCAAGTTATAAATAGTTTAAGTGCCCAAACTTTACCAGAAAAAGTCTGATATACTTTTTTATATTACAATGTCCTTTAGCAACACAAACATTTTCATCTTATGATGTTTTATTAACAAAGTTCGGGAGCAACACATTCAATCAGCACGAGAGGAGGCTTATTTATAAATGGCCGACTCACCTATGTTCCTCGACAGTTTTTCTGCATCCCCCCGCCACAACAACTCTTCACTCTCAGCTGGTTCCTATCCCAGTGTTGTACCAAACACACATACTCTTTACTCTGTCTGATTATTTGCAAGCGTGAACTTGTGGAGTTTCAGAGCTCAAAAGGTACTGCGTAACAGGAATGATTCACTGTATGAAATGAATGTAGAATGTGTTTCCTACAATGTCTGCTTGTTAATGCAGTAACAAACGTGGTAGCAATTCCACCCTGCCATTTACTGTTTAAGTCAAACATGCCATCCAAATAAAAACAAACATTGGGAACAAAGGCCCCGCGCTTCCAGGAATTAGCATCCTGAGCGAGGTGCCAGCTGTGTTTGCTGTCGTTGGGTGCAACGAAACGCTTGACAGTGTGTCACATCTAACCACGGCCATTCTGCCGACGCTGCAACGCTCTACTCCTGACCCTCGGTGCCACAAAAAAAGTACACGCGCTTTCCATTTCTGCAGAGCTCACTACCTGTCAATCTACCTATTCAAAGGTTTACCTCTCCTTGTGAGAGCCAGTTCTTCCATCTCTCCATTTGGCCGTGCCTATAAGTGTCACTTCGGTTTAGATTCTACCACAGCCCTAGAACCGAACAAAAAGAGCTCCCACGGAGGGTTCGGCGGGGTGGAGCAGACCTGCTGTTTCATTAGCACTCCAGGGAAGTGCTGGTTCAAAAAGAAGCCTTGCGTCACACTGTTGATCCCTTCAGCTACATCAAAGAGCAGTTGTGATGATTGCATGGGGAGATTAAATGCCACACTGGGCACTCTAAGTGTGGAGAGAAGTTGTCTATTCATGCAAACATTTAGAATGCTAAGTGGAGTAATGGCCATCTGTACGTTACAATATCTGCAGTCCAAGAAATTTTTTGCTTTAAATGCCAATTTTTATCATTCAAAAGCCCTGGGAGAGAGGGTAGAAGCAATGATGATACTTTGGCAAGAGGAAGGGGTATGAACTACAGCATCTGTTGGGAAATAAACCAATGTTTGTCAAGGACTTCAGGAAAACAACATCAGTGTAATATAACTCGACACCAAGCGAAAAAAAAAAATTCAGAATGCTGTAGATAAAAAAATGGAGGGGTTGCAAAATAAAAGACACAACCTTAGCAAGACAGAAACTGCAGACTCTATGAAATGCTAGCTAGCTGTCTGTAGCAGAACACTGGATCCAATGGATGGAGCACAGTCTGAAAGAGAAATGTGAGACAGACACACACACACACACACACACACACACACACACACACACACAAACACACACACAAACACACACACACACACGCACACACACGTCTTTCCCACTACTGCTGCATTTGAAAAAAAATTTCATTTCCAACTCCCCCTCTCCACAAAGTCTCACATTTATTTTTAGCTATTTGCCTGGGAAGCATAAGAAGAACGTTGAAAGAAAATTAATTTCAACCCCCAATAGTGGTAAAACGTATTCCTCTGAATATGTTTACCCCTGTATAACATTGGTATCATTACCTTTATCATTTAGCTCCACTTACCCCAGCCAGTGTTGAGGACAAATATCCTAGTAACCCAAACAGCCTAATAATTCAGCATGATAGTTGAGGTTCTGTAAAAAGGGAGGCTTTTCTTTATGTCCAGGGTAATTTAACATAGATCACTATGGGCAGCTCTCACATTTAACGTGGTGCTTCCTGTTATACACTTGATTGCGTTCTGCTGACTGAGCAATGGGCGGTTTCTTGCCCTTTTGCTTCCACTGCAGCCTCCTTAAAAGATGCTGTGACCAAGGAGGTCAAAAATATGTGCAGAAACTTGGTGACGTTTGTGGCACCTTGCTACTGTATATGAGCACACACACACACAAAATGTGAACATGATTAGAAAAGGCTAAATGGTCTTAAAAAATTGTCCCATTGTGATATTTGAGTTGATTAATGACTGCAACAGAAAATGAATATATGATATATACAGAAAAATACGAAAATACACAGCAATTCTGGGGTACAATCGACAAATTAGTCTTTGATAATGTCTAAATATATATCCATATACAATACCTAATAAACACAAGTAATTATGTCTGAAAATACTCTTATAATCAACTAGGGAATATACACAGCCCTATAAAGAATAAATATTGAAACAAAAATATAGTACATTCATTTCATTAAAGAAGAAAATCTTTTTGGTCCTTTTGGACCACCAAGGATCACAAATGTGACCCCTAAGTGAGGAATACTAGAGGGTTAATAAAGCACCCAAGTGTATCAGCAAAAAAAGTACATGCAGTTCAAGCAAAAAAAAAAAAATTAAATAAGCAATTTTTGCAATAAAATTGTGGCAGCCCAGAGAGCCCAGTGCTTCACATTCCAGTATGTCACAGAAATGCACCTTTTACATCAGTCTGTAGAAACACCATGGGGAAGCATGTGAACATTTATTTGACTGGTCACCCTTACAAAAAAGAAGTTTATTCAAGTGTGCAACATGTCAAGTGTCAAACATTTAAAAATAAGAAAGTATACTTTCAGTCTACTTTTATGTACTTCTCAGAAATACACTTAATGTACTTCTCAGAAATATACTTCAAATTCCACTTAAGTATACTTGACTTACTGAGAGAAAAGTCTAAGCATATTTGGCCTATACTTGTTGATCGAGATATACTTAAAAGTATAATTAAGGATTCTAAGTATTCTTGGCTTGTACTTGTGTTTATTTTGATTGAGTAGCTTATTTAATACTTTTTTTTTAAACATAATATTACACACTGTCTTATAAACTAACATGTTCAAGTTTATATAGTAACAAGCTTTCGGGTGGAATAGCTTATAGAGTAAATAAAATAAGCATGGAACTGAACCTGATCTTGTACACAGCGATAAAAATTCCCTTACGAAAAGTAAGTTTATTCAAGTGTTCTATTAGTACTTCTTTTCAACTAAAAAGAAGAAAGCATACTTTCAAGTCTACATTTTATATACTTCTCAGAAATATACTTAATTACACTTAAGTGTGCTTGACTTATACTGAGAGAAGAAAAGTCCAAGTATATTTAGCCTATACTTGTACTCAATCTTTTGATCGAGATATACTTAAAAGTTGAATTATTCAAAGTATACTTGGCTTGTAGTTGTGTTAACTCTTTTGATCGAGTAGCCTATTAAATACTTTTTTTACATAGTTTTTCATATTCAGTCTTATGAAACTTACATTGTTTGAAAATATTGATTCAAATATTGATGTAAAACAGATATGTTTCTAATTCTGCGTATCTGAATTTGTGTAGGCTAGTCCACTGGTAGTGCACATAGGAATTTACTTTAAAGTCCGCGTGAACCGGAAGTTGCAAACGACTTTTCTCCAGTGTTGTGACGTATTTCCAAGTGAAACGGAATATTGAATAGAGGGCAGGGTTTTACTCCAGCGCTCCTCCTCTCCATCTCTCACTCATAGCAGACTAACGGTTTGAGGGGAGTGGTTAAGCGTTTCCCAACCCAAGCCGTCAAACCTACATCATCAGAGAAGGAACGCCATTCCAGACCGGAAGTAACTTTTCAGACTTTGATTAAAGATTACGACGGCAAACAATTTTTTTCTGTGTATTAACTTGCACGGATTAATTTTTCACCACAAGACTAGTAATATGCGCTAACAAAGTAAATAGGGTCAATTTTGATTTCAGTTGGACTTTAATTCTACTTTACACTTTCCCCACCATTGACTGAATTTTCCAGCTATCCATGTTTTTCACTGTTATACGGTAGGGGGCGCTATGACACATCTTCTAGTACAGAATCTCCGGATCAAAACACAGGAGAAAAAGAAGCTGAAACAAGTGATAGAAGATTGCTCACTCAAATGTAAAATAATATGATCATCAAACATTAAGCTTGTAAATCAAAACTGCTTAATGTTTCCAAATGAAACGAAGCGTAACCCATGAAGAGAAAACGACTGTGAAGCTTTGGGGGTGTCAATCTACTCCATCTGTGTTTTGATCATCGTTCTGAATCTGATCAAGGCGTAGTCTTTGACAAAAATGAGATTATCATTTTATCATTTATAATTTTTGCACTTGCAGTAGGCCTATACTACTATGTTCAAATGTTATTTTTTTATACTTGAAAAATACCTTTAACTGTACTTTAAAGTACAGTTAGTACAGTTGTACTTTAAATTAAAGTACAGTTAAAGGTATTTTTCAAGTATAAAAAAATAACATTTGAACATAGGCCTACTGCAAGTGCAAAAATTATATATAAATAGTAAACTATAAGTATAATGTTAAGTTCACTTAAAGAAAACTTGTAGTATATAACTACTAAACTAGTAGTTTACTGAGAGTATACTTCAAAGTTGCTATAAGTATTAAAATAGTAAACTACTAGTATACCCATAAGTTCACTTGCAGTACAAATGAAAAACGTGATTATGAACTAGTTGTGCACATAAAGTTTACTACTGTTACACTTATAGTACACTATACTTTTATATACTAAAAGTGGGCCAATTTAGTCCCAAGCGGTATTAAAATAGTACACTTACAAGTTTACTACTAGTACATATTGACATTAGTATACTTACTCCATAATGTATACTTAAAAATATACTTGAACATTACTTATGTATACTTCATAAAATGAACTTGAACTATTTCTTTGAGAGCCCTTAAAACAATCAGTCACAGGTAAAACATCTACTACAATACAATGAAATACATGAAAACCTGGTCAAAATACATGCTTACTTTTGAACGGCCTTCAATTGGCAAGTCATTATGGTGTAGTTATGACATCTACCAGCAGAGGCGCTAACAAAAAAAATTCCTGACCCCTGGTTGTGACTGACCAGCCTTTAGGATTGTACTCCTTTTTCACACTTTCTCCTCACAGTCAAGCTTGCAGTAACCTAGGTGAGAACATACATGTTATCTATACATAGGGTAGCCTAAGGCCTAAGGTTTTAAAAATGGGTCACAGGGTATATCTGTCTATCTAGTCCGTGTGCAGCCATCTGATACATGAGCTGGTTTGCAGTTTGAGTGGAGAGAATGCAGGATAAGCCCATCACAAAAGGCAGAAAACTCCATCTTTATTGACCTGCTGCTCTTAAAAAGAGGCAATTTTTCAAGTTAAAAAAACACTCACATTAAGGCAAGGCGCTTAGGATGTTTCTCGAAAATCTTGCGCAGGAGATGGTGCTAATATGGTGAATCTTATACGTATAATAAGCCAGATACCAAATGGCATTAAATACTAATCGCTCACATAAACCATTCCAGCAGAACAAAAGCAGTATGTGCGTATAGGCTGGCATATGAACAATCGGATAGTGTTAAGCCATAATAACAATGTAAAAATAGTGGGAGGCATAAATGGGAACTGCTTTTCTGCTAGGAAGACACATAATAATGCATAGCTTGGATCAGTGGAGTTTGTCTCTGCCGCCACACTCTTTATTATAAGATGTGGGCTCCCTGGGAGCTGCTATACGTTATCAGCGCTCATCAAAGACACTGTCAAGAAAATGTAAAACTGGGACTTTCAGAGGCTGTCTCAGACGCTGTGCACATTTAAATGAGACAGCCTTATTAATTCTTCAAAAGCTAGGCAGCTTCCTTTTTCCCCCTCCGACTAATTTTGGCACATTTAGGAACGATAAAAAGCTCTGTCACCCTCAAAAACACATGCGGTTCTTGGAGGTCCACTCTAGTGAATGCTGTCTATTTGCGTATCTACAACTGGAACATCTAAAACAGGGTGTATGTCTGTCTGTATATATACAGTCAAACCAAAAATTATTCAGGCTTTTTTTTTTTACTGGAGGTTGCAGGACACTATAGTCCACTTATGTAAGTGAGGATAGCAAAATAAAGTAAACTGTGACATATTATACCCAAAAATTCTTAACACAGTGCTACCAGTAGAATTTATAAATATTTGTGACCAAAAATTATTCAGACACTTTGACCTGACCATGTTTTTCTTCAGTGTTTTTTCTTTAATTGCTAATGCGGCCGTTTTACACCACATACTCAACAAAATTAAGCATTGCTTGGTAATTGGTTGACCTAAATTGGTATTATCTAATTGTGTACTTAAATTTAACAGCTGACAGCTATTCAACATAATTAATTTGTGAGAGTGTCAAACAGAAGGATGGCCAAAACCAGTGAAATATCAGTTGATTTGATAACTCTGAGATTCTGACATATTTTATTACCATTTTCTTAATATAGCGAATAAACTGTGATAATGTGAGAAATGTTGAAGGTGTCTGAATAAATTTTGGTTTGACTGTATATATATATATATATATATATATATATATATATATATATATATATATATATATATAAACATTCAAAAAAAGGTGGTTATAAATCCACATAACCACCATAACCATTGGCACGCTGTGAAAGCTTCTGTTATCCCTCATCCTCCCCAGTGCCACCTGTAGAGATCTGTACGGGGGTTCTACCATTTCTTGTAGCAGCCTTTCCATTGTTTGTTATTTTTGACTAAGCTGAACAAATACTTGTAGCAGATACCAAAATCAATGTATATTCCTTGCCCCATGCCAATAAGTGCTTGTTGAAATGTATCCACTCCGAGAGTTGTCATGAAATATATATACACTTTTGATCAAAATGTGTTTTGTTTGGGCAAGGAAATACAGTATTTTGATCAAAAGTAAATACTTTTACTTTGTTTTACATTGCTGAAAATTCAGCTTTGCCATCACAGTAATAAATAACATTTTAAATATATAAAAATAGAAAAAAGTTATATTGTAATAAGAGACTTCTTTAAAAAAAAAAAAAAAAAATCTTAGACACCCCAGACATTTGAATTGTAAATAAATGCATTATGTGACTAATGGCTTGGCAGATGAAACTAACATGCATATGTCAGCCTATGTATTCAAATATTAATGACCAAACATGAAAGTTACATTAAACATCAAGGTGTCTAAGGCATTCCAGGTTTTCTACTGTGAGTACTGTGAAAAACTCTTGTATGCAATTTTGCAGCAATTGTCTAAATGGTTTATAAATACTGTAATTTCACAAAGTTAAAGCTAAAGTGTGTATTGTTGCCTCGCTGCCCTATCAGGCAATGACTTCGCAGGCAACGTTTGCGCATTAAGGTACCTCACGAAACTGATTTCAGACAAGCTTCTGAGGCAGTGTCGCGGTTTAATGATCTACAAATAGAGAGAGCTTTGGTGATAACTACACTATTTAATTACTACAATACAGAAATAACATTAAAAGTGGAAAAAGTAGGTCTGACCAAACGCAACTTTCAGATGCCATATTTATTTTTTAGCTCAACCAATTCATGGAATGGGACCCACAGGGTTGTGGGATATCAATGGCGGAGAAGGATACATCTATGCTGCCATCTCAGGAGACAGGAAGAAAAGCTAACATTGGATTTGGGTGCCTTGCCTTGTGCTATCCTCCAAAAGGCAGCATTTTTCAGCTTTCGGATGCAGCCAGCGGCTCAACCAATGCAGTGAGTTTGGGGAGGGGCTATCTGTTTGGCTTGACCAATGGTAATCGGCACTTGGCACTGCTAGTGATGCAGAAATTACAAACTTCAGCTTTTAAGGTAATGATGCACATGACAGTCAAAACAGCCACACTTGAGTGCTAGACACTTTCAGGAAAATATGTCATTCCATTGACAGGAAATTCCAATTCAGCTCATTGAAAACACATTAAACCACCCGGATTACAAAGCAAATATAGATAAAGTGTGGCGCAAGCATTTCCTCTGAGCTCCCAATGATGCTGAGATTTGTTCAAGCCATCACGGCCATTTAAAAAAAAAATCTGCTACATCAAGACGTGTGTCCTACTCAATTTAAATGGAAATGGGGCAGCCTGGAAAAAGAAAAAACAGTGGAGAGAAGGCTGACTTTGAGGAAAGCTACAAATGAGAAAATAAGGTGATTAAATTGGAGAAATCTCTTGTCAATACAAATGTAAATGAATTTCTGCAGTCTGTTTATCATCCATGAAGGACAGTGCAGAATGTGAGAGAGGGCTGTTGCATATTCATTGTACAGTAACAGGGCTCTCCCAGTCGGCTATAAAGAAAGAGAGGTCAAATGAATATGGAGAGGAGCTGTAGTCATGACCTCTTTCTCTGAAACAAACCTTTCTCCTTCTCCCTGAAGAAACTCACTTGAAGGTAGGGGGTAAGAGCTGCACAAGGACTTGTTTTCATGGGGAAATGGATCGTCCAATTTTTTTATGTAGTTGCTCAGCTGCGGAGTTGTACTTTCTGACATGAGACATCAAAGCTCTCATTATCTTAATTAGATATACTTCAGAATCTATTAGCATCAGCTGCTTTGCACATCTAAGGAAGTTTCTAAATGTGCTATTGAAAACAGATTTTGAAATGCAAATTTTAGGCTTTAATTGATATAATTTATAGATTGATAGGCTTTAGTGTTTTAGTGTGGTCTTGGTAGCTCATTAATAATCCCTAATGAGTCTCAAGCTAATAATTTCTGGAGGGCCCCTTTTTACCTGACTGCAAACCTAAGTACATTTAATCTAAATTAAATATTAATATTTTGTTCAAAATCCATTAAAATCCATTTACACATTTTTACATCTGAATAAAGTCATCTTGACCAGCAAACCTATCTAGAACTGGGATTTATTTATTCCCCCCAAAATATTGAGAGTATCTTTAAAGAGATAGTTTATTTAAAAATTAATATTTTGTCATCATTTACTCAGCCTCATTTTGTTCCAAACCTGTTTGATTTTATGTCTTCTGGGGGACATAAACGACATATTTTGATGGATATTGGGGTTTAAAACAACACTGACATATAAAACTATCTTCTTTCGTGTTCCACAGTATAAAGTCATACAGGTTTGAAACAACATGAAGGCGAGTAAACTATGACAGAATTTCCATTTTTGGGTGAACTATGCCTTTATAAAGGGTATGACGTCACCGTCAGCCGGAGTGACAGCGGTTACGCCCACTGAGTGGCAAAAAGACTGGTTGGCTGCATTGGCTCAGAGTGAATGCCACGAAAAACACATCTAAAATGGGAAAGAGCTATGAGATTGACAGAACAAATAGATTTGACAAGAAATCGGAGGTATATTATTACAGACTACCAAAGTTACAGAAAAGAGAAGCAAATGGATCGCTGCAATTCACAGAAACAGCTGGACTCCAGGCAGTGAAAGGTGGATTTGCAGTTATCATTTTGTGTCAATATGTTGAATTTTGTGGTAAAATCATGCCCTCTATATTGTATTGACAATTCATCAATTAAATATTTACCATCTTATATTCTGCATAACTGGATGTTTTTAAATTAACACTGACACAAACTATACAAGTTTTAGAGCTGGACAATATGACTAATATATATATATATATATATATATATACAGTATATATAAAAAAACACTGATATACTCTAAGTGATCACCCGGATTTAGACCTATATTGTATTTATATACAACGTTCACAGGCAAATTTGCTTTATATTTCCTGGCTTAGAAATCAGGCACATAAATGTCAGGAAACACGATTCATGGCTGCATGTCAATATTCATTGATCATTGGAAAGTTGTAAAGAACACTTATATCAAGTCCAACCTTTAGTTTAAACTTTTAATCGGTTGTTTTACTCGTGTTTTCGCAGTTTCCCCTATTAAATCCAGTCACGCAGCAGGCTCTTTTGCCACTCAGTCTGGCTGAGGGGTGTGTGTTCCGGCAGGAAAGTGACGTCAATGCACACCCTCTATTAGTGGGTGTAAAACTTCGTTTGATTGACGTATTCCAGAACCTTCAGTTGTTAATAACCGTTCTTAAGCAGCTGGCTAAATTTGTGTCTTCCATCAGTCCATGAGCCCTACTTTTCAAAGGCTCACCCTCGGGAGCACTTCATTTAAACAATCAATCCCCTAAGACTGGCCCACAAGCAAGAAATGGCTCTTTTTTTCCCGTCAGTGCATCTGAAGGGTTGGCCGGCGCTGGAGCTTGGGTGGATAATCCGTTGGATCGAGTCTCCTTGGGTAAGGGCCAGCCAGCAGCCGGATGGTTTTGGGCAGCCCGCCCGGTCAATCCCCACACTCTGGAGGTCAACATCAAGTAGATTCCAGAGGTCAGAGTAGAGACAGACTCGCTGTGACTATGTGCCTAGCAAGACCAGAATCTGCTTCTAAAATTATCAACACAATGAAGAAAAGTTTTTGACAGCCTAATAAATAATTGTACTATATTCATTATTATTCAAAGCCATTTGTGCCCTTTCATACTACAGACAAATTTATTCAGGTTATATAAGAGTTCTTTAATCATGAATCTCTCTCTCTCTCTTTTTTTTTTTTAAGTACTCCCGTCATGTCAAACCATCATCAAGCCACTGCAAAAAAGAATATGTGTATTGATGTCATTAAACCAATTTGAATCAAATCAAATCCAGTTATACAAGAAAACATGCAACCTGTGTTAAACATCCAATTAATTGCTCAACACATTTGGCCACATGTATTTGATCTATTATTTTATAAAATAAAATAAAATGACCCCTTGCAATTACATCACAGACCACTAGGATCACTTAACTGCGATTAATTTCATGACTCCGGAAGTTTAAAAAACTGAAAAATCTGTTCTTCAATTAAAAAAAAACAGTAATTGAGGGGACAAATTAAAATAACAAATATGAGGTAAAATTTAATGGTGTATTTTAGGTATTTTAAGTCATCTTTTGGTTCCTTTTGGTGCTTGCTGAGGGCCCAGGTTGAGAACCACTGTCCTAATATTTCATGAAATTTATGGTATCAGATTTTTTACACATTTAAAAAAATATATCTACAGATCCCTTGCAATTACGCCACACTAGGTGTCCATGGATCCTCGACAGTTAAGAAACACTATTTTAATCAGGTAATACAATGAATGTAGGAATCTCCAAAATAGCTCATCTAAATTAAATCACTATTCTGAATAAACAATCATTATTAGAATTTTCAGGGCTTCTCCTGTCATTGCTGCACATACCCATTCAGCTTTTGTTCCACCAAACCTGACAGTTAGTCTCTTTTCTCAACTCTAACACACACAAAAATACACATAGTCTCTCTCACACTTTCACCCTCTCCCTTTCTCACCTCCCACTTGCTTCCATGCTCTTTCCACAATGTCTCAGCAACCTTCCTCTCACCCCGTGATCTTCGCTGAAGCTCGGTCTCTCTCTTTGTGTCATGTCTCATCTCAGGGGAATTTTAGGGTTTTGCGCAGAGCAACAGCATCTGCTGGAGGACTGGCAAGGTAAAGGAGAATCCCTGGCCTTGAGCATCAGCACTCCACTGGAAACTGTACCCTCTCCTCCATTGCAAGAGAGATTTGTTTATTTTCATGACCTTTATTGGCTGCCTTCACTCCAATCCAGTGTGCAGTCGCTCAGTGGTTTGCCATAATTACTTTTGCAGATAGAGGTGAGACAGGGTGCAGCAGTCGCATCTTACGAGGCACTCTCAATGGTCAGGTGTCTGCATTTTCCAGCATACAGATTTGAATGTCAGTGTAAGGTTAGGCCAAATGACTTCAAACAGTGTTTCCTCTGAGATGGCTCAATTTGAGAAAGAAACGCATTAGGCAAATATGCGCAAAAGAAACGAAAGGGAAAATATTTGAACCCTCTCAAAATGAGATAAAGAAACAGTTCACCCCAAAAATTATAAAAATTATTTCTTTTTGCCATTATTTCTTTATGTAGAATACTAAAAAAAAGTCATTTTGATATTTTGTGAGGAACAAACTCAAACTCTTAAGTCATTAGTAATTAGTAAAATCACCTCAAACCAAAAGTCTCAAATCAAATATGTTGCCTGTGAGTAGCCTGGGAAAACCCAGACAACTTCTGGCAAATTTAGATTTGCTCTGCAAGTAGTCTGGCAAAGAGCTCATTCAAGCCCATTTCCATGCCGTCGAAATCACGGCACCAATCAGAAACGTTGAGGCGGGCTTTACACGATGACGATCGCTCTGATTGGTTTGAGGTCTATCCAATTGCGCCCAGAGGCATTTGAGCGACGTCCACTCCGTTGGTGAAGCACCAACTTTTAAATGCATTATTATATTCAAATTGCAAACACATGAGGACAGTCTCCATGAAAGACCCACTGGCAGATGAACGTGCTACTACGTTTCTCTCCGAAACGGTAGGAAATTAAATCAGATTTAATAGAGGATTTTAACTGTGACAAGATGATTGACAGGGCAGATTACGTGACAGGATGCACGCGACAGATCCGTCCGATAAAGATGACGAAGTAGTATGTCCCAAAGCTTGCCTACTTTTTTGCTACACATTCAAAAGTAAATACATTTTCTTCACAAAAAGAGTACATACTTTTATGGCGTAGTGTAACTTAGGCGAATTGGGACGCAGCATATGGCTTTACACGATGCCGATCGCTCTGATTGGTTTTAGGAGTTTTAGGTCTATCCAATTGCGCCCAGAGGCATTTGAGCGACGTATGTTGGTGACGCCCCATTGGAAATGAGTTATTAAAGAAGCTTTGCCAGACCATAATTCAGTTACTACTGAGAATGGTCTGGTTTTAACCAGGCTAGCCTGTGAGCAGGTTGGACGTCAATTAAATTTTGGGGGTTTTCATTAGTAAATGTCACGTTTTTAAACCTATGCCAAATTTGAATTCTGAATCACAGCAAAGGTGATTTTCAGTGAATAATTGCTTAACTTTCATACATTTCCTCAAACAAAACTGTCATAGAGTTGTATGGACCACTTTTGTGGTGTTTTTATTCATATCTCTTTTTTTTCCCCTCTTTTTTTTTTGTGTGTGTTCCATTCTGGTTTGGAATAACATGATGACAGAATTATTATTTCTAGGGGAACTATTCCTATAGGATTTCATCTCATATTCTATTCAAAAATATGCACGTGCACTGGGAATTTCTTGCCTTATGCAAACAGAAACAGTTTACTGTAACAGTTGTACACATAATGCTAGTGCATTTGAGAATGTGCCATAGCATATATTCTTAAAATCAAACATTGATGAATGCCAGCGCTGATCTCTGAATTGGCAATTATGTTAAATACCTGGTTTTTAAAAGATTCACTGAACTGTGAAATGCACTTTTAATTGTGACCTGGAAAATGCTTAGGCAATTTTCATCACAAAGGTGAAGAAAAAGAGAAGAAAATTGAATATAAATGCATAACAAGACAAAAAAAACAACAAAAAAAGGAGTGAAAGCACAGCAGCACAACAACAACACAGGGACCTGCTTCCTCCCCATCAGCACACCAAAAAGCCTTGGGGTACAACTCTCGCAACAAAGAACAAGAGTCTATCTCGCTCTTCTGAAGAATACAATTTCAAAAGAATCCCCTTCTTCTCCCCTTGTACCCCACTCACATTCTGCCCAAATCCCCTGCTCTGGGATCTACATCCGGCATGCCACAAATCGTATTCCCTGATGTCTCAAAACACAAGTGTGTCTCAACATCACTCTCTTTTTGCTTTTAATTTTCCAAGGAATGCTAGTGCCATTTCACGCCTTTCTCCCTACATGCCTAAAGCCAATACCCAGAGCACGAGTGTCTGAGAAACTGCCTCTACAGCTCCAAGTGAGAAAAAAGAAGCTCCAGTGGATTTTCGAATGCTGTCTGCCAATGAGATCTTTTGATCAGCTGCCAGGTGATGACACATGATCTGCATTAATCTTGCACTTTCTGTGACTCTTTCCAAGCAGAGGGCAGCGAGCAAGGCTCATTGGTTTGAAAAGTGAAATGATGCCACGTGGGATTTCTTTGTTTCTTATTTCTCCGCTGTCTCCTCCTGTCTTCTCCGTGCCTCGTTTGTTAGAGGAAAACTCCATGACATCAGCAGAGCTGAGTCAAACTAGCTGCAAAACAACAGGGGGGACGAGGTCAGACAAAGCTCTTGTTAAAATGTAGAGTGTTTGCTCTAAAACTGGCCTCCAGTGGGATGGAGGTTGTTTTAGCGCTGACCTGCGCGGTTGCATGCGAGCTGAAAGATCATCGCTTGGATCCTCGTGTTTCAATCCATTAAACCTTGCGAAGTGCTAAACAATTTAATAATTTATGAGAGTGGAGATGCTCAGGCTTGACTTCAGCATGAACACCTCATTGATTAAACAATAAAACAAATCTGCTTATTAACTTTTGTCCAAGTTTTAATTGTGAAGACAGACACCCTGCAACTTACCAAATCACCCAAAGAGGAAAGCAAACTTCATTGTCGACTTTTCGCTAGTACTTTCAAGTTGGCTTATTCTTTCAAAACACTGAAGAATATGGGATTGGTATGTAGCTGCTATAAAGTACTATAAACGAAAAGCTCGTAAAGAAGCAATTCTGTCAATAATTTTGAGAAAAAAGTAGCATTAAATACTGACATTCGTGATTTAAAAGGAAAATTCTTTCATAATTTATTCACCTTCTTGTCATTCCAAATGACTTTCTTTCTTCTGAGGAACACAAAAGAAGATATTTTGAAGAATGTTTTTGTCACTACAATGAAAGTCAATGGGGTCCAAAACAACACTGAAAGGACAAAAACAAAGACATTCTTCAAATATCATCTTTTGTGATCCACAGAAGAAAGAAACTCATACATGTTTGGTACTACATGAGGGAAATGTAGATATTTTACCCAAAAATGAAAATTCTTTCATGTAGTGTAGGAAAATTGTCTCTCCTGAAGACAAAAACAACAACGTATTTTATTGCCCGAGCTGCATAGAGCAGAAATGGCAGGAGAAAATACGTCTGATTCTCTTCCATCATTTCCAAATTAGCCTGAGGGATGCAAGTGCTCGGTCTGACACATGCAGACACACGTTCATGTTTCAAACAGGCCCTGTCAGGGCAGACTGACCCCTCGGCAGATGGTGCGTATCACATGTATCACCCCAGAATCATCAGCGTGAGAGTTGTCACTATTAAGCCGACCTGGACCCCTTGCCCCCGTCTCGAAATCCAGGTGTGAGGGTGACGAGACAGGAGCACCATTTCTGCAGGGTCATGGCCTTAACTCTATACAGCTCTCATCACTGGAAGATCTGGTTCTGCACACAGCACACAAATATTATTATGCCGATTTCTCTTCGCACCTCCAGTCACAGCTAACAGCTGCTGATGAACGAGAAGCGACGGCTTGTGATGGTGCTTCTCCATTAGAAAAACATAACCAGCTGTTATTTCGAAAGGGGATGGTGGGCTTATTACCGTGATTTCCAGCGGGAGTAGCTCTCCTGTTTGGCTGATTATTTTGCGTGGCTGAGATTCTGCAAGGGAGGTACGTGTTTTGTGTTGCTGACAGATAACAGCCTTTTCCTTTCACCAAGGTCTAGGGACAAAGGACAAAATATTTCATCCCGGAAATTATCATATCCGGTAAAGTCTGAGAAAAGCCATCAGTGAGTTTTATGTCGGCAAAAAGGGGCATATTGTTTTAGATGATGCTCAATTTGTCATTTTGTAATTTTGCGAGGGTGAACTCTGCAAGCCCATTAAAGGGATAGATCACCCCAAAAATTTAAATGTCATCATTTACTCACCCTCTTGTTGTCAAGGGCAGAAAAGCAAGATTTTCTGTGAATAACAACACTCTATGAATAACATTTATTTTGAGAATTTGGAGCTTCCGTTCTATGCAAACCAGTCCACTGTGCTAAGTGTAAAGAAAAAACACATGTTTCAAATGACATGATTCTATCTCTGCTAGCGATCTTTTCACCTCTCTTGTGTGCAAGCATTTTCCTTACACTAATTGATTTTGCTAACTGCTAACAAGTGAAAACATGCTGATCTGAATGAGACTATTACTGTAAATAATGTATTCTGTGTTGGATGTGAGTGATAGCTAATAAACCTAACCAAATTAATACATTTGTCTGAAATTACTCAGTTCATCATAGCGAATGCCTTGAACTATAAAGGGAATAGAGAGCGACAGACTACTCTGAAAGGAAGTAACCACATAACAGCTAAATGCTGTCTGATTTTTTTATGAATAAAATCATAGAGGAGCAAACTTCACTGTCGACTGTTAACTAATGCTTTAAAGTTAGTTTGTATTTTCACCACTCTAAAGAAAATGAAAATAGTATAGCTGATAATGCATGGTTGAAAAAAGCTCATATAGAAGCATTTCTGTCAATATTTTTGTGAACATTTCCAGCTAGAATGTTTTACGTAAAAAAATTGTTTTCACAACAGATTACAGATCCATTCATGCTATTAAAGGGAAATTCTGTCATAATTTACTCACCTTCATGTCATTACAAACCTGTATGACTTTCTTTCTTCGGTGGAACACAAAAAATATTTTGAGGAACTGTTTTTGTCCATTTACAGGTAAGTGGTTCAAAACAACACTGGATGACAGATGAAGATATCTTCAAAATATCTTCTTTGACCACATAAAAGCTAAATTGTGTTTTATTTGTTATGAATAAAATCACATCTGAATATAATTTTTCTATCTTTCTATCTCTATGCTTGCTAGTTTGGCAAGCTTTCAGTGCCGCCTCTGTTCTGCTGCCTTTCTCCCACTGACAATGAACTTGTGGTTACAAGCAAGTAAAATGTCCAGCAACACTTTATATTAGATGTCTTTACATCAAAAAATAAGTACAATGTACTTATTGTGTTTATGTTGTTTTGCAAAACACTTATGGTGCTATTGAGTTGGGATACGGGAAAGGTTAGGGACAGGTTTAGTGGTACAGTTAGGTTCAAGTGTGAGTTAAAAGATAAGGCAAGGCACAGTGCAATTATAGATGTAATTACAGATATTAAGTACAAATGTAATTACATGCAGGTAATTATAATAATATATGTACAATGTAAAAAAAAAACATGTATGTACATAAGTGCTTTGTTTAAAATGATTGATTTTAAATCCACCTAATGTCAAGTGGGACCAAACGTCCTTTACTCACCTAAATAAGGCCAAGACCACTTACCAAAGGCAAGTAATACTGTTCAGTTAAATGACTAAAAAACAGCACCTTTTGAAAAACTTGAGCATTTCCAACAAGAGACATCAGAGTGTTAGTCATAAGAGTCATTTTGAAGTTGTCAGCATTATAAAATGATAATTAAGGAGCTGTGTTTTATTGAACTTCACAGCAGATATCTGGCTAAATAATCAAACTCTAAAGAGGAGAGAGTAAAAAAACTGTAGAGATACAAATAGACATTAATATGGGCTGTCTGTTCATTCTCAGTACACTCCAACTTTATTTTTTGAGCCTGAACTTTTTCTCTGTGTCAAATTCAAGCACAAAATCGCGAAATGCTGCTGTCATAGTTTTCAACTTTTAGTCCATGGATTTTATGTTTTCAGTATGAGGTAAACCCTTCAATCACTGGAGACAGTGCACAGACAGATCCGCTGCTTGTGTAATACCCTGAGCTTTAGTAAAAATTTTCACCCTTGCTTCACATACTCTTCAGCTTCAGAATCAGAGCACATGGTAGTGGATCGTGCTGTCCTGGATAAGGAACAGCTGTTTGAATGAATCTTTAATGTTCACTCACATCGGTGTTTGCCTCTGCCAGCTGAACATCTGTACCATCGTTCTTCAGTTTCAAGTGCCGATCATTCATTAGCCCACCACAGCATTCTCTCATTTGCAACCTTCTATATGCATAAATTAATGTTTTGAAATCTGCATTTGTTCGCTAAAAGTACAGTGGAATTATGTAATATTTTTTAATTGTAATATAAAGGTAATATTTCTTATTTGGGTGCATAGATTACACAAGATTATTTCAGCAACTTCTTTTAAAAACGCAGGCTATAACTGCACATTTACTGCTAATGAATTGCTCCAGGTATTGAGCCATTTGCTGCACTGTTGAACTTGATGCAAAGTTTTGTAATAATGCTGTTAGACAAGATCTTACAAAACTGCTTTTATGGAAAAGTTAATGGCTTCTATAGATGGAGCTTTCTTACTTTACCTCAAATCTTATCTGTAGAGTCCACCACTTACATTTACATTTATGCATTTGGCAGATGCTTTTAACCAAAGCAACTTACATTGCATTTCAAGGTACACATTTACATTCTTATCAGTTCTTGCTTTCCCTCTGAATCGAACCCATGACCTTGATATTGCTAGCGCCAACGCTCTACTGTTTGAGCTACAGGAAAGCTAACCCAAAGGTAGAGTTTATAAAGTCTATCAGAACAAAGAAACCCATTTTCCTGCATTTACCTCTGTGTTACCTTTTAGCATAATTACAGCACCATGTTTAATGTCAGCTCAAATACCACACTAATCAGCATTAGAAAATAGGTCAGACAGTATTACAATTGTTGCCTGCATTTGAAAGGATAAAAGCCTGTGCTTGGTTTTGCATTACAGCAGATCCTCTGGTCTCTTCTCACCCTGCTTTTGTAAATCACAATGGCAGATTAAAGCAGGAAGGTTGTGGTGCAATTAAAAGTGGTTTCAACAAGTTTTGGACTCCAAAAGAATGAAAACTAAAATAAAAATGAAACATTACCTGCTTGCAGGACTCAGATGTGCTTGCAGGAACGAGCTGTGTGGTTTGAGAAGACGACGATCAATGGATCCATAGAAAATGGCTTGTTATCTATGTGAAACAGACAGAAGAGAAGAACATTGCTCATTTTCTGCAGCTTGTGTGAGTGTGATGAGTGAGTAAACATGAATCTTCTGTTTGAGAATTCTATTTCCTGTTATTTTTTTCTTTGGAGGAGGCAGCCACCGTGGGTGCTCTAGAGAATAGTGCATTATGGGATTCCATAGTTCTCACATACAGAAGAGTCCTAATTGGCTCTCAATGAATGGCCATAACCATACATCACAAACCCAATGCCCAAGCCAACAGTCAGCTGAACTATTACTGCTGCAGTTGCCTTTTCCTCATGCGAGCACGCTCGTATCCCAACTCATTCGGAGACAAATATTAACACAAACAACATGTTTACACAGGAGAAAGAGATGAACAGCTGCATTCACGATTCACAGACGCTAAAGCAAATTCACATTTGAACACACTCAGACATCTGTACATGCGGTCTAAAATGAACACAGTGAAGAAAAAAACACCCATGGCGATTCATCCGTTGCTCTCTGGCTGTGAATTCACGCTGCCTGCACAGCAGACGGGTCCTCTCGTCATTTTATTAGCACTCAAGGGTTGGGGAAGGTGTCTGAAGAGAACACAGCCACTTCGAGAATATAGGATCTGACTAATGCCCTCTTCTTCGTGTTTGTATGCGTGAACTTGTGTGTTGTAACCTTTGTGGTGCTTATATACTCACTAGACTCCATCAATACAACCGAAAGGAAAAAATATTGCTCATTCACTTGAAGAAAATTTTTCCTTTAATTTAAATCATCAACTATGTCTCAGATGCTTCTCTTCATATTCCTTAGGAGAATGATTCAATTGTTGACATGTATTACAGACACAGAATAAGGATTCACTGATATGAAAATTCTGATCTAAAAAGTCAAAAAATTGTCGTTATGGCTAATAACTGAAATGGCTGATGGTAAAATTTTACCATTTAAAAATCAATGAAAATAAAATACTAAAAAATAAATGTAAAATCTATCATTTTAAAAGTTAATTTAGAGATTACAAAAATGATATAAGGTACAGTATGAAAAAGATATTCAGATATTCTGATAGGTCTTTAACTCAAAGCGCTTGCAATCACATCGATCTCTATAGGGCACAGCTGATTGGTTCCTGCTGTATCAGTAGTAAATGAGCTCACTGCTCAACCTTCAAATACTTGGTCAGCATTTGCTAGCACTTTCAGAAACCTTCCCTCCCCGCTCCAACCGTATAGATCTGCTTCAGTAATTCATATACACTATATTGTACACAGCAGCATGTCTTATTTGCTCACAGCAGCGTGTTGTGTGTGTATTGGCAGTAGTAAGTCCCGTACTTGCTCTGCAGCAGCAGCAATAACCAACAGCAGCAGCAGCGTAGCAGATCTATTGCGCCAAGACCAATCATATCAACATTATTACTACGTCCATATCCATAACTATGACAAACACAGTTGTCATGACAAATACGAGAAATGTTAATAAAATTGTAAAAAAATCCTTAATATAGAATTCTAAATTGTAATTCTAATTATAAAACATGCATAGCGCACATAATTGTAATGAAAGGTCCACTGAAGGCAAGCTTGGAGAACCCAAATACAGTTTATTCAAATAATCCCATGGCATGGCACGGCACTCTAGACTTCAACATAAGCAGAAAACTCACCAAACAGTGGTTACAGGTAACAATACTTGACAAAGACACATGGCAAACATGAGGGCTTAAATACACAGACTACTAATGACAAGACAAGGGACACCTGTGCACAATCAAGACAATAACCCAATGAGAACATAACAACACAGTAGAACACATGCTGAGGAGAGCACATGACAGGATCACATGACTTACAGGACATGAAACATGAGCATGACACAAAACCAAAACTACCTGTGATGGTAACTTAGTTCTGGAATAATTTGATTCAGTGTAATGGCTAATTTGAACACAATTTGAGATTAATTTGTATAGTAGGATTACTCAGAACCTGACTTCAACTCCAGCTGTTCTAAATTTAATGTCATTGCTGTCTATGAGAAATAATTACATAGATATTTAAGATATCCCATTTGTGATGTTTCTTTCCTATGGGCAGGCCCACACATCCCTAACCTGATCAAAACGCACTGAACAAGATTCTTATTTCGTAAGACACCTACTTTGATTTCATTATGAATGTTTGTGCCATTCTGGATGCAAAATATCTGATCTTCAAATCCATAAACCAGACAACACGAGACATTTATCTCATTCACCACTAAGAGATCTTGAATGTGCGCACACAGTCTGTTCCTGCCCTGGTTTCCAAGGAAAAGAAGCCACAGATCAGGGAGGGCACAGGAAGAGAGAGCGAGACGGGGGGGGGGGGAAGAGACAGAAACACTCTTCTCTGACTGGGTCTTCACAAGGAGGAGTGAATCCATGGAGGGGGAAGAGAGAAAGAATGTCTGCTCATTATTCAGCCTGGCACTCGAGGCCACAGAAAATAGCTCTCTTCATTTTTCTTGTCAAGCTGTGGCTCTGTTAATGGTGTGTTCTCAGTCAGTGGTGAGACAAAGGGGGAGGGGGGGGGGGGGGGTTGCTTTAGCCAGCACCAGGAATGTAGTGAGTCAGGATAAACACTACGACCCTTTCCGATGACCGCTTGCTCTGTTGGTCATCGACCGCCCCGGAAGGAAAGCTGGCATTTCTGATAAAACACCTTAAAGTAAGCTGGCCCCTTTTTGTAGGGACTGCATTCCTCAATTGGAACTAAATGCGCTTCCTGCCTTGGAGATCATCTCCAGTTTCCTTCCGTTGTAGCCAAAATTTCTGTGAAAACCTTTTGCTGTGGCCGGATCAGCTGGATAATAAGAGCTGAAACATCAGTGTTCCATTAGAGTGTAAGACTGATTTATAAGCGTTGCGTGGTTGTCCGGCCTTTCCTCCATTTGGCTCATGATTGGTCTAATTCAATGAGCTAATAAGCTGAGCAGCTGTGACTTCACTGTTGGGCTTCGTGTGCTAAGATGAAAGTGGACCGGCCATCATTATGCACATGTATTACTAGTGACGGGAATGTGATGCAAAGATTCCAGTGGATTATGCATCTATATTGACAAATACATTGTTGGATTACATTTTTATAATGGATTATGGATTTATAATGGATTATGGATCATATGGAAAGATAGAAAAACACTGTCTCATAGGGAAAATATATGAGGTTACACAATCACAGTAATCAGGATGACAGTCATTGATCAAGTCAGGACATCCATGACAGAGTCCAGGGTTATAGCCACTTGTTAGTAGTTATTTGTTAGAGCATCTGTTATCCGACATTCTTTAAATCCTGAATTATGTTTTTGATGAGTGCTGTGTTTTAGAACCTACTATTTCATCTGAATATACTTAGTACTAAACTATTATATATTATGCAAAAGGCAGTGCATCAAATGGATACATAAAATACCAGACGCAGAACTGGCGAGCTGCCTATGGAGCTAATTCAAGTTTTTCTTCTTGTTTGAGAAGCTATGTCACTCAAACATTTTTTTAACAGCATATATGTTGCTAATAAACATATGGTCAAACTCCAATGAAATGAACTACTAGTCAAGTCTCTCATGAGAAATTCTATTAATGCGGTCCCTAATCAGTCACTTATGAGGTTCAGTGTGTGGTAGATTTTTCCCTAAACCTAACTACGTACCTGGGTCTCGTCTACAATCGACGTCCCTGAACGTCTACAGTCGACGTTAGTTTCCTGTAATATTTACTCTCTAGCGCGTCTACAGTCGACGTCGGTCGAGTCTAACCCTATACCCTAGCACATCTACACATCGATGTCGGCTAGGTGTTAATCCTATACTCTAACTTGCTCCCCTAACTAACTTGCTGCACAGCAATAATACACAGACAGACTGCAGCAAATGTCCTCTAAATGCTTTAATCACGGCTGGGAGATCTTCCCGAGCAGTTCTCAGAGAATCTCTCCCAAGAAGAAGAATTAATCACGGCCGGAGGATCTCAGACAAATTTCAGAGAGAATCCCACCAGCGAACACGAATACAACAGTTTTTATAGAAAAGGGGTATGGCAAAAATGACATGAAACATTACATAATTTCCCCACAATTTGATTGGTTCTTCATAAGCAAACCCTCTTGTTACTAGGTAGAAACAAACTCTGTTTTCTTGATTACTTCATAATCACAAGGTTTCAAGTTTAGACATCTGTCTAGTTTCATTTCCCATATTTGTTATTTTTGCACTCACACAACCAAAGTCAAGAGTTTTCGCCAAAGGGGAAACATACATGTAGCCAAAGAACAGAACATCTTAGTACATTGTGTTAGAATTGTTAGACCTAAAAGGGAAAGTAAGGTTTATCTTATCTATTAAAATCCATCACAAGTGTCATTTACGATGCTGTTTTGACAGCATCATGTTTTCCTTGAGCTCATGTTTCTGTGGGGGAAAAACAATCCATTAATGGCCTTTTGATGTCTATATGCATTTCTATAAAACAGATCTCTATATGAAACCCCGTATTCCTCCATGCCAATCAGAACAGAAACATTCCTAACACAACAGGGTTTGATCTGAAAAGGAATATGCGTACATGTTAGCAGAATAACATCATATGTCAGCCTATACTAGAGATTGAGGAAGCCTATACAATAGTGACGGCGAGAGTAAATGTGTGCTAGCACTGGGAAATAAGGTCGCGGAGCTGATTGCTGAAAGGCACAGATAACCCTGAGCTGCACGGTCAGAGTTCCTCGTTTAAGTGCTACTGTTGGCTCTGCAGACGAGCCGAACTGTGAATAAGAGCGCGAGGAGTGAGTGGTGATTTTAAACAATGAGAGCTCAGGTAAACTTACAGCAACCTCCCACTAGCTAGGATAAATAGCTTAACTTGAGAATGTGGTAACGATGTAAAGAGAGATGTTGAACGATGTTTTTTCATAAGAGAATTGGTGGATTCTATGGATGTTTATATTTTAATGCACTTTTAATATTTTGTGTGAGCTTATGTAAGTATTTATTATATAAGTAAAACCTACTATAATGTAAGACAATAAATATAAGATGGTCGGTGAGGATGACGGGAGCTGTCCATGGTGCTGATTATTAAGCTACAATTTATGTCTCATTTACTATGTTCTGAAACCGCCTATTGCTTTTTAAGCGATTATTAAAAGACACAGAAATACTATAGAAATGAATGAAATATGATCTGATTTCAATGCTAGTGGATAGAAATGCCATTCATTTTAACCACTGAAATGAATATTGTGATTTGACGACAAGAGCTCTGTTTCAAAACAGTGAGCAGCTGTCTAATCACACAACCATCATGAGACCTCATAAGAGAGCAATTGGGAATGGTTCTGCACAGAAGACTCAACTTTGTGATTTTAATAATGTTTGATGTTAGCATTTTGCTACATTAATGGTGTAATACTCTAAGCAACTTGAAATTAGAGCACACACAAATATTGCGAGGAATAATCCATTTTAATTTGCACTGAACTATGTTTTATTGAAACTTTTCAGAATTAAATACACTACCATTCAATAGCCAGTAAAGAGGGTTTTTTTGTTGTTTTTTAAGAAATTAATACTTTTATTCAGCAAGGATGGATTTAAAATAAGACATTTTTAATATTGTAAAAGAATAAATGCTGTTCTTTTAAACTTTTATTCATTGAAGAATCCTGAAAAAAAGTATAATGGTTTCCACTAAAATACTATGCAGTTTTTAACATTGATAATAATAAGAAATGTTTCTTGAGGATCAAATCAGCATATTAGAATAATTTATAAAGGATCATGTGACACTGAAGACTGGAGTAATGATGCTGAAAATTCTGCTTTGCCATCACAGGAATAAATTACATTTTATAATCTAATAAAATAGAAACATTATTATTTCATTGTAATAATATTTCACAATATTTTTATTTTTAGTATATAGTTAAATAAATAAATGCAGCCTATATACGCTTAAGAGACTTAAGACTTAAGAGAAAAACATTAAAATATCTTACCGTCCCCAAACTTTTGAACGGTAGTGCATGTTTTTGTAATGTCCTTTCTGTTGACTCATCCATTTCTTTTGAGATTATTTGTTTCACTGAACATGTTATAATGCATTCTGATTATCTTCTCCATGAAGGATGGTTATTATAAAATTGGCTACAACAATATTCCTTAGGAAGTAACATAAAGTTGCTTAGTCTATGTTCCACCTACTGCATGATGCCTTAAAATGCCTAAAAGAGAAGGTGTACTTGATAGTCACTGGCTTCAGGATATTTCCACAGCAGGTTCAAGTACAGTGTAGTCTATTTTTAGATCATTCTGCAGTAATAAAAGAAATGCTTCTCCTTACACTGTATAGTCTCACACTGAGTTCAAGATGAGAAAAAACTTTTGTGACTTGTTAGCAGAACAGTTCTGACCCAATTAACTGCCTTTGTTTGATAAAGAAGCACTGACCTCTGTTTACACACCCATCTTCCCCTGATTTGTTTTCACACTGCATGACTTTAATTAGCTTTGGACCTTGCTTCAGGGAATTTGTAAATCCATGTGGATATTTTGCCCAGTGTAATTCAATGTGAGAGATGTCTGCATCTACAGACCAGTGGCAAACAACAACCACGCTAAAAGTGTAACAACAGTCAACTACTCTAAAATGAAGTTGGCAACACAACAAGCAACTAACAAAAGTAGCAACCAACATTAAGCTGTCTAAAGAAACAGGTCAACCAAAAATGAAATCCGGTCATCTTATACAGTACTCACCCTCACAAGACTTTATTTCCTCTGCGGAATATAAAAGAAAATATTTTTTGTTTTTGTTGTTTCATTTGTTTTGTTTTTTTCCCCATAAAATGAAAGTCAATGGGGTGATTCATTGGGTGGACAGAAATAAAAAAAAACGTCTTCCAAATGTCTTCTTTTGTGTTCCACATAAGAATGAATGTCATACAGGTTTGGAACGAGATGAGGGTGAATAAATTGACAGTTTTAATTTTAGATGAACTATCCCTTTAATGTTACCAGAGATAAACAGTATACAGTAATTAAAGGTATAGGGGAGGATTTTCCCGAATTTTAGAAAAGAACCGCCCTCTCCATTTTTTGAAAAAATGCACATGCGCAACACTCTACCTGCTCCCGAGAGGGAACGCCTATTAAACGTATGCGCGAGCTAATCATAGCTTACATTAACTTTTACTAGCAGTGATTTTAAATGGATTTCTCCAAATAGCATGCCAAACTTTACCTGTAAAGTAGAAACTTCGCGACTGAGGCATCATTGGGAAGCCCAACCTGTGTTGTGTGTGCGTGTGCACGAGCACGTACGACGGCCTTACGTAAACATATCACCAGAATGATTGACACTTAGGAGGACCAATAGTCTTAATGATCCACCCGGAAAAAGAAAATCCTCCGCTATAACTTTAAGTACTTATAATCTATTATAAGTTATATAGTATCTACATCGTTATTATATTAATAGGCTAAATACAAATAGTGAGTTATGACTATGGAGTTCCCTTAAACCACAGTGTGTGTGTGTGTGTGTGTGGGTTTAATATATTTGTAAACATTTTATTTAACAATGAATATGAATGCAGTTAATGTCCAATAAAGGTTGGTTTAAAGCACTTAATTAATGGCATTTTCCCATTTTCCGTGACCTAATCTAGAATGAGAACTATTTACTCCAAATAACCAATTAACAGTTCCTTTACTACGAGCTAATTATTAATAATTGTGTTAATAACAGTGACAATGAATGAAGAACTCACTATTATATATAACCTTTTAATATATTAATAATGTAGAAACTACAATATATAAACAATGAATAAACTATAAACTAATAGCTTGTCCATGACTTGTAAGTACTTTATTACTGTATACGTATTATAAAGTCTTACTAAATTCCCTTCTGTGTTTCAGGTCTACACACTGAACAGCTATATAGTTAACAGTACAATGTGACAGTAAGTCAGAGTAAAAACAAGAACAAAACAAAAAATAACAATTTAGCATTTGGTTGCTCTTCACTGCTACTTAATTTATAAGGTAGCTTGTTACTGGAAAAGCTTTTTAGAAAATAACTGAGATGCTGTCACCAAACTGAAAAATGTATTTAAGCTAGTAGCGCTAATGCATTGGTACTCCTCAATACTACTTCAGACTAAGCCAGGTATTTCTAATAATTATAGTTGTTTCCTTTTTTACAAACTCTAACATCATAATGAAAGGATGTTTGGAAGATGGAATATTACAGATGAATAGAGAATCCTTTCTTGTCCTATTGTGCTATTGTTTTAGATGGAAATAGCATTTTCACATGTGTCGCTCAGAATTTTCTCTCTGTGATGGATACCTGTTTCAGCCTGTAGATTTCCCTGTGACAGCATGCTTTCCCACCACTGATGAAACTGAAGGAACTTTCTCAAGCTGTCAAAAGACTTCCCTCTATCTCACATAACTGACAGGCTAACCGTCATTACAGACTCTCACTCTCTCTCTCTCTTTCAATTCTCTCGTGTGTGCGCACACACAAATACAAAAATCAGAGATAGGTCTGCTGTCAAATTGGGACTATAGGCTGATTTCCTTTAGAAGGAAGGAAAGAAAAATGCTATTACTGAACACTGAACTTTACTAAAGTGCCATACAAAAGAAAAAGGTGCATAATGTTATCTTCTCAGAACCATTTATTTGTCAGCTTCAACCCACATTGACCCTTTCTTTTGTGTCTCACAAAAATATTCCACCGATAAACTCAATGCACATGCTGTCAAGATGTACTATCAAGATGGTTTACCAGACAAGCTAAAAAAAAATTAAAAAACATAACATAACATAACATGTCTTTCATTTCATGTGCAATTATATTTGTACCCAGAAGTAGCAAGCATGTTAATCTACAGTATGTTGAAGAAGCAAAGTCAATAATGTATTCACGTTACGCTGAGGTTGAGGTTAAAGGGTTACACATGAATTATGAATGATATGAAAAAAGATTCTGGAGATCTGAGCACACTGTGGGAATGCCATGTGTCTGTTTTATGGATTCTGTTAATAAAGGCTTGCCCACAGAGATGCAACAAATATAGCAGATCAATAGAGTTCTAAGACATGCAGCCAATGAGCAAGTGCCACACAAAGCAAGACAGATAAAGGCAGGCGAAAGTCAATACGACTGTAAATACATCCAGCTGCATTCACTTATATGGCTTATCCTATGTGCTATCAGTGTTGGGGGCTTTCTGCACAAATCAAATTGGCATGCATTTAAGACTGAAAGAGAAATGGAATAAAAAAGACAAACATTATGGTTAAAATTCATAATTTGAGAAAAGATGGTGGGAGAATTAAGGCCAACAAGAGCTTGCACTCAGTCACAGGCACAACATCAGAACTGTGGAGAGAGAAGCCATTGATTTTTCACAGAAGTGCCAGTTCATCATTCTGGGAGACATTTGCGATCGATCCCTCCTTTCATTTGTTTGTGATTTTGTTAGTTTCAAAGCTGGTCGCCATGATAAATTCAGACCCTTGCCACACATCTGAAAAATGAGGAATGCCCAGGTTAAGAGAAAGGGGCACAAGAGAATGTAAATGTGAAAGAAATATTTCATTGTGATTGGGTCATGAAAGCAACTGAGGGTTTGAAAATTCAATTTTAAATAAATTACATCAGGTCTGAAAACCTGAATCCAGGATCATGTTTGTATGCAAATGGGCAAATAAGGGACTACCATATGTATAAGCTACGTTTGGGATCAGTAAGATACAAAAGTGACAGTAAATACATAATGTTACGAAAGATTTGTATTTCAAATTAATGCTGTTCTTTTGAACTTTCTATTCATCAAAGAATCCTGACATTTTTTTACACACAAAAAAATTAAGCAGCAACACTAATAAGAAATGTTTCTTGTGCACTTTCAAACAAGGACTTTACCTATAAACTTTATCAAGCCAGCATTAAAGTTTGTCTAGAAAAACTTTGCTTTTATATAAAAAAAAAAAACAGTTTTCTTTGGATTTCAATTCATTTTACTTCCCTGCATTCAAATTCAAATTGCATTTCTGCATCCTGTTTGCTACAACCCTGCTATACATTCAACCTTAATACATTCCATTAAAAGCAAGCAAAACCAAAAAACGGTTCTAAAGGACATCCCACGGTGCAGAGAGTTTACAGTCTATTACCTTCAGTGATCACTTTCATCTGAATCTTGTCTTTAATCATTTCCCAGCATCCTTTGGGTCTGGTGGGAAGTAAAAGAGGGGGATGTATCCAGAAACCTCTCTTTCCCCTTCTACAGAGAAAGAAAGAGCCGAACCTATGACCTCGACCCACCGTTCCAGCTGCAAAAAAAACCTTCAGTATCTTGGGTGAAAGCTAATGCAGCTTCAAAGGATGTAGGCAGTATGGAAGACTAAAGAGGACCACTGGCAGTGAAGACTATCTGAGAGAAACACAGCTTCTGCTGTCTGATTAATCTGGATTTAGATGAATCAACCTTAAAAGGTGTTTTATCTCAGAATGATAATGGAGGAGCAATTTCATTTAGTGTTTTTTGTGGTATTAAGATAAATCTGGTCAAATCAAAAAACATTTAATCCGGAATGGACAAAAGCTACATCTAATATTTACTTTTACTGTAATTACACTTCATACCATTTCATAATTTTAAATAAACCCCCAAAAATGTGCCTCAGTTTCTGTCTGGTATCCAATAGGCAAAGCTTTCCTATCCCTCCTGATCCCTCTCCCCGGGCCTTTAAAATACTATTAATACCTAATGGGCTTTCTCATTAGATGCCCTTCCAAACATGTTCTGGCCATTATGAGCTCCATTTACTGCCGGGCCTCATGCCTGCATGTACAAATGTGACTCGTCTGCCTTCTCGATTCCCTCTGTGTGTAGCAAACATCTATTACAGGTATGAAATGCCCCAATCGTGAGAGACTTGCAGTTTAAGTGCCTGTGTGTGAGTGTGTAAACTACTTGTTTTGAAAGAACTGTTTTTAGTGTAGAGAACAGACAGAGGTATTCACATCTATCACGTCTTTGCTCCCCAGGAAATCTCAGGGAATCCACTGTAACTGTTACTATAAAGTAAGGAGCGACCTCAGACTGTAATATTACACAGCGCTTGGCCTCGAAATACAATAGCAGCACATACAGACACATATTTGGAGAGAAAGGCTCTCTGAAAAGATTCCAAAATGATCATTTTATATTGCTTGCTATAAAACTACACACTACCGGTCAAAAGTTTGGAATAATTAAAGATGTTTTAAGGTTTTTGAAAGAAACTGAATCTTATGCTAACCAAGGCTGCATTTATTTAATCAAAAATAGAGTAAAATTTTTGTATTGTAGTCTTGAGTTTTCTTCCAGGAAGGCGCACACGCACACACACACACACACATACACACACAAAAAGTCCAGCTGACCAATCAGAGCACTTTTCGGAAGGAGGGGCTTCATAGAGACTGGGAATTAAACAGGGGTGCATTAAGAGTATTCTTGTTATAATAACATGTGGACTTTAATAGATCATATACAGTATATTGTTGAATCAATGTGGTTCAAACAACAGAGGTGCGACCATGTTACTATGGTTTCGAGAAAACAGTGGTGGTTAGTTAGGTTAGTTTCTCCGACAATGTATCATACTGTGGTAGTTTATCAGTGAGATGCATTGTTGAAACACACATAGCATTACTGACAGACTGGAAAAAGAGGTGCTGCAACAATGTAAAATATGCGAACAATTATGTTTTTTGAACATTCAAACATGATAGCCTTATTCTAGTAAACCCCAAAAACAAAATCGAAATTTTGTAAAAGGTCATATGGCCTCTTTAATATCTTCATGCCTTGTAGTTGCATTTAGCAGATTAGACCTGGGTGATGATATAGTTACTGTACCATATAGTATATTTCGCTTCATGTGAGTATATTGTATGTAAAGCTGAATTTCTGTCAGGACCACTATCATCAAAGATGATTGACAATTAGCATACAGTTTGGATTGGGGGATTGGTTCTGTTCTGAGCAAGAACTCCCAGCCCATCCATGCAGCCTAGTATGGATAAGAGCAGGGAGCGATATCATTAATATTCAATAATTAATGTACAATACAATATAATTCGATAAATTAGTCTGATTCGAAGGGTAATCAGAAGGCCAAGTCCTGACCAGACGAGAGGAGGAGCTTGGGATGGACGAGGGTGATTATATCCTGAGCAACGTGATAAGCTGCTGATAATACAGATTGACCTTTTATATGGATGCTGTGATAAGCGTCGTATGAGTAGACGTGGATCAGCTGAGAGTCAGCTAATGCGAGCTTGACTGACGTGACCTGCCAGAACTAACGTTTTTACATAGAGCTGTGTGATAATATGGTTTACATTTTGCGATGATATAAATAACAAAAATAATTTTAAAAATTAAGTTGATATCTGTAATTCTTTGATTATTTTGCACTCTCCCATACGGCAGTCATCTTGGATTTTACACTTTATCACTAACAGTGCTAAAATTTGAAAAATAGAACTAATGCACTAATAAACATCTTTGTTATTTATTTTTCTTTTCTTAAGCCTAAATCTAAACAAATTTATTGAGGTTTAAAACAAGAATCAAAAGGTTAAACACTTGTGTGCTTCAACTACTACGCATAATAAGAAAATCAAATGGGTACACAAACACTCACATATATCTATTAAGATTGCTTTGAACGGTATGAACTGAGTTGAGGCCCACAAACACACCAACCTAAAACTGGTCAATCGCTCTGAGCCATTTAATGACCCTTCCCATAAACCCCCTTTCCATTGAAAACAGCAAGTAATTAACATAGTGGGTGGATTATATGACTGCAATGACTTGTGGATTAATTTGCACTGTTATTCTTAATATATCTAAGCCACCCTGACTGGGGCTCTATTTAATGGCCAGTTTCCACTCGGCAAGCACATAGAACAAGACAGAAAATTGCTGGGTGATAAAATTGCTAATCATAAAGCTTACTATTAGAGCAGATGAGCCTCTTCCTGAAATGGCTTTGATTTTTGAGGAGTGAAAAGACGGATCAATGCCTAATTGACAACAACAGTGGATCAGCATGGGAACTACTGTGAACAGCACTCCAATGAAGCCGATCAACTTGTACAGCCACTCGTTCAAAACTGCTCTGAGAGAATACACACACACACACACGCGCGCGCGTCAACTAACAACCTCCAGCGACAACTATATTAGCGTAGTGTGAGAGGGACGAGTGCCAGGCTAAAAGATTCTGGCAGGCCTTCTCCATGAAGACATGCCGTTTCAACCCTTATTTCCCTCTCACATCTCATCTTTCTAAGAGTGAGTGCATATGATAATGTCCAGTCATTGACATTTCACTGTGTCAAACATTGAAAGGCACAATCAATTAGCACTTTCCAATGGCTGTAAAATGAATTTGAATTACCGTGAATAATTTAAGGTTAAAATATTTTCAAAGATCAAGATTCCCATTAAAGAAAAAACTTCCCTCTGAAAACACATTAAAAACAAGAAACTGCAGGCACGGGTGTCATGGTTTTTTTATACCAGGTACCAGCAACAGCCCTGTCTGTCAGTCAATCAATCAATCAATCAATCAATCAAACTGAAATGCTTTAAAAAATATCACACTAGTAGCGCTCCGAAAATCTATTCAACTCAAAAATCTGTGGGGGCACGAATGACGTTTCTGATTGCAGGGACATATCAGTTACCCACCTTGATCCTGTGCTCACATATGTTCCTGTACTCTATTATAAATTGTCGCAGACTCGCTATCTCTGGCGGGAAAGGCTTCAGTGGCTATCTGGCCAATCATTTCTTATGCTTTGCCTCTGATGGCGATACGATCTTTAATCCAGTACTAGCCAACTCGTCCTCACATCCCTCATGCACTCAGGCAGAGTCCGAATGAGCCTATCTCTGTACCTTAATAATCATCCAGCGTCGGAGTCCCTCTCATATCAGAACGGAACTTTACCTTGATCTGAAACACAAAGTGTGTGGCTGTGTATACAGATAGGAATAGACATGATTAAAATTTAGCTACTTCATGCCAATGGGTCCTTGAGTATTGGAAAGGACTTTTGGATGTGTAGCAAATTAGCTCAAAAGGGATATATATATATATATATATATATATATATATATATATATTTATATATATATATATTATAACTGGTTATAACCAATTGCTGAAAGCTTAAAGCGAAAGCTTCATTGAATTCTTCGGGAGATCTGTTCGGTCCATGGGAAATTTGAATGAAGTTAACTTGAAACAAATTGCCAGAAAGTCAGCAAGTGTTCGTCTCACAATATAATGAGCAAAGATGTTTCTTAGTCGGGAACTCTTAAAGCCTTATCAGTCACACCCATCTTTGGTGAAGTGGCAAATCAGAGGTGCGAGTTTCGAGTGGAATAAATGTTTCTTTGTCCTCCCTTCACACCTTATTTGCATGTTTATGGTGGTCTGGAGAATTTGTCCAGTTTTACACCAAAGTATGGTAAAAATAATATGATGCATTTTATAGTAACATACTATATACACCATAAATTAAGACACAAGAAGTGGATTATTTCAATATCAAACAGATGGGATCTGAAAATATTAAAGCAATAGTTCATCATATACTCACCCTCATGTTGTTTCAAACCTGTATGAATTTCTTTCTTCTGCTGAACACAAAGGAAGATATTTAGAAGAATGTCAGTAACCAGACAGTTTCTGGGTCCCACTGACTTCCATAGTATTTTTTTTCCTACTATGGAAGTCAATGGGACCCAGAAACTGCCTGGTTACTGACATTCTTCTAAATATCTTCCTTTCTCTTCAGCAGAAGAAAGAAATTCATACAGGTTTGAAACAACATGAGGGTGAGTATATGATGACAGAATTTTCATTTTAAAGTGAGTGAATGCATTCTTAAACCTGGATATCAGCATTTGAACATTCATTAACCTGACTTACAGAGTGACACTAAGTTACTACTACTGTACATATAGGAATATGCATACAACACAGGAAAATACTATATACAGTTGGGGCAAAATTTGATTGTGGATAAAATGGAGCCAATGTCCTTTTCTATGAGTATTGCAGTTTGTATAGTTTCTGGACCACATGGCTGGTGATGGAGCAGTTGTCTCTCTCCCCTCTGGAATGCATATGACGTTTGAGAGAGTGGAGCATTTCCAGGTCAGCATACACAATGACAGCTTAGGTGATAACTGTCAGAGTTCCTATGTTTCATTGTGTTTTTTCCTTGTGACCCAGTTTCCCAGTGTGTCTGATTATTGATTACATTCACCTGTTCAGTTAATTATCTCATTAGTTCTCCTTGTTATTTAAACCCAGTGTTTCCTGTGTTCTTTGTATGGTTTCGTCATTTTTATGTGGATGCTTTTTCCTACGTTTATCCTGTGTGGATTTATTAAAGTGTATTTATTCCTGGCTTATTCCCTGGCTCCGCCATCAGCCTCTGAACCCAACACTCCACCAAGGCCTATCGACGCATTGTCTCTGCCTTGGCTCCTCCCTCCCTCAGCTCCACCGGAAGCCATCATCCTTACAACTCCACCGGGCTACCTCGTCCCACAGGCTCCCCCTTTGTCGGGCGTCGTCCTGTCTGCACCTTCGGTTCCATCTGGCTCCGCCTTCCCGCTGGCTTTGCCTTCGTCCTCAGTCCCATCGGCTCCGCCGCAGTCTTCAGGTCCACGTGTTCCACCTCGGATGCCCGTCTCTGCAGCTCCATCTTGGTCTCCAGTGCCAGCAGTGTCGTGTGGGCTTTTGCCGTGTCAGCTGGGTCTCCATCTCCGGTGGCGTCTCCATCGGCCGTCCCCAGGGTGGCCCCTCTCAAGTCTCCACCATGGTTGCTCCCGCCTTCGACTCCACCCTGGGGTCTCTGGACCACCTTCCGGCTCCCCCTGCTCTTGACTTCCCACTGGCTCATCCCACCCTCCACTCCCCCATTGTTTGAATTGTTGCCCTGGACGGTTCTTCTTTTTCTCTTGTTCCTCGTCCCCCTCCAGAGCCCCCGCCCTCCCTCCTCAGTTGGACCTTGTCTGGCACGAGAACGCGCCTTTCCAGAGGGGGTCATACTGTCAGAGTTCCTATGTTTCATTGTTTTGTTTTTTTCATGTGACCCATTTTCCAGTGTGTTATATTATTGATTACGTTCACCTGTTTAGTTAATTATCTTATTAGTTCTCCTTGTTATTTAAACCCAGTGTTTCCTGTGTTCTTTGTCAGGTGTCGTCATTTTTATGTGGATGCTTTTTGTCTGTTCCAACTTTTCTCCTGTGTGGATTTATTAAAGTGGATTTATTCCTGAACTCTCCCTCGTCGTGCACTTCCTGTTAGCAGCCACCCGTGACAATAACAATCTTCTAGCGACCATTTTCTTTAGACTTTTTAGAGTCGGGCTGGTGATTTAGTGTGAAAAAAATGGAAAGGGGGATAATTTTACGAAACCTAAAGCACAATCGAGCATCTTGATCACATCAAAACGCTACAGATGAAAGCTAAATAATTTCATAAATATCTGTATTTTGCTATTCAAACTATGCAAGATTTTATGGCTAGCTGCATCTTCTTCTTCACCATATCTCCATGCAGTTTATTACACTTCAACGTAGGCTCTCAAATGAGTCGATGCTAAAGGCCATCTGTCTCTATCTTGTGCCATTCTAATTAGAGCTTGTTGTCCAACGCTGTATCTCGCCAGCACTGATGACATCCATGTTGTTTTTGGACATCCTCTTTTTGTGGTATCTTCTACTCTTCCGTCCAATGCGAAGTTGGCAATCCTGTTTTTATCCATACGAAGCACATGGCCAAGCCACTGGTGTTGTCTTTCATGTACTTTTTGCACGATGGTTTCAATCTGATTGAGGGCCTATCTGATGTCATCGTTTCTCATCTTGTCTATGAGACGGACGCCAAGTAGTTTTCTAAGTGCTGCCATCTCAAATACAAGTAGTTGTTTCTCTTCAGCACTCCTGTCCATGCTTCGCAACCATGCATGTTATAATTAGCATTTAGCATTGTTTATTTCCCTACCATTTGCAACCTTATCGGAACAAAGCAGTTGAGAAGTGCTACATTTAAAATGACCAACATTCAGTCTTCTGCATAATGTTTCTGTGTTTTCAGATGCACAGGTTTTAGTCTTGCCACCTGCCTGCAAGACTGCTGGATACCCATAAAAAATCCCTTTGAAAATCAATAGGGTCTCAGCAGAGCATGAAAAAGCAGCATCATCATAACCTTAAATTTATTTGTTCATTGTTTTATGTGGCTATTCCAGTGACCTAATGCACTTAAACTTTGTATTCAGGCCCCAAGCATCTCTTCCTATAAAAAATTCAGATCCATGCTCTTCAGAACAAGTTTTCACTCACGCTGCTCAGAGAAAGTTGTTCTTGACTAAACCAGCTGTGGATGCTTTAAGGAAACTAGAGGTTGCTGCAGCTGTGTTGGTCTGCGGTTGATCTATTTCACATGGCTCCTGATGCGGGACGTGCACCTGTGAGGGGTGCTTTACGACCAAAGCGTCCAGTTACTCCATCACATATTGCTACGATCAGCAGAGCGCATAACAGATGCTGCGCGGAATAACAATTACGGTTCAGTTTGTCACAGTTCAGCACAATTCTTTTGACCCATTTATCAAGTGAGCACATATGTACAACCAGACTCAGCTACATCAATATTTCCGATCCTCGTCCTTAACGGCTACTCCATCGTGACAGTTAGTAGCTTTTAAAAACATAAATACTAATTCAATGTCTTGTGGGAAACGTCCTCTTGAAGGGGTTAGATTAACATCATGAGGTCATAATCGGGGTGCATTGTGTAAGCAGGTGGGGGATTTATATATAGGATGGCATTAGTAATTGTGGCTGACTCATTGGAAATGGATGAAATAGTACAATAGGGCCAAGAGCGATTTCGCTGATTGAGCTCTCCGGCTGCAGTTGGGGGCAGCTCACTGTACTTCACATTCAAGTGTTCGCACACCTACCGCAGAGCAACCGCTAAACATGTCACTGCTCATCTTGCTAATTACTGTCATTACGCACCAACTCGGGCTGCGCTCTTGCCTGACTAAAGGCACACAGCTGTCAACCTCCATTCAGGTGCGAAGGGAAGGAAACAATGCAGGTTTAAGCTGAAATAGTATTATGCATTGTATAACAAAAGATGCTTTAACATTTTGAATATCATACTACTGTAAGAAATTGAACAACTTTAAAGGGTCATAACATGAAAAAATATATAAATATAGTTTCTTTAGATCTTAGAAACTAAGCTGTGAAACTGGCTCATTACAAACTTTCGAAACTTGTACTACATGTCGGCAATGTCTGTGAGGTGCTCACAAAATTGGTCCACCCAGTCACATTGAAGTAATAGAAGGTATTATTCCTAGACATCAAAAATATAATTATTCCCAAACTAACCTAGCGCTGTTCCTAGATGTGTGTATGTAGCGGCTCTGCATGTCATCCTGAAGGATCCCAACATTAGAAACGAGCAGCTTTTTGTTTTAAACAAGGTCCCTTATCATTTCAGGTTTATGTTACAGGTTTGTAGGGCATTTGGGTTGGGTGGTGGACTCAACAGCAAATCTGTAGTCAGCCTGAGCAGCAAAAAAAGTTATTTTACATGTAATGAATGTGTTTACACTGAAGTCTTAAAGGCACAGAATTCTAAGGGTCAGTGAATATTTTAATGAAAAAAATTGCTTATGACTTAATTATGAATTACAAGTCACTATAAGCCAAATTAAAAGTGGAGTTCAAACAAAATGTATAAGACCCCTCTAAGTCTGATAATGTCAAAATGGTGAGTAGGCATATAAATATTGTTGACATAAAAATGTTTGTGTGAAAGAATCCATGCATGTGCACATTTTGGATGCACCTTTGAGGGTTTACGTAAAGTGGGGCTCAAAGCAAACAAGTCAGCATCTTTACTGCTGGCACAACAAACCAACCAGTCAGAGCCAGCTGTAAATTCTCTTCTTTGGATTCATATTCCACTCCTCCTTGGGGGCCACAAAACGCTGTGTCCATTTAATAAAAAAGGGGGAAATTCCAGTGTTGCTCATGAAACAATGTGGACTATATATAATCTGCAGAGAGAACAGCACTGTTCCAGCCATGTTGTATTGTTTGTTCGAATTCCACCAATGTCAGCGAGAGTTTGTCTCAACTAATGCACCATCTGTTTCTTAAGGGGCCCCTCATTAAAATGGAGATACATAAAAATGTCTTGTGTTTTCTCAAATGAACCAGCTTCAGACTGGTCATGCTGGGAAAGGGAAAAGCCCAGGGATCCCAGACTGGCTTTATTCCAGTCAACAATCCATTAAGTGTCCATTCACAGCGTGAAAACCTGATCTATTGTGATGAGCAGAGGGCAAAATAGAACGTAGTGTCATTACGGCTACCCAATAAAAAGCACAAAAGAAATATCTTTGATGCGCACTTGGAATGAATAGATGTGGCCTTGGTGAGAATTTAAAAAATCTTGTCAACCCAGCCTTTAAAGTGTAGTATGTAGTAAATATATTTCATCCATCACTGTTAAAACAGTGTAAATCACGAAATCACTAATGCCAAATTTTGAAACAAAGTTTTTTGTGCACTTTTTGATGCTTTGATGCTTTCATTGTCTGCTTTACTCCCACAGTCCTCTACCGCTTAGCTCTCTTTATAAACTGAATGAATAGAAAAAGCCTGCTCATCTCTGTACTAATGGATACGTACGGTTAGGTATTTGAGCCTTGGAGAAGAAAAATTCTCACTATTCGCCAGGGCAGTTGAAAAAAACATGTTGTTTGCATATCAATGGGATTTGGAAACCATTAAGAAGTGCAATGTTTCTCTTACCCAGAGTAAAGGTACTTTCTCTCTTATGGATTCATCTTAATTTACCACAAATTCAATACATGGACATTTCACCTTATAGCCCTAATGTTACCCAATACAAAAAGAAATGTTCTGGATATAACAAACATTCCCACTGGGAAATAAAGATTAAGCCGTGTGGTTTGTCTCATGTATTGATTCACTTCTATAGTTCTAAATGAAAAAATGCATTTAAAAGCATGTTTCCTATACTTTCTAATTTCTATATGAATCTCATCCTCCTAACTACTTCAGTCCTGGATGAATTTGCTGTTTAACTACATTTTGCGCTGTCGTAGAACTGAATTGGTGTTTACACAGATACGTGATGTTGTTCCCATCACTAGTGTAAATCAATCTTTTATCTGCCTGCCATCGTTCGGCCCAGCTGAAGGTCACTCCAGAATGAATACTGGCTCCTTTACGAGACATATGATACACTCTAATGGCTTGGCTTTAACCCTAATGCCAAGACAATTAAACTTTCCATTACACTCACAGCCTGAAAATATAGTCAATCACCCTCACAGCCTAATTTACGTCTTAAATTACACGAAGCAAGTCTTTTTTCTATTGCCTTTCATATCACTGGATGATTTTTCAGATACCTAGCTTGAGTACAGCAGCGCACCGCCAGAGACCTCGTTTTCTTTTCTGACACTATTTTACTGTTATTCCAGCCGCACGGATTCTGATGGGGAATCAGTAGGATCGCCCTAGTAAGCTTGATATTTACAGTTCTTCGCACTCAGCTCTGTTTTTCTTGGAGAGTTTCGAGAGCTCTTAGGGGAAGAACACATGCTACACTGCAGCACTATGAAAACACTACAGGCTATGTAGAGGAAAGGGGGAGCAGCTTAGCCTAAAAATCCCAGAGGAATCAACTACAGTCGGCCTACTACATGCCTAAGATAGCCAACTATTTCGTCTTCTCTAGCCCTTTCTTTTCTCTCCTTCCTCTCCCTTGTCAATGCTGGTGGCTTCAATAGTCTCTGCACAAATGTTGAATGTTTAAGACTTAACAATGAGATTTGAATTTGATGCAGAGACATTTCTGTTGTTGTTCATTGCTGTAATATCAGTTTATTTTCTAATCTTGTATTCAATTATCCTATTCAATTAACCTGAACATGTGTATTGATCCCTGCATATTAATATGGGGCTCCCAAAGCAATCAACATAAAAATAAATGGATGAATTATTTTTTTTAAAGCAGTTTAGAGGAGAAAATACCTAAACAATAACATAGCGATGCCATTAACATTACATTATCAGTTATTACAGTTTCCAAAAAAACATGATTTCCACAAAATTATCCTCATACATTTATAATAATAACAAATGTTTCTTGAGCAGCAAATCAGCATATTAGAATGATTTCTGAAGGATCATGTGACACTGAAGACTGTAGAAATGATGCTGAATATTCAGCTTTAACATCACAGGAATAAATTACATTTTCAAATATATTAAAATTGAAAATTGTTATTTTAAATTGTAATAATATTTCACAATATTACTATTTTTACTGTATTTTTGTTCAAATAGTGAGTATAGAACATTAAAACATCTTACTGAACCCAAACATTTGAACGGTAGTGTATATATTTGATTTTTATACAAAGAATCTTTCAATCAAAAACAATCCATAAAAATATGGTGGATTGAATTATACATTATATAGACTACTGTAATTGGATTATAATTGTAACTTTAGCTTGTAGGTTACTAATGTTGCTTGACTGTCACATTCCATTATTATTTAAAGCTTTAATACTTTGACAAGCAATTTCAAAGTAACTGTTATGAAACGAAAGGTTCGTTTTCTTGATTCATTCAGAGCCCATACCACCAAATTAGCACGGACACTATATATTTTACTGACGGGATGTTCTCTGATCATGCAGGCAGTGGAAATTCTCTCACTTATTCACTCTAGCTTCTGCTCTTTCCCTTTTACATTCCTATTACCTCTTACTAGATAGGCAGCGTGTGAGTGTGTTTTTTGAATGTAGGTAGCTATATTCATGTCATTTTCCCTCATTGGGCTCACACACCATTACTCCTCCACGAGTCTCATTTTGTGAAGCGAGAGTGGTTCTCATCTCCCCGGCCCGTAATGACCCCCACCCCCTACCCCCTTATTGTGACCTTTGAGGGCTCACTGTGTCCCCTGCGACCTGCTGTACTGCACCTGCAATTATCTTTCCTAATTACAGCATATCTGCCATTGCGATGAGTTCTCAAAGAAATGTTCTCTCACTCCTAAACATGGCGGGAGAGAGCGAGACAGAAAGACAGAGAGACAAAGAGGAAGAGGACTAGAGAAAGGGCAATAGATAAGTGATAGAGAGAGAAATCTCTCTGCTTTGTCGACCCCTCAATGCGACCTGCTCCCTGAGGAAAGCAATTTAACGCTCGACTGCTTCCAGAGCAGTATATCTGAATCACAAAATAACCTTAGATAAATTACAGACGCTACTTTTTTCAGCACCCTATCTTGAGTCTGGAGATCTATAGACTCACTTCGGTGAAGACACAAAAACCACATAGCAGGGGGCCAGCGGCACACTGTCACTAAGCAACGGTCGCCAAATTGAACATGTAGAGACGTGGTGGGTGGGAGGAAGTCGGAATGCAAGCAGACAGTCAGAGTTCTGCTCAACGGGAGCCTTGACTTCTGTTTGCCTGCACTTCTCCTTATGTGATTGCAAACCCTTTAGTTCGGAATCACATTTGTGTACACACACGCACACATGTTGAAAAGGGAAAAACAAAATGCTGTAATCTCCACAACCTGCACCGACAAAAAATTTATGTCCAGACAAGTGCTTTCCCACAAATCTTTGCAAAAAGATTAGCTTAGCTTTCCGCAAACAGCTGCAAGTCTCGATTTGTTGTGTGTACGGAAGACCAAAGCTTTGTCTATTTACCTTCTTTCTACCACTTTGGTCAGCTCCCAGACACATGGAAGAATTCAATTACATGGTGACTGGGGCCTTGACACGGCCCCGCTTCTGTTTCAATCACACCACAGTCAGATATAAGAAGGTGCAGGGGAGGCTGTGTTACGTGTGCGTCTGTGCATGGAGCGGCCAATGAGCCATGCAGTGACACCAACAGGCCCACTGGGACCGGGACGGAGAGATACTGATCCCTGATGCTTTGTATGAGAACTTGGGAGACAAAAGTGGGATAAAACTGGCTCCAAAATGGTTTACATTAATATAGGCTAGACACAAAAAAACAAAGACATATTTTTACTTATATCAAATAAATATAAATAAATAAATAAAATATTTACATTTGTATTATTATTATTATTTACAATAATATAAATACATATTTTAAATGAATGATTTATTTATTAATCATTTTTATTACTTAAAATAAAAGAACAATTTAAATAAATACAAATGTATTGATTTATATTTTCAAATTATTTTGATTTTGATTGATTTATATTTTCAAATACAAATACATAAATCATGAACAAATATTATTATTAATAATAAATAATTAAATGAATGACAAAAAATGTATAATCATTATTATTTACAATAGAAAAGATTAAATGTAAGCAAACAAATGACTAAGACAAATATATACAGTATATATATATATATATATATACTGTATATATATATAATTTTTTTTTTTTTTTTTTTAAATGTATCAATTAAAATAACCATTATTATTATTAATAAATAATTGAGTGAATGACCGAATAATCATATTTACAATCAAATGTAAAAAAACAACTAAATAAATAAAATAAATCACCTGAGTGCTGGGCGATATGGCCAAGAAATTATCACAATATTGTTTTTTTATATCACACGATATCTATATTTATCACGATATTCATTTCCAATTTTTTTTTAGACCTTGAGAATGAATGAATGAATGTAAACTCCACAGAGTAGTTACCTTTTAATTTAAGGCACCATGAAAATCATTTTTTTCATTTTAATTCTGTTTTATTATTTAATACATATTTATATAAACTTTAACAATTTAGTCAAGCTTTTAAAATGTAATTAAGTGACAATATAACAATTAATTTACAACAAAACATTTTTTTGTCAGATAAGATGCTGCACAACAGCGACATGCACTGACTGGATGGTGTCACGTTTATTTCTGCTGTGTGATAGTTTGTTAGATTAATCCATATAATTAAAAAATGTGCAGAGCTTATCAACTTTATCGATGCCAATTTTATCGTGATTTCGATTTGATATCATTTATTGTCCAATCCTAATCTGAGCCACAAATGCCATGTAATCCCTGACTCAGCAGAAAAATGACATTACCATAACAGTAACTGGCTGATAGAAAAGCAAGCACACAATTTAAAATGAAAAATTTCTAAAGTACATCACAGAGTGTTAATATACACATAAACATCTTAAATAACTTATGTGTGAAGTGCTGAGAGAGAGCAATGTGATGACTAAACTGAAAAATGACTTCGGGTTTTGTGTGGGAGAGCTGTATGGAAACTCAGTTATGTGCCAATAACAGTTTGTGGATGAGGTTATACAGCACTGATTGACTGACTGCCCACTGTTTGGATACCGCTGGTTTCTAGGGGGTGGAGGGGGAGGTGAGACAGAAGGATAAAATTATCATCCTTTTTGTTTGTTATTTAACTTTTCCAGCTGAGGACCATTTATAATGTCAGAAAAGTAATTCTGTGCCAAAAACATCAACAATCATACTTTAACAATTTATTATAAGTTTTATATGATTAATATCCACCCCCTCTCTGACTTTTTTTTTTTCCTATTGAGCCTTTAAGTCTTCAGTGTAAACACCCACTTTGCATGTGAAATGAAAAACATTTGTTCCAACAATTTTTCGTAAATTTAGAATAAATTTGAGCAAAAGTTATTGATGAATCATGATTTGTTCGTGAAGACGTCCGTATGCAGATTTCACACACAAATTCGTGCATAAGCATGCTTAGTGAAGACCCAATATTTAAATTTTGAACAAAATTAAAATTACATAGTGTACCTTTAAGTTATTGAATTGGCATTTAAAATGTAATAGTGCACAACCTATTTAGTACTGTAGTAGAAATGATTTGTGAAAAAGATTTTCCGACATCATCCCATCACACCACTGATTTAATGTGCAAAGGAAGAAAGTAAATGAAATATTTTTAATATTAAAATAAATAACAAAAAACAATGCCAATTAATTGCTATTGATGTTAAAGGTGCTCTAGGTAACTTTTTAACCTTAACTGAACAGCTTCGGAGTCAGTGGAATGGTTATATTACTTATTTCGGGTTGAATGGTGGTGGTTTCGCACCCCCCTGGTGCCCGAGAGCGGAAAAAACTCACTTGCAACTTTGGGACGCGGGTCGGTGTCAGGAAGTATCGCGTGATATCAGGTCTCGCGATGTAACGAATTGCTTGACGGCACTGCACACGTACACGCCCCTATTCAAGCACCGGCGGGCTAGCTATAAGCAAAGGGCAACGATAGATTGAGTTATGGCTGAGGCTGAGCCTGTAAAAAAGAAGCAGAAAGCTAGGAAATCTTTGTCGGAGGACCAACGAAAGAGGAAACGGGAGACTGACCGAGCAAGAAGTCAGACTCGAGTAAATATATCGGACCGGCTTTTTCAGAATGGTGAGAACTGAGAGAAACAGAAGCCTGCAAAACGGATGCTGATCCTGCTGTTGCACTTGTAAGTTAAGTATCTTTGGAATAAACTGTGTTTAATATTTAAATTTCAAGTAATTGTGACCTCAGGATGTTTGCTATTGTCTGTAAAGGTTTTTATTATGATCGCTGTCTGTTAGGGGCTTACTAGTACGCTAGATACTATCACTTTGATGTTAGCATTGTCATAGCAAACACGTTTGATTTCTGTAGTTGTTTGGCCGTTCCTCTGTCGGTTTTATTTGTGTAACTTACACTTTCATTTTATGTCACTAAGTCAACGCGTCTGATAGTAGGCAATATCAGACGCGCAAAATGTTGCACATATCATGATCGAGCTAGAAAAAACGTTCTGATGTTTTCTTAGACAAGCAAAGGTAAACCATCATTCTACCAGATGAACTTATAGACCTTGCTAATATAACTTTAGACAAATATTAGCCTCCGATATATATATTTTTTTTATGCTCATGCCCATTCTCCCAAAAACAAACAAACAAACAAACACGAAAGCAGTAGTTCGCCTCGTTCATATCGTTCGTTCCCGGTAAAAAATACTAGTATGCATGACAACACAATAAATAAAAAAATCGCCATCAGTTGGAAAGAAAGTATTGCTTTACTTGCCTCGGTAGACATAACTGGTTTTGAAATAGCCGGTTCCTCTGCTCAGCTGGGTTGACAGCTGATCAGCTGGGTTGCTTTTGGCGAGGGGGGAGGGACAACAGTTCGTTTTTACGACAGAGTGTTTGAAAGTATTATACTACCAGACACTAGGGGGAGCTCGTAGAGAAAAAACACTCAGACTTGCATAGTGTCCCTTTAAGACAGAATTTACATTACCCAACAACTCCTGACCTTCTTGTGAATTTGAACGCACCCCTGTGTGTAATTAACAATCACACTGTTGAGTTGAGTATACGCAATAAGCCTGATTAAAATAATAAGCTGATAAAAACCAAAAATGATTTACAGGAAGCCCTGGTGGGTTGATAAATTATACCAACTGCACAGAGAAGTGCCACACTGTCAGGAAGACAAAAGAAAAAGAGGTTGTATTGTCAAGAAAACTGACTGACAACACAAAGTATCACAACAATAATTTATGCAGCGCAAGCTACAGAAGGTTTGTGATATCTGCCATATTACCGTGGAAATAACAGACCTTGTTAATGTATTCTGTCTCAGGCATTGCCTGGGGACAATGTTTTCATGTCACCAGCCAGGAACTGCTGGTGCCACTGCGATTGAGCAGACTGTCTCGTGCACGCAGAGACCGAGAGCCATGGAAGCCCTCCTGGTGCTTCAGAGCGTGTGCGTATTCTCCGGGCTGAGGGTATATCCATCAGCAGAGGTCTCTAGTGCTGGGCGAAGTGTTAAACCAGGCAGTGCCAGTGTGGACGCTGCATTCCCATGTGACTATAATATGCATCACATTTCTTTATTCCCCTGAGGGCCCACTGTCCTGGATGACTGAGCAGCCGTTTGTCTAAAAAGAGGCCATCATTTAACAGCCATTCCTCTAGGGACTCGCTACTTTTCCCTACATTAATCCCACCTAATTTTTCTCCAAAAGTCATTTATTTAAAAGCTCCTAATACTCTGCATGTCAATCTGAGAAGTGCAAATTATAACAGGCTGGAGACAAACAGACAGGCATGTAGAGGACGTTCTTGTAATGACTAAAAGCCCAATAGATTTAAAAATACAGTAGAATCTTTAGAATCTTTTGACCACAAAAGACCACATTTTTTTTATGTTTTTGAAATAAGTCTCTTGTGCGCACCAAGGCTGCATTTACTTGATCACAAATACATTAAAAACAATAAATGTGTAATATGTGTACAATTTAAAATAACTTAAAATAATTTATTCCTGTTATGACAAAGCTGAAATTCTCCTGTCTTTAATGTCACTTTTGAACTATTTAATGTGCCCTTGCTGAATAAAAGTATGAATTGCTCTCTTTAAAAAAAAAAAAAAAAAAACCTTCTAGGCCTACACGCACACATGCAGTGGAGACCATATTGAAATGCTGGGATTAAAATCCTATTTAAACCTGTAAAAGCTGAAAGTTTAAAAGGAATGTGAACATTTTTAAACTAATCAAATGGGTAAATTTGTCACAATGACCATGTACAAAAGGAGTGCGAATGCAATTTCCTTATTCCACTGAGGCAAAAGATGCTCTTTGTAACATTCTCAAATAATGCTGGATAACATGGATCATTAGGTTTAACTTGAGCTCAGCTTAAGTGCTCCTGCCATTCTGAAATCCGTGACATTTTCAGCTCAACTGTTCACTCAAATGACTATGCTTATCATATTATTAAAAATCGTATTGAATTAGAAAACTGATCAATTTAATCATTTCACTTATGGCCACAGATTTCTGGACTTTTACTGTAAAAGAGGAAGTAATAAACAGTATAGTTTTTACATTTGATGTTACAGCAAAGGAAACTTCCAAATTAACTCGCTCTCTCAGTGGTTATTTCATCCAGTGCCAGACTATTAGCAAGATTCCAGGCTGCGGTCTTCTCATATCAGAACTCATTCAGCCTCATACAGACAGGCTTCACATTCACACCGGCCTCTCACAGAGCCACTGCCTCTCTCTCTCTCTCTCTCTCTCTCTCTCTCTCTCTCTCACACACACACACACACAACACACAACACACACACACACAACACACACACAAATTGGTTTTTCATGTTTTATGGGGACTTTAAATAAAGAGTTAATTTTTTAAACTAAGGTGTATATAGCCTACCTATGCCGTAACCTTAACCGTACCCTTAAACCTACCCATCAAACAGGGTTTCTGCTTTTTTACATTTTCAAAAAGCATCATTCTGTATGATTTATAAACTGTTTTCCTCATGGGGACCAAAACAATGTCCCCACAATGTCAAAAATGACTGGTATTACTATCTTTGTGGGGAGATTTGGTCCCCACAACATTGGCCCTAGGGTTAGGACCACATACACACACACACACACCGCAGTGCCAAAAGCATGTGGGAATTCCAGTGATTTGTTGACCCTAATCCCATTAACAATTACTTCAATATATCTTTCATTTTACATCATCTGTGTCATCAATACTTAATGACTTCACTCTGTCCACTTCTTCAGTTTTATAGGAAATACTTAAAAGCATTTGCAGTCATTCATTGTTTATGTCACCATTTGAGCCTGTTTGTCACGTGTTCAGTGTTTGACTCATGTTTGCATTTCTGTTCTAGTGTCTTGTCAGTCTGTTAATTGGTTCAGTTCTCCTCTGTTCTCTCCCTGTTTGTCACTACTCTCTAGAAAATGCAGGGTTGTTTGAACCCAAATTCAAAACTGTTGGGTTAAAATTTTAATTTAAAAATTTACCCCAACAGCTGGGTTTGTCTAGCCTGGTAATACCAGACTCTGCTACTTCACTTTGCTTGCTTCGTAGACAGAGTCTGGAATAGCATAATAGAGAAGTGTTTTCTCTCTCGCGGGGGGCGCTTGTCTGAAGTTTAAAATCATTGGTTACCCGTAAGCCAATCACATAACGTTTGGTTATGGCGTGTGTTATGCGCATGCTCAGCAGCATCTAACTGAAAGATACGCTGCTATCTCAGACTGACTACAGAAGCGAAATGAAATTGAGCGGAAGTAGGAAGTCTGACGTAGTCAGGCTAGGGTTTGTCTATATTTGACCAGAATTTGGGTTGAAACAACCCAACATTTTTTAGAGTGTAAATAAGATTAAGATTAAGATTAAACCGCCTAAGATTGTAACGTGTTTCTTAATGGTCCAGTGGTAGAACTTTCGCCTATCGTGTAAAAGGTTCTCGGTTAATCCGCCCTCGTATAGTTTTTTTTTTTTTTTTTTTATCGTATAGTTTTTTTTCCTCATCAAAACCGATTATGTTCATCAGTGGTTGTATATCAAGCAGGGACACATTTGTGTGCATTATGTTTGGTGATTTCACCAGAACGAATACAACGGATTGAAGCGCGCGTCCGAGTGAAGTTAGTGCGGTGTGTGCGCGAGCCACACGAGAAAACACTGTATCCGCGCCACTGATCGCAGCGGCAACGAGCACTTTGATCACTTGATTTAAAAAACATTTCAGCGCTAGATCGTCTCTTATTTAAAAAAACGAACAAAATGAATGCTCTGCCAGTTAACTGGAGATGTTTTATTTGTAGAATTATTATATTCGTGCCGCGAGATGTTTTAAAAAGTGGTGGGGACAAAAAAAAAATATGTAAAAAAATAAAAAAAATAAAATAAAAACAGCAGGATTGCGAGGCCCCCTAGTGGCACGAGGCCCTGTGCGGTTGCACAGTTCGCACAGTCTATGCGACGGCTCTGGTCATAGTGGGCGACAACCTACGTCGCGTCTGCGATGCTTCATGACATCACGACAGAAAGACTAGCATGTTTAATTTTTTAACGGTCCTCCACGACGGGTTCCGTCAAGTGTGCGCGAGTGAGTGAGAGTGCGAGCAACAGTGAGAGTGTGTGTGCGCCAGTAAGCGAGTGTGTGTGTGTGTGTGTGTGTGTGTGTGCGTGCGTGTGTGTGTGTGTGTGTGTCTGCGCGTGTGTGTGTGTGTGTGTCTGCGCGTGTATGTGAGTGCGTGCGTGTGTACATATATGTGCGAGTGAATGTGTGTGTGAGACGGCTCGCGATGACTGGTCGTAAAGCAACATGTAGTCTGACATGTTTCTTGTCCACGACATGACAAGATTTTTAGGAGTCAAAATCATGTAATCTGACACAGTGACTATCGTAACAGACAAAAAAATCGTGTAATCTGAACCAGGCATAATATTTTGTAATGTAATGTAAAAAAAATGCTTGCAAAGACTTTTATTAGAAAATTATTAATATAAAATGCAGATTTGGATGTGCTGCATTTTTTTCAGGATTTATTGATGAATAAAAAGTTTAAAATAACACAATTTATTTGAAAAAGAAATCTTTAGTAACATTATAAATGTCTTTACTGTCACTCTTGATTAATTTAATGCATGTTTGCTGAATAAAAGTGTTTTTTTTTTTATCTTACTAACATCAAACTTTTGAACAGTAGTGTATTTCAGATGTCATACACAGACATATAATACCTGTAGATGTAGTTGAATCTGATGTGAGGGTAAAATGAAGATATGAATTATAGTGGCGCTTAGGTGTATAACTCTACGGACATAAATACAGAAGACAAAAATGGAATAAAAAATTCTTACATAAGATATGATATTTGGATTTGGGCCAGTAAACAACTCCCTATAGGGAACTGCACCGAACTGGCAACCACTCTAAACAAATTTGTGGCAATGTTGTTTTTCTTTTTGAGAAAATATAAACCATGTTAATTTTACATTTGACATATTAAAGAACTTACAATTATTCAAAGAAATCTACAGTATACCAAAAACAGCATTAATTCCCCTGTTAAAAAGGCTAAATGTACTTCTGAATAAATTCCCATCTCTACCAAAGTGCAATGTGACACTACATAGTTAACATGGCAAAGATCTTACTTCACGAACCTCTTGAAGGGTGTGAAATGGCGCTGAGAAACTCTGGAGATGCCAAGAGTGATAATGAGTTATATTTTAAGAGCATTACATTTGTCAAGAATTTTCAACAGCACATGTTGTTGATGAACCATCAAGAGCTTTATCCTATTAATGGTCCATGGAAAAGAGTATTATCGATCATTTTCACAAAGACTTCAGAACAGGAATGTACCATCATTTACTAGACCACACAAAACAGGAAGATACACAAGCACACGAGTAATGGTGAACCCACACTCCGTAATTGGGTGCATCATAAGAAAACACAAGCTTTCAATCAAATTAGCAATGTAGATGAATATGGGGGCTGGGCAGGAACACATTTGAACTGCAATTATGTAAAATTCTCATCAGATGGGACAATCATACATCTTTTTCTCATCAGCTGAGCATAAGGAGCCCTAGGCATGAAAAACACACACGGAGATGAGAGCGGCAACCATTAACCGAGTTTATTTCATTGGGTAAATTCAAGATCCTTCTATGTCTAATCCATCTCCTGCTCATGAAATGGCAATAATTATGTGCCGCATCAATTAAGTTTCATATAGTCTATGTGCTGTATCTATCAAAGCTTCAGCAACAGGATTCGGATCAATAAGCGGATGATTATAAGCATTTTTTTAAGCCTGCGAGGTAATACCCTGTAGCTAGGACTTCAGAAATGAAAGAAATGCAATATATCTCCATTCATTACGGAAAGATTCTAACTAGAACACAACATAAGGCAGCAAAATACTATGCAGGTCAATATAGGGCTGACTAGGCTGGGTGATATATTGAATATTCATGATATATTCGCAATGATTTTCTTGCGATAAAAAAACATGGTCAATACCTTGTTTGCCTCAACCAGTATTCTAAAGAGCATGTCAGAAGACAAGGTTTCATGACCCTTCTTTGCATCACAAGCGTGAAAGTGTTTTATAGGGTCTCTCGTCTAAACTTCAGTAGCAAAAAAAAGTGTGAATTTTTGTGAATCATTTCAAATTGTCTGTGATATGAAATGATTCAAGCCATATATAATTAAACAAACTGTATATGACGCTATTGGTACATGTACATTACAAATATCATTACATCTGAGTATGACCGGGGGGAAAAAAAGAGCTTTTAACCATTAAGATTAAAAGTTTGTGCATATATATATATATATATATATATATATATATATATATATATATATATATATATATTACATTTATTGTATTGTATACTGAATATTAATAAAAATATTTAAATGTATTTTCTTAGGAATATCACCAATGCCAAATTTCATGGGCTTGAAAGCAATCAAGTTTAAACAAAATCCCGAATGCTGAAATGAGTGCAATCACATAAGGCTATTGCTTTGCAGTTTAGTAATCTACCCTATTTTCTCCATTAATTTCAATAATTAATTAATTTGGGTTTTAAATCACCCTCTGTAAACATCAAACACCAAAGACCAATTTAGAGAACGCAATAAGAAGATTTGAAATCCCTAACAGGCTGGTTTAAAATAATAAGCACAAACAGGGGGAAAACAGAAGCCAAATTCATGGAGAAACAAAACACTTCTGCCCATTTTATTAAGCAGCCGTGACTCATATGAATTATTCTGTCTTGTTTACATAAATATGTGTATGCATGTTACCTGTAACATTATATGCCAAGAATGTGAATCAGGAAGTTGAAAGTGAGTTGAAAGTAAAGAGAAAAAGTGACCTTATGAGATTGTGGTACATTATATTTGGAGTGGTGAGGCTCTGTAAATTCCACCACAAAACTGGATGGGACACTTTAGGCCTTTTATATTGTGATTCGCTTTTTTCCTCTATTCCTCCAACAATTCCTGTGGCGATGGCTGCCTCCCATGAAGCTATAATGTATGAGATTTGTCAGTGTCAATTTTACAGCTAATCTCTCTGGTCCACCTAGGCCCTCCCATTCCCCGCCCATTAATTCTGTAGCCTTGTACACCCGAAAGTAGATGGAACAGAGCTAGAGAAACAGCTACACTTTCTCTAGACAAGTTTGTAGCCAAAGTTTAGTGGAATTGTGTGGTTTGTGACACTGCAGCCTCACAAAAACACTCCAAAAGGTCAAATTAAAGGAATAGTCCACCATAAAATTTAAATTCTGTCATCATTTCCTCACCCTCATGTTGTTCCAAAACTGTTATCACTTTTTTTCCTGTGGAACACAAAAGCAGATATTTTGAAAAATGTTGGTAACCAAATACGTTTCGGTTCCCATCGACTTTCATTGTATTTTTTGTCCATATAATGGAAGTCAATGGGAACTGAAACTCTTTGGTTCCCAACATTCTTAAAAATATCTGCTTATGTGTTCCACGGGAAAAAATTCATACCGGTTTGGAACGAAATGCGGGTGAGTAAATAATTTGGGTGGACTATCCCTTTAAGAATACACAATAAAAATATCTGAAGGGAAAAATCATGTTGTAAAAATCTTTTAAGCAAAGATTTTTCACAGCTCTAGATTCCCAGAGTGGACACTAGGTGCGAATCTTGAACTTTTACCAGCCACCAAACAGATCTATAGATAAAAAGTTTTTGCAAATGGCTAAGAAAGAGGGATCAATATCTCACCGGTGTAACATTCCTCTCATAAAGACTGTGTTTGCTGAGAATGAAATTGGCTGGTTGTTTCAGCTGATATATTACACATCAGCAAATACATTGTACAACCTGATAAAAAAATCCAGGTCTATTGATCTGCAAGTTCTGTGAATGTAAAAGCTTAAAACACACCATTTTTCATTTCCTACCACTTTTCACTCACAAGTGCAATTCAATATACACTTACAAAGCATTTACACACGCATACACATACAATACCACTGTGATAACCTGTGTCAGGGTGAACCAATTCACTGAGGTTATCCAGCAGGGAGTTACACTGCTAATACTATGTACTTGCCCCAAAATAACCACCTGACAAATACAAGTTTCAGAGAAACTGAGCCTTATTCATGCATTAAAATAAAGCTGTAGAATGGCTGATGATACAACGATTAAATTCATGCAATGATGAGTTTCAATATATTAATGTTCCGTTTTGATTTTACATGTAATCAGCGCACCATGCCGATCTAGAATTTATTCATGCAGCAAATATAAATTATTATCGCACATTGTTTCATTAAAGTAAATAGAAGCCAAAATATGGTTGCAAAGATACAGTTCACAAAAATGAAAATATTGTCATCATCTACTCAACCTCCAGGGTTGTGAAAGCCTTTTAAATTTCAGTTCAATTCCTAAATTTTAAATAAGGTAACAAACATGACGCAGAATCGCAATTCAAATTTGAATGTGAGGAATTCTATGAATTTTAATAACTATTATTATAATATTAATGTATAACTATCTTATATCTAGAAAAGCAACATTTGTCATTACAGACAGACGGATGGATGGATGGATGGATAGAAACACAATGAATTACAGCATGAAACGGATATAAAGCAAGATGCAAGCAAAAACAGACCACCATAGAAAGTGCATATAAAGGTTATGGAAAATTGGTGGATAAAAAGATTTCCAGAAAGTATATATCCTGTCCCAAGGAGTTTATGTGTAATTTATATTCTGTACCCACCAATAAATGAAAAATAACACCAGAGGCTGAAGCAAATATGCGCTTAGTGGCCACTGAACTGTACCTAATCCACATGTAAACAGCCCCAGTCAGTGGGAACCACTAACATTTACATGTTCAGCATTCAGCAACCGTACAAGCTTTTTATACCGCAGATAAATTAGCATTTCACTCTGAAAGGTCATTGCTCTTTTCACTCACTGTGCTGTTTTCGGTTATACAGAAAGACAAATATCAACCTGTCTATGAGATGTCTTAGACCTCTATACCCCGCACCCACCCACACAACAGCTGCATTTTACATCAGATGTATACAGCCTGAAAAATACACATTAGTTAGCACTCAACTCAGAAAAGCCATTTGCACAGGAGCATATAGAAAGGCGTGATGGATGGTCAATGGTGCATGAAATTATAGTTGTCATTTCCCTGAAAGCTGACGATACAGTTAGAACAAAGAATCTATAAAGTTCAATAACAAATAAGTTACTGTAATTATAATCCACATTAGCACAGAACATCGTGGCCTACTGCATATTTTAAGAGATGAGATTTTGTAACAAATTTAAGATTCCCAGGACAACCATAAGGACAACTACTTAAGAACATGTCAGCAAAACAGACCAAAAGAGGCTTCCTGTGCCTTAATATATAATGAATGTGAAGTCCAGTATTGCTTAACTAGCAGCACTAGAGAAAGCAAACTATAGGCTGCACTAGACCTCACAAACCCCAGGGATGAACACTATTCCTCACATAGACAAAGACATTCTGCCAGCTGTCCAATTAAGAGAAAACAAGACTCCCTTGCACTCCCTTCTGCAAAATGTATGTCTTTGTACATGGAAAACGGCAACTTATAGTTAATGTATAGAGGTGGTCTTAAATACCTATGGCCAAAAGAATGAAGTATAAAACCCATTTCAAAAGTGAAAATTCAAAAAATGATAAGGGTGGCAATATTTTAAATACACACAATGATAGTTTTACAAGTGATATTAAACATTTGTAATATTGAGATCATTTTATTGTATTTTTGGTTTGGCTTAAACCAAATATATTTTCATGAATTAGTTCAAATGGCATATTTAATGAATAGTTTAATACATGAAAAAGCAATGCTTTAATTCTATTTTAGAAACATAAATTGCTTTTCTGTTATGTAAATATTCTTCTTTGTGTTCATTTAGTGAAAAAGTCTTAATAGGAAAACATGCCTTTGTTATTTTTTAAAGCAGTTTATTTAAAAGAATTTTACATATTGCAATAAACATTTTAAATCATATATTGGTTGAAATTATGTTAAGGGATGGATCATATTTCTATGCCACCTCAGAGGAAATATACAAATAATGACATATATACTGACAATTATCAAAAGACTGAAATAAAATACACATATACTGTAGGTATACAAAAGCAAAAAGGTATCTTTGTACCTTATTTACCCATACATGGTACATAATACTACCTTAAAGTTACATATTAGTACTGTAAAAGTACATATTAGTACCTTAAGTGCACATATTAGTAACTTTTAGCTTTTGTACTGCCCTGTGACAGCTTTGTACCTTTTTTTCTGAGAGTGTGTGTTTTAGTTTTATCAGCCCCACTCTTAAGCATTCACTGCTATGTGTAAAATAGAGATGTGTGGAAAATTGTGGCAGGTGGAGAAAAGCTGACCTGGCGTAACCCACTTCTCACTGATTTATGGTGGTGGCCTGCCCCGCAGACAGCGCTTTGCCCCGGGTGTCATCAATCTCTCCAGATTTCCGATAACAGCCATCAGCTACACCCTGATCCAACATCGGACCCCCACACGCCTAAAAACAGCTAACCTAAAGCTAAAGAGTAGGCTACCTAACAGTGAGTAAAGCTCACACTTTGCAACAACTGGCTGTTACACCACATACATCTAAATGTATAGTTAAAATGAACATGAAATCTTCTAAAGATTCAGAATATAGTGCAAAAGTCATATAAACTACTTTTGTGGTACCTTTATTGGAGCTTGACAGTCATGGTCACAATGTTGTAATATGGAAAAGAACTACATGTTGATTCTTCAAATTTCTCCTTTTGTGTCCAACGGGGGGAAAATATCTGAAATGACATCAGGGAGAGTAAATTTAAAAAATGTTATAACAATTGAAACATTTTTGGTTGAACTGTTCCTTTAAGCAAAATAGTACAGAAAAAGAACGCAGAAGAGAGGCTGTGAAATGGGTGAAAGTGAGAGGGGAAGATTTCCCATTCAGAGCTTAACAGCATCACAGCCTGAACTGTGAACACACAGGAAACCCATAACATTTATTCCATCACAGAGAACAAGAAAGAGAGAAGTGTTTCCAAGAACTGGGGTTTGTGTATCAAACAGAGTGATGGAGTAAACGAGTGGGGGTAACATATGAAATGGTCAGAATACAGGAACATGAATGCTTATAATCTATATTCTCTCCTGTATGAGTGAGTGTGCGTGTACGTGTACGTGTGCGTGTGTGTGTGTGTGTGTGTGTGTGTGTGTGTGGAGCTCCACACCTGCCTAAATGATCTCCATGACTCACACAGGAGCAGATAATTGGCTCACAAAAATGTGCAGCAAACATTCATCATAATGGCAATGGCCTGCTGAAGCGAGCAGACACTCTTCTCTCGGTCTCTCTCCCCCGTCTTTCTCTCTAATATGCACTCTTTCTGTCTCTCTGACATGTGTGTAAGCCCTGCTCTTCATTGGCTTTCCTCCTATAGCACTTCATGTGGTCTTAAAGAAACAGTGCTCATCTGGCCCCTGTGGATTTTAGAATTAACCCCGATGAGACTCTGAACACTATGTGCCTAATTGATATCAATAATTCACAGGATTCATTTAAGCACTGACAAATGAGTGTCTAGAATAGGGGTCAGCAATCTTTTTGAGATGAAGGGCCAATTTGAACAAGAAATATTACAGATTTGAACCATTAAACTACATCAAGTAGATAGCCGGTTTACTTGTGCAAAGTTAACTTATCCACTGAATGTTTTGTTTCCATGCAAATCATAACTAAATAAAAAGAAGAGGAAGACTGATAGTTAGGCATGCAAACTACAATCAATTAATCAATAAATCTCTTTTGGTAGAACACATACTGAATACGTCACACGCATCACACACATGACCAGCGTCGGCCAATAGTGAGCCTACGTGTGACAAACAACACAGATGCGCTACGCAGTTATACTACGTGAAAAGACTCGAGGCCCAGAGAGAATGAAATGAATAGTGGAATAAAGTCGTTATTTTTGTTGTTGTTTTGCGCACAAAAAGTATTCTCGTCGCTTTATAAACTTAAGATTGAGCCACTGGAGTCACTTGGACTATATTAACGACGTCTTTAATACATTTTCTGGGCCAGCAAGTTTCAGTCCCTTAGAAGCCTATGGAGGAGTGATCCAGCTCTCAGATTTAATCAAAAATATCTTAATTTGTGTTCCGAAGATGAACGAAGGTCTTACGGGGTTGGAACAACATGAGGGTGAGTAATTACTGACAGAATTTTCATTTTTGGGTGAACTAACCCTTTAAGAAGGCAGCTTCATAATTAAATGTATAAAAGAGCCATTAATACTGAGTGAGAAACATATTAAGTGATGATAAAAAAAACATGTTTTTTTCCAAAATTAAAGAACAGTCTTTTCATACTGTCACTGTCCTAAATCCAAAAGAAATGGTTCCAATAGTAACATTTAGTTTATAGTAGTATCTTAAAATTTAGTTGATATACAATATATATTAATTTAAAATTATAAACTAAAATATAAGGTAACTACATAGGTTACAGTTAGTAACTAGTTATTACATAGTTATTGTAATTACTATAATAAGTACATGGGGAACTGGACTGTAAAATAAAATGCTAAAATAAAGTGAAAAATAATCAGTAAAAAGAGAGAGATCCAATATTACTGCAGTCTTCTGTGTATCAATGTTGTACTGCTTAATATTTTTGATAATTTTTTTCAGGATTTGCATTTACTTGAAACTGAAATCTTTTGTAACATTTTAAATGTCTTTACTGTTACTTTTGATCAATTGACCGCATCACTCCTGAATAAAAGTATATTAATTTCTTTTAATTTTTTTTTTAAAATCTTACTGACCCCATACTTTTGAATGGTAGTGTGTATACGCTCTATTTTCTGTAAATGTAAATTCTTTTAGAAAAAAAAAAAAAAAAAAATCTGTCTTGAAGGAGACACATGGATCTCCGCCATTTCAGGTAACTTATATCCTGCCTCTCATCTGTCCATGATGATGCGTTTATTTCCGAAGCCTTGTCTACGGTGCTGGAATCTAAACAGCTGTTGCAAGAGAGTTGGCTCTTCATTAAATAACAGTTTCCAATATCCCACCCCCCACAACAAAGACACAGTTTTGCCCTTGTTCTTTCTTTCACTTCGATTGATGCATATTTCATGGAGAACTTCTGCGTGCTTCCTTTCAGTTGAGAAGACGGCTCCAAGCTGACAGGCTGCCTATTACCAGACATTACAATCTCCACTGTCCCCATCGCTCGGAACATCTCTCTGCTCCAGATTCACATGCATTAACTTGTTTTTGTGAAGGTAATGAAGTAGCAATAAAATAGTAATGAAATGTCTCTGTGCGACAAATGATATACTAGCGTTTTTCATTACATTAGCTTAAATAATTTGGCTACTGATTTAGTACTGACAAGATGAGGAGTTTTTAGTGAAAAAGCAAGCACATCTTGGGGATATGTTGTGTCGCTTCTGCTGACTGTTACCTACAGGCACACATGCTGGGATGCAGGAGGGTTGGAAATGAGAGAGCTCTCTGGGCATGCTCACCTTTTCCTTTCATGCAAGTGCCAATACCCCAAACCCCTGAAGGCTGGAGAGAGTAATGCATGGAATTAATGTGCTCTGTAATGGGCTACCTTTTGTAGTCAGAATACATTTTTCCTGATCATTCAAATAAAAATATTTTCACATGATGCAGGCAGTAATGAAAGCAAAATCGTTTAGAAACTGGAGCTACATAAACATACTGTACATTAGCATGCAGTGTAAACGAGTAACACAAAATGAGAGGATTATTGTAAGTTTTGTACATGTTTGAGATGAAAACAAGAGGTCTATAATACCGAACCTCGGATGAAATTCTTAAGACTTACATTTTTAAGAGTTACAAGTTCATTGATACTTTTGTGCCATATTATGTGACCATATAAACAATGATTTTGTCATTAAGCAATTGAGTTAAAGGGGTGGTTCAGGATTTTGGACATCGGACCTCATTTCCAAGTTAGCCTGGGTGTTATTTATCAGTGGAGACAGTTTTCAAAAATTTTCACCCAGCCCTTCCAGTTGCATAGTTCGCCGGTGCTAGGCTAGCGCGAGTCAACGGTAACTGCTAGCCTGCCATTAAAACAGTTTTACCCACTCCACAGTACACCAAAAGCAAATAAATTATAACGCCAGACTATCGATGTAAATGTCTGTTGAGAGAATAATGTTAGAAATCAAACTACTCTTGCATCTCAATGATCGCATTACATTTACAGGAACTAGTTTCTCAGCAGCGGCGGAATTTTACTTTGCTCCGGTTAGTACTGCGCTGAAAAGTAAACACAGAACAGAAGCGGACTACAGTCGGGACGTCTAGCTAACTAGTACTAGTCTCGGTTGCCTAGGTAACTTAATATCACTCCGCCGCTGCTGTAGACTGTGCTAATAAATACAGGGAACAAAGTATAACTATTGCAATGCGATGAAAGGGTAGTTTGATTTCTAACATTATCAACAGACATTTACTCTGGCGTTATATTATTTAGTCTGGCGTTATAATTTATTTGCTTTTGTTGTACTGTGGAGTGGGTAAAACTGTTTTAATGGCAGGCTAGCAGTTACCGTTGACTCGCGCTAGCCTAGCACCGGCGAACTATGCAACTGGGAGGACTGGGTGAAGATTTTTGAAAACTGTCTCCACTGATAAATAACACCCAGGCTAACTTGGAAATGAGGTCCGATGTCCAAAATCCTGAACCACCCCTTTAATGTTAGTAATATAATGATGGTTTATTGTTTGTTCATGTTAGTTCACATAGTGCATTAACTAATGCCAAATACAACTTTTGATTTTAAAAATGTATTGGTAAATCAAGAAATGAATATTAGCTAAGAATAATAAATGCTGTAGATGCATTGCTCATTGTTAGTTAATCAATTTAGTTAACTAATGTTAACAAATGTAACCATATTGTAAAGTGTTGCCAAAATTGCTTATTTATCCCCTGACCCATACGCTAGTTAATAAATAAATTGTCAACAGTATATCCATGCCAACAAATAGTTGCATACATAGGTATAAACCCAGCCAACCAGGGATTGTTGATTTGATATAATGCTTATAGCGAACGAGCCAATAACAGAGGGACGTCATGTCTTGTCACTCACATGAGCAACAGAAAATAAGTCATGATGAGTCAGATACAATGAGTCACCTAAAGCAGGACACTACAGCGTTTGACCACAACATCTGGCTGTCTTTTTCCTTCCGCAACACTTACTATAAACCACATATGAAAGAGCCACTGATGCATTTTATTTTACATTATTTTACGTATGTGTACTTAAAGTACTGGGTAATATAAGGTAACTACATGAGTTAAGGTTAGGTTTAGGGGTTGGTTCATAGTACCTAGTTATTACACAGTTAAGTATATGGGGAACAGGACTGTAAAATAAAGTGCTAAAATAAACTGGTTCCATTGTTTAAAGGTACACCATGTGACTTTTTTGTTCAAAATTGATCAAATTAGCGAGTACATCATGAATCTATCTTCCAAACAGTGTTTTTGTCTTATCCTCAATCACTACAGTACGCCTATAATAAGTGTTTATATTCAGACTATGTTAGACCGGGCGGAGTAGCCCATGTACCTGCATGACTCGTACATAATATAATAACATAATAAAATAAAACAGAGAGAAGTAGCTCCGGCTACAATGTTCTTTCGCAAGAAGCATGCAGTTTTATTTACAGGTATTAACTGCAAAAGTCACATAGTGTACTTTTAATAAAACACATTTCTGTAGCACTGAGCCTTCCATAAAATATTATAATTTATTACCGTGATTTGTGTCAGTGAAACCAGGTTAAAATTCTACCACCCACCTCAATTCTCCATTGTCTAACTTTAGGACAGCCGATAGTATCTGACTTCTAATCTAACTCAGATCTAATTTGATCTAATCAAGATCCCTTAATGTGCAAAACGATTAATTCCCTTACACTAATAAAATAAACATTATCATCACTTAATAATTGCCCCTCGTGTTGGCATTCAACTCTGAAAACAAGATAATCATGATTAACAAAATAATCAAGGTCTTAATTATTACCCATGCTCAAGAAACAATAACATTGTAAAACATCACAAAGCACAGCTTTTTTTTCAGGCTATACCAAACCAATTCAAGAACTGCACTGGTTAAGACAACATAACTACAGTGCTGCATAATTCATCGCCTGAAAACAGATATTTGTGGATGATTTAACCTATCCTCTCTGTTGCCTTTCAGCTAACATGCGTTAAACTTATTTGCTGTGCTTATCTCAACAGTACAAATGTTATTTTGTATAATACCCAACTTATCATTAAAATCCACTGGTGTTAACTGTCTAACCAGAGTTACCTGTTTTCAAGGACAGCATAACTAACCAGGGACTAACCAAGTCTTAAATTGCGACAAAGTTCACATTAGTGGCTCAGTTGCAGCTAGCTAATTTGCAGTTAACCTTATACCTAATTTGCCAGCAACATTTGTTCCTACAGCAAGACCTAGTTTGTAGGTCATAAGCTCTAATAATAGTAACATAGTCGCAGATGATGTTTACATTTAGTTATCCAATAAGCAGCCTTCAAATCCGCAAACAAAAATACTGTTGCAAAGTCTGTTTAAATATTGATGCAGTTAAATATGTAAATAATAAATATTCAGGAGCTGTATCTAAAATTAATCAGGGGCAATAAATAAATATTAAACAAACTGGAAAAACAGACATATTTTTAATTTTTAATTTAGATGAAAAAGGTGCAGTGTTTAGATTGGTATCATCATCACAGAAGTCAGTTCTTCACTCATAGTTTTATCTCATTAAATGTTAACATTATCAAATACTGTATGTAGGACTGTCATGATCATGAATTTTGTGCTAACGATTAATTGTCATACAAATAATTGTGATTCATGGTTTAATTCTGTTTTGTTCATGTCACTTATAGTGTAATACATCATTTTTTTACTTGGAATTATATAGGCCTATAATATATATAATAATAATAAAATAGGCCCATATGATAAACTTCAATGCTGTAAAAATTAATAGCATTTATAATATACTGTATATATAATGCAGTCTGACTAAACACATAATTCTTAATTTCTTAAGAAGAAAGATCTATGACTATTTTTGTAGTTTATAACAGTGTTAAAAAAAAAAATTATATTCTTTATTCTTTACTCCCTGGCCGATTATGATTTTCTCGCTAATTGATGCCATTTCTTTAAGAACTTAAATTTTAAATTGGTATTATCTCAAATAATTGTGATTAGACAGAATAACTACGGTCAAATACGATTAATCACCAGTTGGAATTCAACTAAGTTTAATGGTGCAACCACAACAAGGCTAAGCTGTAACTGCCAGTTATCAGCTAAAACATTCAAATAATTAATCTTATTAGCCACAATTTCAATATCATCACTATGCTTGCAAATCAAACAGAGAAAGCAGGTTACTGGATTAAATCTGACTTTGTCTTAAAAAGCAGAGACAGATTGTGAAGCCAAAGCACCTCTGTCACTAACAAATCAGGCTTTGGCTTCAAGTTTCACAACAAAGCCTGTTTGTGTGGTTCAATGACGTCATCATTGCCCACAAAATATCACTTGCTAAGTCTAACAGATGGCCCAGATTCCTCCCACTTTCCTCCTCTTATGACTATACAGTGACTCTGCCTCTTCCTCACCCTCTCTCAGCCTGCATTCATCAAAACCACCGAGCCGAAACCCTGCTTCGTCCTCCCCATGCGAGGAAAATTAAATTCACCTGTCCTGAGAGTAATTTCACCTTTCACAGAGTGGAAGACAGACACAATTAGCGCCTGCACATGCATCACATCGGTAGTCTTTCAGTTCAACTGAACATTTTGCACCCAAGCAACACCTTAACCTTGTTAAATCACACTCTTAAACAGAAAAACAGTTCAAGGTTTAATAAAGGCCTCGTTGAGTGATAACCCGCATTTGTGATCTGTAAAAGTAAAGTTGTGGTCAAACTGGACTTTGTGCTCCCTTCACTTTCATTTACACACATATGCTGGAGAACAGAATCGCAAGCTCATGCGAGGAAGTCTCGTCTGTGTTTGGTGTATTCTGATATGTGAATTTTTATAGAAAAAAAAAAGATTTTAACATGACAGGATGCAAACATCACCAGCTGACCTCCTGGCTCAAAGATCTTTGTTTATATATTTTCTTCATAACTTGATGAGCAATAGCCTTGTGGGCAGCACTGACCCGAGTCCTGGCTTGAGTTCCTTTGCCTGTCGTGTTCTCCTTTCTCTCCTCCCTATTGCTTCCTGTCTCATATACACTATACTATCTAATAAAGAAATAAAAGGCTAAAAATAACTTCATGCTTCATGGCTTGCAATGTTGCGACAAAGTAGATTCAGTATTTTACAGTAGTCATATAAGTCATAGTCAGCAGTAGTCATATAAATAATAATAATATTAAATAATAATAATATTACTAGTATTTTTATTACTATTATTATTCATTTATTATTAATCTCAAATATTATAGAATTAATAATAACAATTATGAGAGATAGTTATATAATATTTTGTGATTTATTATTTATTTAAAACAGAAGTCCTACAGCATGACTTCATATTCTGCTGATAATTATTGCAGGAAAGTGGAGCAGATGTTATATTTCTCCATTTTTAATTACCATTAATTTATAATATGAATTATTGTTAGCAGTGGTAGTCATAAATGGATAATAATATTAGAACAATAATAATAATTAGTAGTAGTAGTATTTGATTTATTATTTATTTAAAACAGAAGCCCTAGAGCATGACATAATAGTCTGTTGCTGATAATTATACTTAATTCAAATTATGAATAATAATTAGTAGTAGTAGCATTAATAATTATATAATTATTTGTGATATATTTTTTATTTCAAACAGAAGCCCTATAGTGTGACATCATCTCATGTTGGCGATATTCAGGTCCAAATTTGCATGCTCGAAGCCCAATGTGACCGCACCTTTAGTCGCAGGACAACAGCTGCTCCAGGTGAGCGTTCTTAACACTGAAGTGGCCAATCAGAGGTCAGTGCTAGAACAGCGATGAAAAATGTGGATACTCCCGAGAGCAGGGTGAGATAACGTTGACACACCTTTTCCACCTGCTACACTTATTCACGGGCACCTTAATCCTCTGCCACAGTCAAAGCCTGGCATCCTCATGTCAGAGCACATCTATAGTGGATTAAAATAGGACAGCTAATTACCATTTACCTCAGCAGGATCATGGCTGGATGTTGGGATTCTAGCTTTCTTAATGCGTGTAATTGTCAGTTGAATAATGCCGACCCACGCTCCTTATATCTGACTTGGCTCACTCACTCATGAAAAGACACTCATGAGTTGATAAGCGGGATGCTGCAGCTTAAGCCTTTCGAGAAACACTAATGCCAAGTGCTGGTGCGGGTCCCACTTACTGCGTGAAAAGTAGTTTATTAAACTCCCTCAGGAGTCCCACCGGTACAATTAATGTTGAACTTTGCTACAAGGTAATCATATACGTATGTTTTTTAGACTTTCCTGAAAACACTGTTCCTCTTAGCAAAAGAAAATCCGTCATATATAAGAGCTAGAGCATCGTTGTGTAGCTCAATGTGCTGATTCGCTATGATTAAAGGTTTAAATCCAAAAAGTACAGCACAGGCCCCGAGTTTAACACAGAAGTACATCTGAAATATACATGGAGTATTTTTTCTCAAAAGGCTTTGGATGTAACAGTGGCATTAATAACCTACAAGTTCCATCCACACACTTCCATGCCACATATTGAACATTAAAACTTATAGTTACACATCCAAAAGCATCTAAAAAAATAAATAAAACAATGATAAAATTTGGTACACAACATCACTGTATACTATTAATAAAGGCTTTGAAGCTTTGATAGACCTTTTTGACAAAAGTGAGCTATATTTCTGTCTAAAATAAAATACAGGGGGGGATTTACTCCCTATATAAACCCTTCTTTTATTTAATCTCAGTCTCTCTGAGACTTTTCCTCTCACAAAAGGGCTTTACTGCATCTACTATTCTCATTAGAAATGTTCTCTCTGAGCCACTTCTCCACATTCAACAGTCTAGGGTAGATATGCATTAAACATGGGCACTGGTTCCCAATCTAAAGTGCACGGAGTGCTTCTTTATGTCTGAATTGGTAATACTGCCCACAGGTCAAAAGTACTGAGGACAGAATTGAGAGTCCACAGAGGACATGTCTTGCGAATCCCATCCTTTCCTTTAATGATATCATTTATCACAGTGCTGATGTTTACAAACAAATCATAATATCTTAATAATCATTTCAGATTTTATGATTAGATATAAAGGTCAAAATGCAAAATGCTTACCTTACATCTTGTAGCATAATTTAATTTAAAAGTATTGACTGTACTTTTAAAAAAGAATACCTGACACATGAGATATCTTGAATTTACTCAAATATAGAAAGCCTTCACGGTATGATTGTATCTGTTGCAATGAATGATTTACCCCACTAGGGGAGGAACTACTGGTCCAAAAGGCTCAAAGTATTACAGACACTGATCTGAGGTTAGGGCATTACCTACAGATAGGCTACCGTGAAAGCCGGGTTTATTATAAGTTTAAGACTGTAATTGGGTAGCCTAGCTCACGTAAAACATCTCCATGAATTTATTTTTATTCAACATCAATATTTTGCTTTCACTAGTTCATTTTAAATGGTCCTGCAGTGTGACAAACGAACTACCCAAACTACAGTAATTTTAACTTCTGATCTATTCAGTAAAATCTTTAACTAACCACATGGAAGTTAAGCCCCTGTTAAATCACATTCACATCATTCCCAGCCAGATGTTTGTCTGAAATCTTCTAAAACATCCATTACTGAAGCAAGCACTTCTCTGACACTTCAGTTTCCACAAAGAGAAAATACACTTTCCAGCATCTAAAACGTGCAATTAGATATAAATAAACGGTAGGCTACTATACAGAGCCACGACGTTCCATTAAGTTCCCATTCTCTAAATAAATCTCACATATTAGCCATACCAAGCTTCAAATGCCTTGAGGGCAATATGACACATGTAGGTTATATCTGTCCTTACTTTATGCCAGTTGAGTCACCTTTTATTTCTCTTAAAATATCCCAGAAGTCAACAGCGTGCTGAGGAAAAGACGTCTGACAACTTTGAGGCTTTGGGCATGAAACACAACAATAGACTCGTGAAAACGACGGAGAATGTGGTAAATTGTTTTGATAGGAAGAGGTTACATGTAGGTGCGAGTCCTTATATTATCCTTAACAAAATCAAGTTGGTAACAGTATTTGAATTCTCCCATAATAAATACGTGTTCTTACCGTCGATCCAAGAGCACAAATGATTCAGAGTGGCATCTTCAACTTCTCGGCACGTTCACACATAGCCTACTGTACATGTGTGTGTGGACAGCGACTGTGAATGACTGCTGCCCGGAGCGCGCACGAAAGCGGTATGATGCCCCAAAAAAATCTGTCTAGGTAGGCAGCTCACTAGATAGTCTGACGTCAAAAAAAAAACCGGTGCTGTTGACTACGTCGGTAGATATCTGGTGCGAATTGTAATTGTCGCGGCGCAGTCGGTTCTCCGCAGCCGCCGTGTCCTTCCTCTCATGCCGACTGAGGATGTGAGCCCAGCCGCCGAGATGCTCGATCGTGGTGCGACCCGAGGCAGCCTAGAGCAGTCACTCAATGTGATGAGCCTACTATAAAGTGAGCGAAATACTGAAAACAACAGGCTGTTTGGTCGTTTCACCCAGTGACATGACAGCATACTTACATACTCAAAGGTGAGGCAAAGGCGAGCACATTTACAGCGTTAATTCAAAGTGATTTACACATAAGGAGTAGAAATAAAAAAAAATAGCCTAAACATGTAAAAGATTTTTTTTAAAAATCATTTAAAAGAATAAATACAGGAAAACTATATATATATATATATATATATATATATATATATATATATATATATATATATATATATAGGCCTATTAGAGATGTGTGCGACACAATTTCGCTGGTACGAAAAAAAAATTGGTCTGTGCGATGAATAGGCTACATTTAGCCTACATTAGTAGCGTGTGAGGTTAATCTAGGGCTGCACGATTAACAGAAATTGCGATTTGGTTTAGTTCGATTATCAAAAAATTCCAACGTTTTAATGAAATAAGTAGAATGCGCTGGCTGGGTGATTCATGGTGAAGCGCAGAACTGTGATCTTAACAGATAGATCAGTTCGCTAAAAATGCTGTTATACAAGCACTGAGTTTGAGTCTCTTAGATCGTGGTGCATTTGAAAAAGCAACACGCAACATCTTTCCAAACTTAAATGAGAAACAATAGAGAACATTTAATGACGTTTTCACTCCAAGGTCAGTCGAGTGTTTAAAATAATAACTTAATTTTGTTACGTGGCTTTATTTCACAGAATGAGGTATAAATTGTATTTTTATAGTATTCTATACAGTGATAAAGGCTATGTTAGCATTGCATTCAATATACTTTATTCTTATATGTTATGAATTTCCTGAAACGTCATAAGTTTTATGAATTCTTTGCATCTCACTTGTGGACTTTCTGCGCGAGGGCGCCCTCTGGCTACGAGTAGCCTATAAATGAAACAGAGATTATAATACAATAATGCTAACAACACTCTATTTTGGGTAAAAATAAGAAAAATAATACTTCTCTCTAAAGAAATTTTAAGTAAACATATGCAAATCCACAAGTTTTTCTCCAGTGTAGAGAAGTACAGAAAGGTGTTTTTCTCTTAGTGAATGCACAAAATTTCCTGACAGACATTTATGAATTACCATCACAAATTTGTATCATAATAATTTAATATTTTATAGTAAAACTGTAAACCTTTATTATTAATTATAGTAAAATGAAGCAGTATTTTCAAGTGCGCAACGAAAACGGATGAATGTTTGGAAAGTGTTGAAATGTTTGTCTGAAAACATTTTTTTTTTTAAGGTTTTCATTTTGTGTGCCCTGTATGGAACATGAATGTCCTCAGTCACATGACTGTTTAAGTGATGAACTGCACTACTTGTGGTTGATTTCAGAGATCAGAGCAAAATGTCACCAGAGCATGTTGTGAACTGCAGATGTCTAATTGTCTTTTTGGGAAAGCCGCTAAGAAGTCCGTTGCAGTAGTCCACCCTGCTGGTTATGATTGCGTGAATTTTTCTCAGTCTTGTTTAAATGCAAAGCACCTTATTCTTGCTGTTTTTAGATGATAGTTGGCTAACATATATGCGTTCCCTGTCAAAGTGTGCAGTTTTTGGCAAGAATAAGCTTCAGATTGGAGTTTTGTCAACTGATAGCTCATTTTCAAATATTGCAGTACATTGACAATGTATTTGCATAATGACCTCATTGTGATAATGTATTATAGTACGTTCTCAGTGATTGATAATCTTCTGGATAATAAACATTGTCATGCTCTGAAATCATAGACATAATATGAAGAGACTAAAAACTCAAAATTGTTTGCATATGTTGAGGTTTGATATACCCTCAACCCACCACCACCAAAACCACCATCACCACCACCCCGGCCCCGGCCCCATTCCCCCCATTCTCCCATAAGGCCACAGGTGTAGAGAAGCTGTCAGATTTAAAAAATACAAAAAAAAAAAAAAATGCCAGAGAACTGTGAGCTGAGCATCTCTTTTCAAGTCTAAGCACTTTAGGTAACATACAAGTTGTACCTTGTTGCTTATTTAACAACACCAGAGTAAGTACTACACCTAAAGAATGTACTATAACACTGAAAGTTCAAATTCAAGTACATAATCTGAACATAGGGCAACTTTGGTCATTTTAAGAATGCAAGTATGCTTTGCTGGAAATAATTTGAGTCAACAAATTATCAGTTGATAAAAATAAACATTCTTTTTATGACAATTTTTTATCAGCTTCAAAGCCACTTTCCAATACCATGTTCCCTTTCCACGAGTTTTTCAGCAAAACTTTGCTGTTTGTTTATTTGATGTTGTCTTGATTTGGTTTATATTCGCCCAGAAAGCTATGGAAAGAATATGTTTGAACCTCTACTTGCTTACGAACAGTCAGGGAAGTAAAAATGGCATGGATTCTCCCACGAGACCATGTTCAAAGTATCTTTGTCCCTTGAGTATTTAAACCCAATTCATATTAATCCCAATGGGGTTTTTAAAAGAAAAGAAGTTTGTTGCAGGTTTTATTTTTGGAACATTTTCTTCATCTACTTGAGAACAATGTGCTATTATTATAGGGATGTTTTGATCACAGCCTCTTTGTTTTTACACAGGTATGTTTTGTTCAGTTTTGCGATTTTAATCTAAGTATTTAATGATCTGTAACCATTGCCAGGATATTGTCTTTTCCATTGCCTTTCTACTGAATTTGCAATTTGCTTTCCAATTATGTAAACCAAGGACTCAAACTTTTGAAAGTCTGAAGTTTAATTTGGAAAAGCACATCCATCATCTGCTTGTGCATTTCGTATCCTTCAATAACCCCATGCACTCCAAATGACTCTAATGTTGATGAAGACAACATTTTTAATGACTGTAACCGCAGTGCTAGCAGGTCGAACTGCTCCCTTGTCACCTCGTACACTTGTGCGTGTCACCCACAGCGGGGAATGGGTGTTGGGAAGGTTGGGGTCAAAGGTTGTGCTGAAATCATGGGTATGAAGATAATTGGCCTATTTGTGCAATGCCTACAAATTACAGAGAGAAGGGAAGGCAAAGGACAAACCCTTTGGCTTTTGATAACCATGCTGCTGTCAAAACAAACAACCAGACTCGTGCAAAACTGCTTTAGAAATGTTCCTTAAGACCAACTTGCTATACAGAAAACAGAGAAATTTATACTATAATGAAAAAAAGCTAGCGCTGTTTATATGCTATATAGTGTGTGTAACTGTAGTGTGTTCATATCTTGTTTTGTTAATAGCTTCATTGTCATGTTCAGTTTAGTTTAGTTTGAATCATTTTCCCAGTTCTTGTTCATATATTAGTTGCTTACCATGGTTTCTAATTGAGGTACGCTCCTGTTTTTTTTGCATTCTGCATCACACATCTCGTTTTTGGATTGAAATACACGTATATACCGACAGAAACACTGAAGACTGGAACTATTGAAAACTACCGGTTGGGGTTGGTAAGTCTGTTTCATCAAGGCTGCATTTATTTGATCAAAAATACAGTAAAAAATACTAATATTGTGAAATATTATTACAATTAAAAATAACTTTAATATTTAAATACATTTTAAAATGGCAAAGCTGAATTTTCAGTAGTCATCTTCAGTGTCACATGATCCATGTACTGATTAATATTATTGTGGAAACTGACCATTTTTTTTAAACAATGTGCAAAACAACAGTCCTGACTGTTGATCAATTTAATGCATCCTAGCTGGATAGAAGGATTAATATCTTTAAAAAAAAAGTTTCAGTAATTTATACAGTATACATACATAAGTGTGTTTGTGTCTCCTAATTGTTCACTTGGTCACAGATTAACTAACCAAAACTTCATAATTCATAAATGTACATCATAATTATGACAACTCATGTTAACATGTTAAATGTTTACATTATCTGTCTAACATAATGCGTGGCTTCAAAAGCACATGGCAAATCACTCTATACAATGTCATAGTGAAATTAATTCAGTTTAGTCCCTTTGTCCTCTAATACAGCTTAAAAACATGTACACTCTGAAGGATGACACTATTAATTTGTGATCAGCTAACAGTTTATGTGTTGTTAAATGGAACAAGATTCAGTTTATACTCTAGAATGTTCTACGAGACAGTGCAGCTATAAAGTTCAGGTACAGATATGTCTGCAGCTCAAAAGGAAAATAACAACTGTTTCTAAAATTAACAAGACGCAGAGGTTGAAAAGCTCTTTCAAAACATCACCCACAACCTTGACAGAGTAAAGGAACCAGAAAGAATTGATCCCAGAGGAAAACCATTGAAAGGAGTGTGAATATGTGCTATAATAGTAGAATCCAAGAGGTTTTAGCACTCTATGTAGTTCATCTTGGAGATTGTCATTGATGCTCTGTAGTCCACAACATTCCATGACAACAAACCCAATGAGCTCATGTTCCCAAGGGTATGTGTTTGTATATACGCCTGTCTGGGCAGGATTTCCCAGCATATTTAGAAAGCTAATGAATACATGATAAATCTCTAAGAACGTAAAACCTACAGTGGTGAGCGTATCCCACTAGAGGGCAATTTTATTTGAGATATGCAGCTCGTATTGATTCTTCACAGCCATCGCTTTGCACAGAGGTGCAGCTGGATAGAGGAAGTATCATGTTACAATGCGCACTATAATTACTTTAAAAACATGAAAATTGTGACACACAGACAAGCGAAATTACACATAATTTTCTGACAAGTGGGGTTGTTTATTATAAGTGATGCAGATCTTCATTTTCACCCAGTCAAGGGGAGCTGTGAGGCTTTAAATTAGTCAAGCAGTGAAAACATTTTTTAGGGAGTGAGAAATAGTGTTTTCACTAACTTTACAAGGAAAATCTTGTTTTCTAATCACAGTTATACAGCAATCAAGACACCTCACTGATGTTATTGTCTGTCAGTGTGTGTTCTCTAAAAATGTCACAGATCTCATGCTGGATTTTATTGGGGGGAGTTGTAACACAACATTATTGGATGTTTTAGCTTGTGAACAACCGCAGTACATTTATAGGCACTTAACTGCTTTAAAGAGGTTATAGTTTTTACTGCTGATCACTTCTGCTGTAGCAAACCACAGACTCTGCAGAATCATCATCCTTATTTAGGTCTAAAAAAAAATCTGAGTGTACTAGGTCACATCGATTCGGGTTTATCTAACCCTGTTCTCGGCGGGCTTGAAGATGAAGGTAGAAATTTTCAGGATTTGGTCAGAAACACAAAGCCTATTAAATCCAGTGATACAGGGAGATCGATACGCTCTTAAAGTGTTTACGCTTGTCCTTTGAGGTTGATATGCTCTCTGAATGCATTTGCATTGAATCGTGGAGGAGAGACCTGGAACCATCATTTGCTTGTCATTATATAGATCAGTCACAAGCCCGAGTTCAAACGCGTGCTAAGTGCCAAGTATGCGTGCTTAGAGTTTTATTCTCTATAGCATTAATTAAACAGGGATGCAATATGGGGAAATCTGCAGATATGTATGCAATGAGAAGTTCAGGCTTTAGGAGATTATATATATAGTGAGAACAATGAAGGTGAAACATCTGTAAATAGGGTTTAATGACAACAGTGCCTAACAAATAAGCCAAACGCTTATCTTGCTGCTTGCACATTTGTCTCTAATGGGATAGACTGCTGCTTTTTTTCATTTTGAAGTGAACTCACATAACATTCTCACTTAGAACAACAAGCTAACTATCAAAATTATTTTGTCTCACTTTATCTCTCCCGCCAACAGGGACGATTTCATGCCAGATATTTGTTTGTCAAAGTTCCTTGACTCAACTCCATGTTGCCCAAGCCAATTCAGCATGCCCATCTGTGCTCTGCAGTAATGTAAATCAAATGAACTAATTGTCTTAATTGCCAGAAATCTCTGTTGTCATTAAGTTTCTACTCTCTTGGATAAACCCTGTGCAATTTTATCTGCCTAATTGATTGGTGTGCTGAATTCAGCTGAATTTTCCTCACACGTCACTATTTTTTATAGTTCATTTTTTCTCATTCTAAATTTACACAGGATGTCAGTATACTATATAATATATTATATAATTCTGTGTTTGGTGAGAACTTCTACAGTTTTACAGTTGCATGTTTACTCTTTCTGCAAGTTACATAAATGACTTTATGAGGGAGTAATTTGTTTGGCAGATTCATTTAAAAAGAATTGATTCATCCAAAAACAAGTGAGTCAATGAAACACCCATTCAAACGATTCATCCAAAAATGAACAAAATGAGTCATTCAACTGTTTCAGTCAAAAACACAAAATGAGTGAATGAGTCATTGCCTCACTCATTCAACTGATTCATTTAAAAACACTGATTTCTTTCAGGAACGAATCAAGTGTGTGAATCATTGAATCAGAAACACTGATTCTGTCAGGAATGAAACAGTATACGCTGTGTTGCTCAATGAAGCATGAAGGATCTGCTGCTTTTTTGTTGAGAACTTTTTGCTTTGGTGAAGCAAAAACAGATTGCAATATTGTATCAAAAATGTATAATCAACATTAATGTCTGCTATAAGCCATGTCATACTCACAATCATGCTGTTTTGATTCCTTAATAATATTTAGCACATTCTTGTTTTTTTCACTTGTGGTGAAGTTAAATGTACAACAACAGTGTGGTTGTTCTGAGGATTGGCCATTATTTACATAATATTATGCACCATCTCAAGCTCTTTTACTATCTTCCTCAAATTTCAAAGAATATTACAGATATCAAAGCAAAACTTCCCCTTCTTCTCTCTATTTTTCACATGACAGACTCACTGAGACTCAGAAAAGAGATGCGTATCAGCATCTTTAAAGAAATAACCTGAAATACCTTCTTTTTTTTTTTTTTGCTTTCTCTTTTTGAAGTAAGGTGTTTTGAAGTTAAAAAGAAGAGACAGTGTTGCCTCTGCCTGCTGTGTATGTGGCCTGCTAAAGGGAGAGTGAGGAGACAAACAGACATGGGAAACTGTGTAGATTTTCCTGTTATTCACATTTATGTCCTTCTGTCGTATCCAACAGAATGGGAAATTATTAAGCTGATTTTTCAGGTCTCTTTCAAGATTATGTTGTGCTTTGTTATAGGATATTTTTAAACCATCTCCTTTGAGATATGTGTGTGTGTGTGTGTGTGTGTGTGTGTGTGTGTGTGTGTGTGTGTGTGTGTGTGTGTGTGTGTGTGTGTGTGTGTGTTGGGGGGTGTATATCCTTTATGCATCTATTTCAGTCTGTATAACTGACATTAAATGGAAATAAATGCTGTGAAGGTGTTGCACTGCTAGCACTGTGATTCTCAACTGGTAGTGGTTGGGAAAACAATGCTAAATGCAAACAATAAAATGCAAGTAACCATATAAATGTCCATAGTGAAAATATCTAAATTTATAGGCTTATCAACTAGATATTTTACTGTTGACGTCAAATTAATTTTGTCACTTGGTAATATGGCTAATACAGAGTTTGTTCTATGTGCTAGGCCAGCCTGATCTCACGGCAATTCGTACGATTTTTGCTAAATTGTACATATTTTACGAATTGCCCAATCCGTATGAATTCGTACGGGGTCCCCTGACCCCGCCCCTAAACCTACCCATCACGTGGGTTTAGACAAATCGTACGAATTCGTACGACCTCACTCATAAGCCACCTTTTTATCACTCGGTACGAATTCGTATGAATTGGTCGTGGAATAGCGTTGGCTAGGCTGATAAAAATCACACTACTGCTGTTGTTTATGCATTAATAATAGCCAAAACGGTAGTAATTTAGCATATTACTGGGCCTATATGTGTTCATGGAAATAAAATTCAGTGTTTGATTTAAATAAGACTTTGGGCCCTATTTTAACGATCTGAAACGCAAGTATCAAGCGCAAAACGCAAGTAACTTTGTGGGCGGGTCTTGGGCGCTGTTGCTATTATACCGGCGGGATAAATGACTCTTGCGCCCGACGCAAATCTAAAATGGGTTGGTCTGAAGTAGCTTCATTATTCATAGGTGTGGTTTGGGCGTAACGTGAAATAAACCAATCAGTGCGACATCTCACATTCCCTTTAAGAGCAGACGCGCTTTTTCCATGGCGGATTGGTATTGTAACGGCGGATTTGCCAGACGCACGCCAGGAGCGGTTCACAGCCGAGGAGACCGACGTTCTCGTCAGGGCCGTAAAACACAGAGAAGTGACATTAGGGATGGAGAAACCCACCCAAATTAACTTCGGTTAAACAGGCGTATGATAATTTGGGTAAATGTGTAAGCTAGATTTATGCTTTTATAATAAATTGTCTGTCTATCTATCTATCTATCTATCTATCTATCTATTGTAATAATGTATGATTTGCAAAAATGAAAACTGCTGCTTATGTGTAGATTAGAGAATCAAAGTGTATACGCGTTGTGCACACGCTACATTGTTTATGGCCAAGCGCATGCGCCCTTAAAATAGCATATGAATAACATGCGCAATGCACCACTGACTTTAAACTATTTTTTTCCGGTTAGTGGCGGAATTGTTTTCTAAACCTGCAAAATAGCATGAGGGAACGTTTGCGCCGGAACACGCCTCCTCTTTGCGCTGAACCACCCCGGGGAGCGCAAGTTCATTCCCTAGTTTACCGACGTGCGTCTGTGGAGGGAAAAGTCCACTGTGCGTGGGTGCAAAATAGGAATGATACATGCGTCGGTGTACAAAGTCAATTGCGCTGGGTGCAAGATAGGGCCCTTTGTGTTCTTTTGTATGCTAAATAAATGTTGGCACTATGTTGGATCGCCACTTGATGTAAAATCTAGGACCTAAAGCAAAACCAGTTGAGAACTACATCTTCAGCATGATCTTGATCTAATATAAACAGTAGACAGACAGGGCTCAGTCAAGAGGAAATGGAGAAAAGTGAACGTCACGTGTGCTCTTGCATGATGGATGGGACTCGCCCAGGATGATAGCTGACTTTGAACTCTATTGTTTTCTTCCATGCAGAGTTAGGAAGCAAGACAACACAGCAGCTCTGGCGGCCCCCATGCTCTCTGACGATGGGAGTTTTGCCCTTGAAAGGTTGATAGCGATAGACAGAAAGTCTAATAGAAATTTCCCTCATGTTATTCCAAATCCACTACCCCAACCCCCCCCCCCCCCCCACCCCCACCCCCACCCAAACATGAGAAAATGGCATTTCTTTGCTGAATTCCAGCACTATCTTTTGTTTCGTCTTCTCAAAGCTGAATCCAAACAAACAGACCTAATTAAACACACGGAAAGCAATTAAAATCCCTCTATCAGCTATGAACAGCTTTAAGAGCTTTGTGAGACATGACACACACAAAGACTGTGTATAATGTTCAAAACTTGATTGAATATTTGTGTCAAATGTTTTTATTTTTCATGAAAACTGACATAATATTCTCTCTTTCACAGAAATTAGGGGGTATAATTTGACATTATTACTGCAATTGACTATAAAATTGGTCCCATTATATAGTGTAGCATGGAAGTGCCCCCCTCGAGTGCGCATTTACTGCTAAACTGCATATTTAAAAATGATTTAGGGCTATCCAACATATTATTTAAAAGTTAATAAAAAATAATTAAGGAAAATTTACCTCCATTCTCCCAACTGTTATAAAATCTTTACAGAATATATAGTATTTAGTTTGAATTAATTTGATTCCAATGACAGAATCCAAGTCAAAGAAACACATATGAATTACACTACTCTGTGAAATACATATAAGCATATATTATTCATGAAAGTCATTGACATAATAGCAATTCAGAATGAATGATTTAACTCAGCTGGCTCATAGGTAATGATAAATAAATGTTTCAAATGTACTTCTAGATCATGGAAATATTAAAGGCGCAGTATTTAATATTGACAGCTAGTGTTTGAAATAGGTACTGCAGTAATAAATAAGCAAACTAACAAACAAATAAATAACCCTGTACAAATCTCAATGAATTACGGAGTCTACAAATTAACAAATAGACATAAAACTGATATCCAACAAGAAAATTCACAGATCACCACTATACAATAACAAAAGTACATTTTTAACCTCAAAAAAATATTCAGATGGAATAAATCTTACAAATGTTAACGTGTTAATGTTCAGATGTAAAAATTAATGTGCGCAACCATCTTACCAAATATGCAATCAATCCAGTTTAATTCACTGAATTTTTACCTGCATGACATAGATAAGGAGAGATCAGGACCTGATTCAGTCCAGATTCAAACCTGCGTTCCCATGAGCACATGCGCTACACAGTTTACCACTGCTTCAACATTAATCCATTTGTTTAATTTAACAATGGCGGTTAAGTATGTCTAGCATTTTATATCATAACTTGGCATGAAATGTCAACATGATGAATGCGGTATTGCACTGTGCTACGCCTGTGGTGGTCAAGTAAGCATTAGCTATGGTAGGCAGCCATGTGAAACACTCTATAGGAGCAATCATGATGATCACTTACCCACCCAGTGTGCAATTTTTTCTGTCGCTGCTGTGATGAGGTTACAAAGTAAAGGGAGCCGTTTTACTTGAGGGTGGTAGACTTATCTTCTCCAAACCTCAAGTTAGCTTGTTTGCTGCAGACACATTTGCTGAACAGGGAGGTGCTGTGAACAGATTCGAGTTTGTCTGAGAGGAAAAAAGACATCTGTAGTTGAAAAATCTGCGTTAGCAGCTATAGTGTTAGTAATATTCAGTGTTAGTAGATGTCCTTGCAGCTGTCTTGTCATCTTTGCTGGCTTTCTAATGAGCTCTGCTTTAAATAATTCTTGCCATGGGGTTTTGCCTGAAGAATAAAACATTCTTTTTTTTTTTTTACTTAGTTCACTACTTGCATAGATTGCAGTTCAAAACAATGGCATTGGTATGCTTCTGTTCTATTTGTGTCATTGGCTACTGTAATTTCCTCTGATCTTTGAGGCCTGATTTGCATATTACTTTGCTATTGGAGTTAATTTTAATGTCATTGCTGTTCAAGTCTCTCAGATCAACTGACCTTGTGTGATATGATGAAAAAAACACCATAAACAACAACAAAAAAACACTTATTTGCTACTGAACAGTGTGGTCATGATGTGGTGGTAACAGATATCTGTTTTCAGCTTAAATTCAAACCCTCAAAAAACTTTCTAAAAGCAATGCATGAATTAGTTAGATCTTCAGTCACCATAGTGCATCAACTCACATCAGATTATAGGCTTTTATAGGCAGATATCTGTTTTCAGCTCAACTTCAAACCCCCACAAAACTTTCTAAAAGCAATGCATGAATTAGTTAGATCTTCAGTCACCATAGTGCATCAACATCAGATCATAGGCTTTTCCTTTAAGGAGGCTTGCCTAAATGTCAACAAACATAGATGTGGAGTGTTTAATCAAACCCTGTGACCTTTTGAATTGAAGTTTTAAGCTGACTTTCAGTGCCATGTTTATTGGCTTTTGGTGTAAAATAGTTTTGAGGGGGTTTTATTACATCACACTCAATGCAAACTTGCGGTCACAAATATGTATTCTTTCATCATGGCTCTGAATTATGTCAGGGAATATAGGGAACCTTTCAACATGGTACATTATGAAAAAAAATTAACCTAAACTATGCATTTGCTTAAGTTAATTCAACAGAACGCAGCGACATAAAAAAGGATAGCATAGAGTAAAAGATCAGCCTTGTACTTTATGAAACGTTATGGGGATCGATCAAATGAAGCAGCAATTAAATGAAAAATGAATATTAGACCTACTCAAGTCTGGACATTCCAGCCAGTGGGAGCCTAGAGCTGCAGAATTGCTCATATGGCAGCATTTAGTGTTGTCTTCATAAAATCACAGGAAGTAAGTCTTTCACAGCAGCTGCAGTACGAACATTGACAAGAAACTGTGTCTGTTTGTGAATAAGAATGTGAGTTTGTGGTAGTGCTTGGTGTAAGATAGCAATTTTATTCTGGCTTCACTCAGTAATTACTTCTCTCTCCTCATTGCGATAAGGTTTAGGGCAATTTCCTCCAGATTCATTTAACAGTATGTCTCCATCAATGGAAAACTGCACTTGAGAAGTAAATTGACTGAAAGAACAAAGGCATTTCCAATAAATTCAATGGGCAATACCCAGAAACATCTTAACATATTTTCTCAATAAAATTTTATGCAAAATTTAAAGGGCTAGTTCCCCAAAAAATGTAATTCTGTCATCAATTACTCGTCCTCATGTCGTTCCAAACCTATAAGACTTTCGTTCATCTTTAGAACTCAAATGAAGATATTTTTAATGAAATCTGAAATATTTCTGTCCCTCCATTGAAAGTCTATTCACCCAAAACTCTGACAGTTCAAAATGTTCATAAAGAGATGATAAGAAGAAATTCTGGGAATAATAATAGTATTTAAAGCTCAGTGTTTTTTAGCATGCTACAACTGTTTGAATTCAGAGTGCATTCCAGCACTGATGCGAGATACGGAGATATACAAGATCACAGCGGACAGTCTAATCTTCCAGTAAACATACACTTCACCACCACCCCAGAAAAAAAAAAAAACTCTCTCATTATTTGTTTGCTCCTGGCGGCATTCTGTCACAGTTTTCATTTTTATTTTCATTAAAGTCTCCTCACAAAATGCTAGCAGCAGCCCACAAAGACCCAACAGCATGCTGGCACAATCGCTAATGTCATAAAAGCACTGCAGAGGGGGTTGTCTTTTTGGACTTAGGATGGCTCTTGGGGGTGACGGGGCTGAACTAATGTGAGCTCGTAGACAGGACGCAAATACCTGACACATCAGTTAACACGTCTCTCAGCAGGGAGCTGTTCCAACCCTGACATGGCCAATCATGTCTCTGTACGTGCTGACTTCCGGCACTGGCACCATTGCACCCATCATCTATCATTTAGTGGATTTTTCTCTGAATCAGCAGCACTGCACCCTACCACCAGGCCTAATCAAAGAAGGTGGAAGCCATATGTGTGCCAATAATAGAGAAAAGGAGATAAGTTGCCATGGAAGCCCAGTAATGTAATGGCTCTCTTGAATCAGACCATACCTTGTCTAATTGTAATGGCAGGCTTTTAATGACTTCTTGCACTTTCGAACTATTACTTAAGAATGAAAAGCAGTTCACTAATTTTTAACTAATAATCTGACTCCATATTGAAGTTACAATTACTACGATTACCAGCAATCATTGTAGAGAGAGGGAAAATGTTCTTTGTTTAACTACTGTGTAAAAAGTGTTGTACCCAAGGCCCTACATATCGCATAAAGAGGCAATGAAACTCTTGCTAACAGCTTTATAAACACCAGTGATTAGTGACACCGTGCAGTGCAAAAAGAGTAAGATAAATAATCACCCCTTATACTAAGTGGTTGAAGTAGTATAGCATGAGAAGATGAGCATAAAGCTATAAACTTATACCTAAACATGACCATAAAAAAAGTTTTTAAAGCGACAGCGGTAGTTGCATGGACTGTCAATGGAGGGACAGAAATCTCCCAGATTTCATTTAAAATATCTTCATTTCAAAGATGAACGAAAGTCTTACGGGTATGGAATGCCAGGAGGGTGAATAAATGATGACTAACCCTTTAAAGACATTCTTTACAAATTAATTCTGTTTCAAATAAATGTACTTTTTGTTCCTCAAAGAATCCTGAAAAAAGTCAGCGCCAATAGCCTCGTGGGCAGCGCGCCAACATATAGCGCTGTTGCGCTTCGGGTGGCTCGAGCTCGAGTCCCGGCTTGTGGACCTTTCCTGATCCCATCCCCCTAGCTTCCTGTCCACTCTATACTGTCCTATTACAATAAAAAGTCAAATATCACCAAAAATAAATCTTAAAAAAAAAGAATCCTGAAAAAAGACATTGTGTCAAGGTTTCCATAAAAATGTGAAGCAGCACAACTATGATAATAAGAAAAGTTTCTTGCACCAAATCAGCATATTCAAATGATTTATGAAGGATCATGCATGTGTAGGGGAATGAGGTTAAACCAAGACATTTGATGTCCTATACGAAATCAACTTTGGTAAGGGTCACAGGTGAGTTACTTCCAGAAGGGCTCTTATCATCTGGGCTACTGTTTAATTTTTCTGGAGACTATTCCTTTGGCATGGTCACATGCCTTTAAAAATAATAAACAACCCATGCAAGCACAATTAGATAAAACAGGCAATATTTTGTCAGGACTTCAATGGAACAGAACATGATTTCCAATTCATTATAGACCTAATACAAAAAGAGGGATTGTAATGTGAAAAACAAAAATATCAGAATAAAGTATTTCAGAGAGCCCTATTATAAAACTTTGTACAGGTGATGGTTCTCTATTAGACTTTTTGTATAATTATATACTACAGCTAAGCATTTTTACTTTTACTCATGTTAAACATAAGAATGAACAGGTTTCATCATTGTTATGCTGCCCATGTTTCCTAACTTGAAGTGTGTCGAGGTCTAGACCTCCTGATGGTTCATTTGCTTTGCCCTGTACTCTGATTTGGACTCAAAAAGTATTATCTGCGAATCAGCATCTTAATTAAACTGGCATTTAATTAAAAGAGCCAAGGTGTTTACATTATCTCTCTCCTTCCTGTGATAATGAGGAAAAGCAATTTAAAGGAGGATGAATGTTGGTGTGTAGTTAAATGGTTGAATGCAAATCACTACATGATTCTCTACTCAATACGGTGCACTATTGGCTGGCATTACATTATGAGATGATAGATAGATCAGATGAACATTCGCTAAAAGAAACCTTGGCAGTCTGTCAGGTTGTAGCCTTTCTGTTTCCCTGCACATATTAATGAACAGTTACTGTAATTAGTGCAAATGTAATTTGACATGTCTCAATAAAATATTATTTGCAGGCAAAGGGTAGCTAATGCAACCTGCATTACCAGTTTAGGCCTGTTGGTGTCTTTAATAGGGGTAAATGAGCTAACATTAGCTACACAACGTAAAGTCAGCCAGAACATACTGAAACTTGTATTGCGGCTAGTTAAATGATAAAACCGTACTTGATAATGTACTTACCTTACCAGTCATGACTTAATTCAAAGCAAGGTTTTTATATATATATATATATATATATATATATATAAAAATGGGATCAAAGTATAAGGCATCTATTAATACCAAACCGTTTTCATGCTCTGTATGAAGTGAAAACATGCTGTTACCCAGAGGGCTCTTTGTTGGTTTCATCTAATGAAGTTAGGTTGATTCGGTCATATTTAATAATATCTGACTTGAATAGAGTCAGATATTTTTGATGTTATGAATCACAATTTTCAAGATTCAAGTGTGCAGCACTTCTAAACCTGTATGTCTTTCTTTCCATTACAGAATGCAAAAGAAAACAAATTGACTGTAAAAAGACTTTTTGTTTTACAATCACAATGAACAGGGCCTGAAGCTTTCAGGCTTGTAAGAGGACATAAAAGCACCATGAAAGTACCATCAAAGTGGTCCACTCCATACAACTCTTGTGCAATATGTTCTGAAGCCATATGATAGATGAGTGAGAAACGCAATGAAATTTAAGATGTTTTTCTTTGAAAACCACACTTGGTGCGTTAATGTTCATGTTCATGTAATGTCTGATTCATCTGACTCCAATTTTTTAGCTTTATCTTTTCAATGAATCGGAAGTTGCAAACGACTTTTCTCCAGTGTTATGACGTATTTCCAAGTGAAACGGAATATTGAACAGAGGGCAGGGTTTTACTTAGCGCTCCTCCTCTCCATCTCTCGCTCATAGCAGACTAACGGTTTGAGGGGAGTGGTTAAGCGTTTTCAAACCAAGCCGTCAAACCTACATCATCAGAAAAAGACGCCATTCCAGACCGGAAGTAACTTTTCAGATTTTGATTAAAGATTACCATGGTAAAAAAATATTTTTTTTTATATTTACTTGCACGGATTAATTGTTCACCACAAGACTAGTAATATGCGCAAACAAAGTAAATAGGGTCAATTTTGATTTCATGGGGACTTTAACTGAGCATATTTGAGGATGTGTATCCCATCATACATTAAGTCACATGCCCCAAAATCGCGAGATTGAGAAAAACATTACACTAAGTAAATTAATGATAAATTGCATATCATTTGGTAGTAAAACATAAAGTGTTGCTCATTTTATTTGTGCAGAGATGAATTTGTGTATTTTGTAAAACCTTTGCAACTGCTTTTTATCACTTAATTAAATGAAGCACAACATTGTTTTGTCTTTTAATAACAGACAAATAGAAGTTTATTTTAAAAAGTTTTGAAAATCCAAAGGTGTAAATAAAGTACTGTAGTCTAAGACCATTAGCTCTAGAAATTACTGCTAAATGAACAGATCAGAGTCATTGATACTTTAGAATGGATGGTGTGGACATTGCTAACTGAACTTGTCCATCAAAATAATCTGTTACAGAATGTTACCCATGCATAGCCTACTTCAGAGGTGACTGAGTAAAGTGCATGTGTGCAACTCCACAAAAAAGAAAAGAAAAATGCAAATTAGATTCTAATAAGAATGGCAAGGTAGCAAATGGAAAAATTGCTTTTGTTCTGGGTGTTTTATGTAGCCAAAAGCAATGTCAACGAAAGTTGATGTGTTGAAATTCTGAGAAAGCTGGTTTTCTGACGCAGTGCCACTGCCTCAAGCTCAGAGCAAAGAGAACAACAACAGCACGCCAGATTACGCATTGCTCCAGGTCAACTGCTGGGTGTTCAACATCTCATCATTATGAGTGGGTGTGATCAGCCTCACCAAGGGGCACAGGCACCCAGCCATGAAACTAATACTTCACAATTAGTGGGAGTACTCCTTGCTAAAACAGCAGTAAGAGACTTTTAACTGCATATCATGATGCAGTTGATGTGTGGATAGGGTGGGCTGTATGACTAAAATCTCATACACTATCAGTCAAAAGTTTTGAAAAATAGATGTTTTTTTAATGATTTTGCGTCTATTATGCTCACCATTCCTAATAATTCAGCACCAATAATAATTGATCATTTAGCCCCAAATTAGCATATTCAAATGATTTCTGAAGGATCATGTGACACTCAAAAGCCTTCCCATTATAGGAATAAATTACTTTTTTTTTTTTATTCTGTCAGGACCACTATAGTCAAATACGATTGACAATTAGCATATGGTTCTGTTCAGGGCAAGAACTCCCTGCGCATCCATGCAGCCTAGCATAGATAAGAGCAGGGAGAGCAGCAATAACCCCTTAAGGGTAAACAGAACCAACATGAATGTATTGCAGATATCATTAATTCAATATTTTAATGTACAACATCATTCGAGAATTTAGTCTGATTCAGAGGGGAATCAGAATGCCAAATCCTGACTGCTGAGACGGGGGTTATTAGCTCTTGAGAAACGCGATAGCTGTTGATAATACTGAAGGAGCTTATACTGAACTGACGCTACGCTTGGTTTTCATAATATTACTGTTTTTGCAAGAAGTTCAACCCCAAAATGAAAACAAATGAATAAGTCAAGCAAAACTACAAAAATTACATGAGAATGGTAATGGTAATTCAGTCAATATGTGACTTTGAAGGCTAAAAACAAGCCTTAAAACAGTCACTAACATATTATAAATATGATTAGATGAGCTGCTTTTGAAGCCATACTACAGCAGAGAATCTTTACACATTTCTTGACACGTTGACCGCATATACGGTCACGCTGGCCAGCCCTAGCGTGCGGTTATGTCTGAGTGCATGGATGAGAGCACCTTCTGTCAGTTAATGTGTGTCAAAGACATTTACCTCTGCCCTTCACAGTTCGCTCCCTCATCCATCTGTTTTTCATCTTGTGTCCTAGTGCTAAGGACTGATTATATTCTTTAACAAAGTGAGAGGCGCACATAATGCACACTTCAGACTCCCCGCTGAGAATCATTATCTGAATCCCCATGGTAATGCAAAAGGTCAGATGGATTCCACCAGACTGACACACCGCTCTGGTGGGTCACTAAATCGTCGACATTAATCTCTCTACTTTGTTGTCAACCATTGAAGCTTCTTTTGTACTCGCCTGTAAAAGTGAATGCATTAAAAGCATCTCTCTCTTTCTGTCTCTTTGAGACTATATGCCTTACTGATAGCTGAAAGCATCTCTTTATTTGCAGCCGTAATGGATTCCCTTGAGGGAAAAAAAGAAATTCACTATTTTATATTATCAACAGTAGCAGAGAGTGCAATAACCATAAGCATATGAGGTAACAAGGAATGCACTGAAATTTCGGCCATTAAAGGAACACGCCGACTTTTTGGGACTTTAGCTTATTCACTGTATCCCCCAGAGTTAGATAACTCCATACATACCCTTTTCATCTCCGTGCATGCCGTAACTCTGTCTGGAAGAGTGATTTATTTGCTCCTCACCACTGGGCTTCTCAGGTGCTGCGAGCAAATCACTCCGCCCAAGTAGCAGTGCTTCGCCTTCTAAGAATATAGTTCCCAGTATGCATACGGTTAGAAGATGGCTGTGTCTCATGTGGCCTTGTTATTTGTACACTCTGTGACTATACAAATCACAACATGTAAATAGGAAAATGTTGACGTTATTTTGTCACTTATTGGGAACAGTATGCTAGCTGGAGCCGTTTACCTCCAGTCTTTGAGCTAAGCTAGGCTAACGGTGTGTGCGTCAGACAGAGTTACGGCACGCACGGAGATGAAAAGAGTATGTATGGACTTATCTAACTCTGGGGGATACGGTGAATAAGCTAAAGTCCCAAAAAGTCAGCGTGTTGACTTTTTTTTTCACATTTTCGCACCAAAATGGCATTAATCGTCACTAAAATCTTGGCCAAAATATAAACAAAAACTGTTAACCATTACCTGCATATTAAATGATATGTGTTTAGTTGGAACTAATGTAAATATAAATGATTATGGACAAAAAAAGACAACAACATCTCATGTAATACATGAAACAAAACAGAACTTTTATCACCCGCCCTGCTACCTTTACTTTAGCAATGGAAATTGTGCCTTTTGAGCTGTGCATTCTAAAGCACTTTTACTGCCAAAAGCGATGACTCAAAACAAATCAAATGCTACACTTAATACCATACATTGTGTTCTCTTCAAAAGTCTTTTACTATCTGGGAGGTTAGCCTGACGTCTCAGAAATTGATGCTTGGTTTCTTGCCCTTTTGTGTTGCTGAAAACTCAGTATGAAAGCATAAGCCAACTGAAGACATAAATTATAAGGACTAAAGAACATCACATCTGAAAAACACAAAACATTGAGGGAAAAAATGGCATCATAATTGTTGGTTCAGTCTGAGCAGACAGAAAACAGATCTTCGTTTGAAAAAGTCAATGATGAATTCAGTCGCATTGCAAATATCAAAGTCAAAGGGTGTTATTCACCAAACACAAGCACAATGATTTTCTGTAAATGGTTTGTGTCCCATTAAATTTAATGCAGTTTATTTATGAACGGATTTATCAAAGATTTACACAGAAAAAAAGTTTCATGATTAAGGCCCTGTTTGTCTGTAACCTTCGAATCAGATGTTAACAGAAATCTGTTTTAAAATTGCAAAACCTAATTAACAGTCAAAGGGGTCAAATAAAAACTGCAGATTAACTGAAAGCTGCTTCTTTTTTTTTTTTTACAATTTATTTCTAAGCTAAAACATCAACTGCAGGCAAGATCTCTCTTCCACAGTTTGCCGCTTTTGTTTACATTAATTATTTAGATATTTTTATTATTCTCAATTTAATGGCCTGTCTGTATCTATAAGAGAACAGTATGCAAAATTGTAATCAGATATATTAGGCCAGTAATTTGCATTTGTCATTGTTAGTATCTTTCTATTTACATTTTTAGTAGCTGTTTATTCTCAAAAGAAAATGTTATTGTTCTAATTGTTCTGGTTTCCTTTGCAGGATCTGTTTTCAGTTTACAATGACAAGACAAAGGGCATCACCTGCATGGTAAATGCATGGTAAAAACCATTTAACCATAACAGCATGTGGACCTTGAAATTCTGTCTACCTCTCACTGTCTAATTTCTCACATTAGGCATTTACTATGAATCATATTGTAGAAGCATTGGTTCCTACATTAACCTGAACAAGCTAATGAAGGTCTTCAAGTAAATGTAAAGCAGGCAACGAATACTTCAAACGTCATAACAAACAACGTGTCTACACCAGATGCGAGCGACATGACAAAAGCAAACACAACCCATTATAAAATCAATGGTGCTGTCTACACTGGATGCAGCACGGCACAACAAATCTCTGACAGAAGACTGATGCCCCGTTGGTGTGCTCACACAACTTTTGACACAAAGGACTAATGGATTTGCAACATTCATTTTGTCGCGTCCAGTCGACAGCCAAGCTATTGTGGTCCGGTGTAGACACGGTAATAAGACAAGAAAATATGACGAGGCATACAGTATCTCGCCCACAGATTCCTCAGTACAATGATAGGTAAAGAAGAGAGACCACAGTGTGTTGTGTGCCTCAAAATATTAGCTTCTGAAAGTATGAAGCAGAACAAGTTAAGATGCCAATTAATGACTTCACATCATGAACACAGAGAGAAACCTGTTGAAGTTGAGCAGTACTGTATTAATTACAATGTTTCAAATAAACATTGCTAGCAATGTCATGTCTGAGAGTATCTTTATGTGGGTGCATGTAAGGGGGGCATGTAAAGCTTTGTTGTCCCCTGTGTACCTCTGTAAAAAATATAATTTTTTGAGAAATTCTATGAGAAATTGTTAATAAAATTATTAAAAGGCTGCAAAACATGAATGAAAGGAAGAGACAAGTGACTGTTAATTTGCAAATAATTAACAATATTATTCAAAGCATCCAGAGCTTAAAATCCTCAATAATTCAGGACTCTGCTCTCTTCTAATTCCATATTGATTTCTCCGCTTTCTCTGCTAAAGAGATAAAAGGCCAGAATACATAATGAGAGCAGTGTTTCACTGTGTTCAAAAGCGAGTTCTGTTCGGCTCTCAGTAACTTCCTTTACTTCAAATCGCTTAATTGGATTAAACACTGTGGCCTAAATGGTGTCATATACCAAATGTGTCATCCCAAGCAAGTTATGCACAATTTAAAGTGCCCCCATTAAATTTCAAAGATTTAAAGAGTTATTGGGCCCTATTTTAACGATCTAAGCGCATGGTCTAAAGCGCACGGCGCAAGTGCAGTTAGGGCGTGTCCGAATCCACTTTTGCTAGTTTAACGACGGGAAAATGGTCGGCACGCCAGGCACATGTTCGAAAAGTGTTGTCCCTATTCTCTTAATGAGTAATGGGTGTGTTTTGGACTTTGCTTGCAATAAAGCAATCCGAGTCACATCTCCCATTCCCTTTAAATGCCAGTTGCGCTCGTGCCATGGCGGATTCGCTATTTGCATGACGGAATTTAATAGTGGAAAGACCGAATGTTGTGCTGAGAGCAGAGAGCTGATCCAGAGAGCAAATGGATCTGCTCGTGCGCGAGGTTAAAGCGCGCGAGCAGACCATCTACATAATAGCAACGCGCCAACAATTCTCCTGAACACACCTCGTTTTCAGACCAAGGGCGCACAGATGGGCGCAAATGCATTTGCTATTTAAACAACGTGGCGCAGGACATGAAAATGATAACTGCGTCGGGCTGAAACTAGCAAAAACACTCGTGTCGCGCCTGCCGCTGCATTGTGCCGGGTGTATGATAGGGCCCATTGTCTCCCAAAAGAAAGAGCCGATTTTGAACCGAATATTTTCTTTGAATTTTTTTTTGCGTAGAGACGACAATGTTGTCAAAACGATCCCTGTTCATACGAATCCATGGGAACGATTGAAAATGTTGCATTATGCATGTAATGCCAATAGATGCTGATGTCACTTTGTAAAGAAACACTATGTGCCTATAGACTGAACACGTTATACACATGCGCATGGCATCACAGTTTTCACAAATTTGCATTCTTTTATAATTTACACAGAGACAATAATGCTCACTCGCTGAAACTCGTTTTCAAAGTTTGTATTTTGAGGTCCCCAAAACGCTTTTGTCGTGTAAATGAACGGCCAAAACACATAAAATGTTTTCTGTTTTAGTTGAAAACAGTGTTGTGTAAATAACCCCTTGCTGTCTGCACAAACCTACACAGGTTTGTAACAAATTTACATAATGCCAGCCTATGGTTGTCATTGGTTGCCCAGGAACAACATCTACATGACCCGCTCTCAAACATTAGTAGCTGAGGCCTGGAAGAGTTTGATTCATGTTGTTGACATGTTGAGAAGACGCTGTTTTCTGAGCTGTGGAAGCAAATCCACTTTTGCCTGCACTTACAAAGGATTAGGACTTGAATTGATATGGTAAAACCGTCGCTCTCATTACTGTTCGTATCACTATGTATAAAAGCCTGAAATTCAGATATGGTAATAGCATTTTGTTTCCAACATGCACTGTAAGCGCTAGACCACTCACAACAAACTGGGCCATCTGACCAATCAGAGCAGAGTAGACTCTTGGAAGCGAGGGTTTTAGAGAAACTGAATCCTTTATCGAACCGTTTCAGACACTGTGAAAAAAGAGGTGATGCTGCAATGTATGTTTTTGACCTTGGATGCATGTAAACCTTTTGTAGGAGACCTCGAAAACAATATGAGGGGCCTTTAAAATAGCATAATAGGGGCATGTAAAATTTTCTAAAGGTCTAATCTGGCCACTAAGGTTTACAAAATGATTTGAACAGTCAGCATCACCATTGTATAATAGGTCATAAATTCAACAACAGACTTGTGAGCTGTATGCTCCTCTAGTCTTATGTGGAAAAAAATGCTCCTTGAAGATTGAATAAGTCTTTTTGATCTCTTAATCAATTTTGAAAGTGAAGAATAAGTAACAGTATTTTACTATCATACACAAAGAAAATCAGTCAGGTTGGTTGTGGGCAATTGGGTGTCAGTGAGAACATTAATTTGTTTCTGCGCTTATCAGGTGCACACTTATAGTACATCCATGCTTTTGATCTGAGCTGCCACACAATATGCTCATAATACAAGCTGTAAGATGAATAATCTATAACTTCAGGAGACCTTAATGTGGCAGGTGATCTCGCTCAGCCTGGAGGATTTGTTCACAAGTAGAAATATGTGTATGAAGGTCTGTTGCAAGCCCATATAAATCATAACCTAGGGCAGAGTCAGAGCATTTGCATATAGGTAATGGAATATTCAAATGTGCAAGAGCACTCGTAGATGGAGCAGGTGAGTATGTAATGATGACACAAAGCCCTGCGAGAAACAGAAGTGATTAATGAGGACTGAACGCAACTCACACCAACCTTACGCGCACAGGCCAGAAAACTGGGTCAAACTCACAGGTTAACACTCAGTCAAGCAGCGGAGCGGAGACTTCTGCGGTCTTCACGTTCCACAAGTGAGCGACGATAATGGCATCAATCAATGTCTACTGGGGGCATAAAAGAAGAAGAAAAAAAACAGAGGAAAAATGGAAGATGGAGAAAAGTTTTTGCTGTGCAGGAGAGAGTAAAAACGCTGTAAAAACGACACTGAAAACGTCTCGGTTACTAATGTAACCCTCGTTCCCTGAAGGAGGTAACGGGAGACGTAACGTCGACGTGACAACGTAATTGGGATCACTTCAGGGAGCCCTATCAACTTCGAGTGTCTACAGAACGAGCCAATGAACGTTGGCGTGCGTGAATCGCGTCACGCGCCCCGCCCCTGGTATAAACAGAAAGCGTTATCGTTATAAACACATATCGTTTTCCGCTGAGGAGCCGAGATAGTGACGGCCATACAGCGATGGTCAGCAACAGTGGCGACGGGACATTACGTCTCCCATTCCCTCCTTCAGGGAACGAGGGTTACATTAGTAACTGAGACATTCCCTTTCAGTCGTTCACGTTCGACGTAATTGGGATCCCTTGGACAACGCCACGGTTGCTGCCACATCCAGCGCCCTACGCAAGACTCTCAGACCCCCAACTGGCTGGGGCGGAAGGCCTGTGTAGAGGGAGTAGACTGTTCTGTTTTACCCCACACAGTGGAACTCTTGGATAACACTGGGAAAGCGTGCCTTTCCATGGGAGAGAGACACTTCGGAAGCCACATCGTGCCCGAAGGAAGGTACCATGTGGAGAATACACATATGGACTGGCCGGTTAGGGGCAGTGCAACATATGTAATGTCACTGGGGTGGCTCCAGCCTGAGAAGGGGGAGGCAACACCGGACAGTGAACTCTTGGATAACTTGGCCGCTCCCTGGATGAAAACGGCACGAAGCGACCTCAGATGCTTCTGACTCCAGAGGAGGAGATGGCAGGCGAGTTGTGACATGCGGCGGAAGCATAGACCACCTTGGCGATTGATGTACCCAACGGTCGCAGTGCTGTCCGTACGGACCAGTACATGCTTGCCTAGTAGAGGCGTTTTGAAGCGGCTCAGCGCAAGATGTACTGCTAACAACTCAAGGCAGTTGATGTGCCAATGCAGTTGAGGCCCCGTCTACAGACCTAAAGCTGCATGCCCGTTGTACGTGGCCCCCCAATCGGTGGAAGAGGCATCCGTGGAGACCACAGAATGCCTGGACATTTGTTCTAGGGGAACACCTGCTCGCAGGAACAAAGGGTCCGACCACAAGCTGAGAGTTTGGCGACTTGGACCCGGCACAAGCCGCTCTGCCACGCCCATCTCGGGACTCGATCATGGAGCCAGTGTTAGAGTGGCCTCATATGAAGCAATCCGAGCAGCGTTACCACAGCTGCAGATGCCATATGCCCCAGGAGCCTCTGAAACAATTTCAGTGGTGCCGCTGTCCCGCGTCTGAGCGAGCTCACGCAGTTCAACACTGACTGGACACAGGCCTTGGTGAGGCGCGCTGTCATGTTGATCGAGTCCAACTCCATACCGAGAAAATAGATCCTCTGCCCGGGGGTGAGTTTGCTCTTTTCCCAGTTGACCCGAAGCCTTAGGTGGCTGAGGTGACTGAGCACCAAGTCCCTGTGTTTGCACAATTGCTCTCGACTGGGCGAGGATAAGCCAGTCATTGAGGTAGTTGAGAATATGAACACCACGCTCGCACATGGGAGCAATGGCCGCCTCCGCGACTTTTGTGAAGACACGGAGCGACAGGGCCTGCCCGAAGGGTAAGACTTTGTACTTATGCTCGTCCCTCGAACCTCGTGTGAGCTTAAGCTCGCGGCCACTCGCTGATCACGTCGTCACAACACTAAAGAGAGAGAGTCTTGAAGGAGTCTCTAATACAGTAGCATTCTGTAGATTTCGGAAGACAAACAGAAGCTCGGCTCCGAAGTGAAAGACGATATGTGTGCGCTTCCTGTTTATACCCGCGGTCCGGGGCGGGGCGCGTGACGCGATTCAAGCACGCCAACGTTCATTGGCTCGTTCTGTAGACACTCGAAGTTGATAGGGCTCCCTGAAGTGATCCCAATTACGTCGTAATTACGAGCGACTGAAAGGGAACAACCTTTTTCTCAACCTAAAACAGAAGCTAATTACACTAAAGATCATTTTAAAATTGTATGCTCACCCAAGGCTGCATTAATTTAATCAAAAATACAGTAAAAACAGTAATATTGTGAAATACTACTACAATTTAAAAATAACTCATTCCTATTTTAATTTATTTGAAAATGTAATTTATCCCTGTGATGGCAAAGCTGAATTGTCAGCATCATTACTCCAGTCTTCTAATATGCTGATTTGGTGCTCAATAAACATTTCTTATTATTATCAATGTTGAAAACAGTTGTGCTGCTTAATATCTTTGTGGAAACCGAGATATATTTTTTCAGGAGTCTTTGATGAATAGAAAGTTTGAAAGAACTGCATTTATTTAAAAATAGAAAACTTTTGTAACATTCTAAATGTAAATTCTTTACAGTTACTTTAATGCAGCCTTGCTAAAAAAAAGAGCTGTGTTGTTTCCAATGTTGTTTCCATTGTCAAGAGACACTGCTTACTTTCATTATGTGGAATTATCTTACAAAATAAAACAGGTTTCAGAAGATTTCATTAAATTGCATTAAATAGCATTGATGAATAAAAATTCTCTGATCTTTTGAGACAAAAGAGGTCATTGTATTACGGAAACTTACTGTAACTTTCAAAACTGAAAACTTTGCTTACTTAAACTTCACTCAAAAAGGAAAAATAAACACACTTATCTTTTTTTCTTTTAAGAGAAGCCATGGGATTTTGTATCCGGATTCATTTACAACACCAACTCATTACTAGGGTCTCTGCCAAACGGTGACGGCTGTCGGGACACTCTGACAAAACATCTAAATGTTTTAATAATACAGCATAGATCAAGCACAACTTGCTGCATATACAGATCTTGCACTTTTCAAACTTCTGGAAACCTTTTAAAACAGCTAAAAAGAAGAACGTAGTGATATACAGTACTTGCCCCGTTCCCTGAACAAAAACTAGAAATATTTATTTACATAATATCTATACGCTACATTAAGAGCTAAAAATGAAAAGGCCTTGGCTAAGCTGCTTATATGCTTTATTGGCTGGCTTGATTAGACAGGAATTAATTTTTACCAAGATGGCAGGTCTCTGCAGAGCTTCTTAGTGGTTTTCCCTTTTAAAACTGTCGAGGATCTCCAGACAGCAATTTAGCGCTTTAGCTCTTATAGCCCCGCTGTCTCAGATATAACTGGAGTCAGTCGCTGGAGACACCAACATTAAAGCCCAGCTCTTCCAGGGAGTCTCATTGGCTGTCTATGCACCAGCATGCAGATGAGGCCAGATGGCAGGAGGCCCCTGCTGAGGCCCTGTCAGGTGAGCACCAGAATTCTCAATGAGGGCGGGGAGGCACGAAACTGAGGGGGAGACAGGTACTGCTGCTGCCCAGCTCAACCGACCTGACAGTTCAAAAAAAAAAAAAAGTTGCTGCCAGAGAGGATATGGGGTCCCTGGACGATGCAATGTGTCTCCCTCTATTTTGCCTCACGGCAGAACTAACAGGGCATGACTGGGGCAGGTGTGTGTCAGAGACCTCCCCATAGCACTGTGAGATGAGGAGAAGTGCTCGCCAGTTGACTTCACCTGCTTTCAAACAAATGCAGCTAATGATAAAGCAGCATGTATTTATTAAGGGTCACTGATTACAGAGAAAATTTCATTTTATTGTAAGCGCATGCTGCAGTTTTACCGCCTGCCGCTTTAAATGCTCAAGCTTAGCAGGATGGATTCTGATTCCGTTTATCAGTTCGAAAAAAATCGCTATGAAAGTGATTCCAACTATATTGTTTCTTTCTGCCATTATCGTTACAGTTGTGGTGTGGACTCTTTGTCGTTATCGTTACAGTTATCGTCCTTGGTGTGAAGAGGCCTTAAAGCAGAGTGTCATACTTTAATTAATGCTACTGCATTTTCTTAGTTTGTTATTAAGGAGGAAATTGAACATTATCGTGTGTTGGTGTGGACACTACTGGTATAGTTATTGTTATTGGTGCGCACGGGCCTTTGAAATGATTTACAGGAAAATTATTGACATGTTATCTCCCACACTGTAAAACGTGTTTGTCATTTTTACAGAAGAACACTTTAAAAGTACTACAGTTAATACCTGTTTATTGATTCACATAAAATACCCTGAATTCTACTGTAAGATTCTGTCAAACATGTTTTTGGAAATAAAAATGATTAATTACCATAAAATTTACAGTGAAATAAGTAAAAATAGTAAAAACCGTAAAAATAAATTCCCAGAAGTCCCTGCATGACACATCGCATATAATTATATTTTATTTAAAATAATTTCGTTTACTCTCATTTTTGTTACTTTGGTTATTTGTCATTAGGTTTTTTGTGTTACATTTTATGTTATTTAGTTAATGTTTATTAGATTACTTTAGCTTCGTGTGTTATCCTGATTGTGTTTTGTCTTTGAATCCTGTGCAGCATATATAAGCACTGGCCATAGTTTATTGATGAGCGCTTATGATGATTAACTTATGATAAACTCTGATTTATCATGTGGCTTTATATTGTACCACCTCTATTATTAGGGTAGTTAAGTACATTTTAAGGTAAAAATCAGATTTTGGTAACATTATATAATTTAATTAAATATGAGGTAATAAGTTGTACAATATATACCTGAAACATGGTCACCATATATATTTTTTCAACCACAGGGAACATTTTTTATAGTAAATTTAACATGTTTTTTTGTTGTTGTTTTTAATAGTACACTGAAGCTGTCAGTTCATCTGTTGCCATTCTTTTAAAGGCTTGTAAATTTAGCATTAGCATAATCAACTGAAAATCACACTTTACCTCTTACACTATTTGGGTAAACCAAGAGTCCTTGCTCAAATGCATGTCATTCGTTGAGTTAATATCACATAATATATAAGAAATAATTTTAACATTTGGTGAGAAAAAATGACATAAGATTTAAATATAAAAGTAATACAAACTGTGCTTTGAATGTATTTTTACCTGGACATCCCTTGCTACAGCTTTTGTCAGGGAATTTTCATTATCCAGGATTATTTAGACAGAGGTGACTGGCCTTTCATCCACCACCCCTGCAATTAATCGAAAACATTTCAAAAGGCACTGAGGCAGATCCCTTGATATAGCCATCCACTCTGTCTTAGCCAGCTAAGAAACTCTGCAACAGAGACAATGATTTAGTGGTTGTTCTTAAAAGGAAAGGTCATAGCTTTCTGTATCACTGCAGTGGACCCCCCTGTAAATACCTCACAGCTTCAAACTACCATGACTCACAGAGGTGCCTCATATTTCATTTTTCCCAAGCAAACAGGCTTGAGGGTGTGTATATGTGTGTTTACAGCTTTCTTCACAATTCAGCTTATAAATTGTAGCTATTTGACAATAAGTAGATATTTGTAATGAACAGCATAATGTGCGTTTTCTTGCATTTCAAGTCATTATTTAATATTTGTATTATTTTTATTTATTTATTTTTAATTCAAAACTAATTCATACGATAAAAAAAAATTGTACAAATAATATTAAAGGCACTCTCCAAAACCATGAAACAGAACACTTATATGTAAAATATCAACAATAACAAAAAATAATAATTAAAAAATAATTAAAATAACATAATACAACTTATTATTTGTATTTGTATTAAGTGTTACCATTACAAGTCCTTAAAAATAATAATAATAATAATAATACAATATTGTAATAATAATAATAAAAATAATAGTGATAATGCAGACTTTGTTGGCAGGTAAAAATAAATATTGAGAGCATTTTTAATATTTGTCTAATTCCTTGTTCCAAGGTTCCCTGTCACACTAGATCTGACATATTGTACAGAAAAAAGAGCCCTACGTGACTGAAGATTCCTATGACCGATCACAGCAGATGCCTCTTTAAAGCAGATGAAAATTGCCTACAGGATATTTTGTATAGTTACTGATATTAATATTTTAGGCCCTTTGAGATCTCTTCTAAATGCATCTCTTAACATCAGAGGTGTGTCTAGTCCTCTTTTCGAACCTCTTATACATTTTCAATTTCAGAGAGAATGTCTATCTCTAGTGTAAGTTAGAATCGATTAGCGTTTCTGGCATGCCTACAGAAGTAGATTGACATATGCTAGGTTTCTTGTGAACATGGGTATCAAGGGAACAGAGGAGCACAGAAAAACATATTGTCCAGTTAGAATGACAAGTGATGTGGTGCCCATCAAGTACTACGCTGTTTGCATTTATTGTATGATAAGGACACATGATAATGGATCCATACAACTGGCTGATATTAAAGTTCTGTATTAAATTATAGTCTTTATGCTCATTTTGAAGTGCAGCTCTTTAGAGGTGGAACTGCACCTGAGAAATACAAAACAAGCTAATTGGTTGTGCAGGATCTGTGTAATTTGAATTAGCCAGTCAGCTCAAGAGATCAACAACTTTGTTAATAATGTGATAATTAAATGTCATATATCACATTAAAAATATTTGTATAATAATAATAGTAATATTTGTTTTATTTAACTTTATATGACACACAAATTACATATTTATACATTTTTATAATATTTTTATTTGATGTAAATATCTATAATATTAAGTAAAATTACAAACGAAGAACAAACCCCTTGTTCTAAGAAAAAAAGTTTCAGTCTCTTTCTTGCAACGGGCTTCACAGAGCACTTAATCTATGAATGATCAATAGAGAAAATTGAGCAATTATGCTGAGGGAACGTACTGAAATACCAACACTTGAATCAATGATTCAAAATTATAATAACACAGATTCTTGGAAAAAGAAGAAGTATAACATGTAAGAAGTGCTATAAAAAGTAGCATAACATTTACATTTAATAACTTAACCGATGCTTTTATTAAGACTGACAAATAAGGAATGCTACTAATCCTAATTGAGACAGAAGTGCTGCGATGCAATATCCGAACATTCATACAGAAAGACACAAATAAAATAAAAAAAAGCTAAAATTGTGTGCAACATTATATTTATCTTTTTATAATGGTTACCCAGTTTTTTGGAACATTTATAGTCCTATCTATGTTTGCACTGATTGATTTCGATATATTATGTGAGAATGCTTGCATCCATCCGCCTGCAGTGAGCTGATAGCCACTCAACAAGAGCTGTCCGAAGACTGCAAAACTGCCTTTAAATATGAACTAAACATTATCTGAGGCCTCATTGCATGCTCTACTTCACAGACTCTGAAAGCTCTTAGTCAATCAATGTTCTTCCTCTAAACAGCCTTCAAAGGAGAGCTTGCTGAGGGACACTTTAAAGGTTTCAAAGAAGGGCAAATATGTAGGACAGAGGTTACAAACAAAACTGTCCATTGGTCTGACTGTGGGCTTTAAAAAAAATGCATTTTGTTGTTATTTTTTTTTATTCACTCTATGAATATTCACGCTATTTTTTAATAGCTTCTGTGCACTACTACACTATTATTTAAAAAAAAACATTTAAGAGGTTCAGAAAAGATGTCTCATAAGGGCTTATCTTAAAACTGTCTGCATTTATTGAACAAAGGCCTTTTATGTTGCTTAAATATGGTTTGATGTAAATTCACTGAGCCACAGAAATCTCAACATCCATACCTGTTAAGCTAAAAAAAAAAAAAAAATTTTTTTAAAGAAAAGCCACTATTTGTTTACCAACAGGGGACTTGTTCAGAGCCGACTCAAATAAAAGGCAATTTTGGCATAATAACTGCAATGTGCTTGAACAGATCGATCAACTACAGGGGAACCTTGAAAAAACAGTCAACATAAAACTGTTGTTTTATGAATTCTGCTCAATGGGAATTACTCACAAACAGTGCACAAGATGAGAAAGCCACGAAACTGACAGCAGTGAACAACTAGCTGTTTACATCTCTCTTTACCACTTCAGTTTTCACTTTCACAGAGCACAAAATAACTCTGTCCAGAGAGAGCACACAGTGAGCTTATGAATCTCATGGGGAAAATGTGCCAGCATGTGTTGTCACACAATTAAACTGATTTAGTCTTCATCAACACATTATCCGAGGCAATACGAAGTTTCTTTTTTTGCAGACACACAACACAAAATGGCTTAATACATCACTCATGCAAATCATAACATTTAATTGTTGATGGTACAATTATGATTAATGAAACATGATAAAACATGATAATTATTGTTTAACAATTTCTAATAGAAATGCATTTGTGTGTGACTCGATAGCATGTAACCCAGAAACCACAAATTTCTCAAGACTGAATTTGTCCAATTTAGTCAACGTTATGTTGAGACAGTATTCAATCCGATATGACTGCAATCCTCCTTGCCCTGAGTGTTAGAACATGTCCACCAATGGCTGCAGAAAGTCTTTAACTGAAACATAATCTGAAACTGCTTCCAGCTTTCTGACAAATGTTTAAAGACATCATTAAGAGACAAACCTATTTAAAACAAACCTATAATGAAAACCAATGCCTGGTTGCAGGAAATCCCTTAAGTTAAAAAAGGGATTTAGGCAGCCAAATAGCTCACCATTAGGTTTGAAAATGAGTTTAAAAAATAGCAGAACATCTATTAAAACTCACCATAGGGACTGGTGATCCAATCAGCAGTGTTTTGCCCTTTTAAGATCCCTATCAGACAAAGCATGCAGGCAGAATCTCAGACATCCAAACAGGTCAGCTCCTAATTCAAGAATAAAGTATAAAAATATCAATGTTCTTGCCACTCTGGTTGATGTAAATCATTAGTATCTACTCACAGAGCTCAGAAGTGAGTGACAATGACCACTATATGACTATGCAACCCAGTCTCACGGCAGTTCGTGACATAGTCACGAAATTTAATCTATTGATTCGTGTTCGTGGACACGATTTTCCCCATTTTTTCGTGTCACTCAGACTCAAAGTCAAAGGAATCACAGCAATCAAAGGCTGGAAAGGCCAAAACCACGAGGGTGCTATATTCTATACCATTCAGATAATCAGACACCAGCCAGTGCTCTAAGAATAAGATTTTGTTTTCAATGTATGGAACTACAGTGTGATTGTGACATATAAGAACTCCATTTAAGCTGAGCAACTATTAAGGCACATCTCTCTTGTTTTTTGGGGTTTTTTTATGCTTCCTTGATCGATTTTTCTTTTCACATCTGTCTACATTTGGGCTGATCTCTGATTTGAGATATTTTTATTTGAATTTAAAAATTTAAAAGTATTGCATTGGAAATTGGAAGATGCAAAAACGGTCTTTAAAAGAGTAATCTTTCAATTACTTTTACAGCTCTCTACAATGCCAACTGAGGTTCAACCTACTCATGGGAAGGTCATCAAATACAGTAATTCTTTCTTTTTTATTATTTTATTTATTTATTTGAGTAATTAAGTTTTTTTTTTTCAAGCCAATAGTTTGTTCAAACTATAATTTTTGTTAGATCCTTGCCTTGCCTTGCCTAAAGCCCCTGAATCAAACCCCCCCCCCCCCCCACCCCACCCACACACACACACAATAATTTACTGCTGCAAAAGGTGCTTGTATCTTTTAGACTATTTGGGTGCTTTTGGTTTCCACAACACAACAATTATCTTGAAACAGGCATTGCCATAGCAACAGTGACAGTTTTGAAGCAATACTGTGAGAAGTGTGTTGTTTTCAGGGGGTTTGGACAAGGTTGAGGGTCGTTGAAATGGACACAGGTCTTATATGGTAAATGTCATGGGCAGTAGCTGCACTAATAAGGGTTAGATATAGAATGGACCCTTCAAGCTTTTCCAGGAAGGGTATTGATTTTGCTGTGTGCAGCTGATGGGCAAGTGGTGGATCAACAGCAGAAGACAATGGCAGGACTGAGCTCTAATGAGAGCAGGGCGTACACAGGAAGTGATGACATAGAATGGCGGCTGACAGAGTGCGTAGGATACCATATCTGTTCCATGTCTGCTCTTTGGACTGAATAATGATTTGGGAAGACGGTTGGCAATTAAGAGAAGATAAGAAGAATAGAGGGGGAGCGAACACAGGATGCTTCTGATAGCTTTTGCTTGTGATCAATGTCTTACTGAGATGCCTGTTCCATATCATTGGTTTGTCAGCGTTTGAGCATCTAAATACAAAGCTTTTGGGGCTTTTTAGGACCATCTAATCATGGTCACAAATGTAGTCAGTTGGGAAATTTCATGCAGTGGAATACATTTAGATGACTTGACATTTTGCACCACATATTCTATATATTCTCCGTCACAGAGAACGTATCATTACTGGGAATTCACATCCTTGAGCAGAACATATATTTAAGAAAATATAAGAAATGTATAGTCATACATTCAATAGCAGCATGCTTATATATTCATCCTCTATTAAACCACATTGCGACTGAATAAATATGATATTCCCAGGTCTCCTTTTTTGCCTCCTCTGCATATATATACCCTGGAGAAATGGGCAGACATGCAGGATCATTTTTTGAAAAGTGTTTGTCAAATTGCTGTCACAACATATTTTCTGGTGAATATTTGCTTTATCATCAGTCTCTGAGACTGGCACTCCATTCTTGCCCTGTGACTTTTGAATGTCAGAATATTATGATGCATGTGTCTGCTGTGCACAGGCATTGATCGGGCACAGTTAAACCAGAGCTATAGATCAAGCTTCAGCTTGTCCAGTGGTGAGAAATTGCTTTATATTGCCAATCTTCGATCAATAACCATCTAACATATATGAGCTTAATCTCTCTTACTATGCATTTTTTCATTTAAAGGGTCTAGTGACACTATGTCGGGGCCATCATGTGGTTTACTATTATTCAAAAACTTTTTAAAGTCTCTTTAAAAATGCATCATTTTAGAACAATGAAGCTGCAGCAAAAAAGGGTGTATCAAAGTGCCTAGGGAAAAGATCAGTTTCAGCAATGAGAAAGTGAAAGAAAAGAAACCTCAATTTCAAAACAGAAAATGTCAGGCTATCAAAAAATGATGAAACATCAAATGTTCATTCAAAGCTGCCATAAGGCCTGTTCACACCAAGGACGATAACTATAACGTTTTAATAATCAATCTATTCTATAACAGTAACGGCAGAGGAACGATGTCATTGGAATCACTTTCAGAACTACTTTTTCCCAGCTGATGAACGCTAAAAAAAAATGAGAGCCAATCAGAATCCACTTGGCTTTAAAGAGCTCGAGCATACAGCCAGCATAATGGCAGCACACACTCATAATAAACCAAACTTTATCGTCCATTGCTGTGGACGCTAATATAGTTATCGTTATAGTTATTTTTATAGCTACTGTTATGGTGTGAACAGGTATTTAGACCTGGTACATCAATTATACATTGCTGTTGTATATTTTATAGACACATATTTTGTATCTTAGTTTCTTTTCAAAATAAGCCATATTAATGATCATTTTAACTATATTCATTTCCACTGTAGTATGTCTCTGGCTTTATCATGGACCTAAGTCATTGAGAAACTCCATAGATAAGTTAGAAAAACTATTGGATGGCAATAACAATGTCTATTAGCTGCTCAGCATGTCTTGCATAATACAATTTGTTTGGCTGAGATATCTTTGGGGGGGGGGGATATAAGCACACAGGTTGCCATTGCAGAGTTCTAAACACAACGTAATGTAGATTATTAGCATACTTGCAAGGAGATTGTTGTGTAGACAAGTGCAGACACTGAGACTTGTAAAATAGCGGCAGAACTACAACACTGTCTCTCGGGTAAAGCAGTGATTTTGTCCAGGCAAAGATTTTTTTTTCAGTCTATATTAACAAAATCTTGGAAGTAGGCTCAAATTACAACAAAATCAATTTCCATTCAATGGGGGCCCAAAAATAGAAAGATCATCCTTTTAAATGTTTAGACTAGGAGAAGAATAAAACCCTTTTAACTACAAATAAGATTAAGATGAATTCAAGCAATTTGGCAGAACTCTGATAAAGTTTTATGCGCAATGAATCTAATTTATGAATCAGTGGAGAGGCAGATGTCTCTTTCGGTGGTGGCCTGGGATATCAGGTAAGCCTCTGCTCAGGTTAGAATAATTAAATGAAAGTTATGGCAAGAGAGGTCAAGGCAATTTTATATATATAACTAAATATTCATCAGTTTGACCCTAAAACCATGCAATGATTAATTGCATCCCTGATGTGATCAGAATTTAAATACAGTTTCAAAACCATGAACTCACTGAGCTGAGACATCCAAAATTAGCAATTTGTGCTTAACGCATGAAATATGCAGTGCGCGGTGCAGCTTTGCGTCGACCAGGTCATTCTGCTTCTAGCTCTCCATGTTTCAGGATATCCTTCGAAGTAGGGGAGTTCAAATGATTTTAGATACAAGCGTCTTTCGCTCAATATACAAATTCTTCAAAAAAAGATAAGGTGACATATTCATTTTAGTTCATTTTTGTAGTGCTTTTCACAATACATATTCCAAAGCAGCTTTACTAAGAAACCAAAGCAGCTTTACAGAGAAAACCAAAGCAGCTTTATAGAGAAAAAGCATAAATGGAGCAAAGGAACAAAACTATACACAACTTACAGGCATGCTAAGCTAAGAATGAACGCCTAATAGGTTTGAATGACATGGGTGAGTAAATGATTATAATTATTATTTTTGGGTGAAATGTCTCTTTTAGTATTCTACTCACCATTTGTTCCGATCCAGTATTATATGAACATTTGAGTCTGGCCCAGTTTGCAGACCTGTGTGGTGTGTAATGTTGGTGTGAGTTGCGTTCAGTCCTCATTAATCACTTCTGGTTCTCTTAGGGTTTGTGTCATCATCACACACTCATCTGCTCCATCCATCCACATTTCAATATGCCTTCACTTGCATGCAAGTTTCTAAAGTCTGCCCTGTAAAATGATTAATATTACTTATATATTATAATAATACAAACCTGTGCACACTGAGAGTAAATACATTTGGAGATAGCAGTATCTTAAGAGTAAGGTCAGATTGGGTCTTGTTATTCCAAACGTAATCGAACAGTACATAAATCAAATATACAACATTGGAAATATACAACGCTGGAAATTACATTCATACATCATAATGACAAACTCTGAATATTCATCATAATGAATAAGGCTGTGAAGTATCCGTACACCATTTTGAAAAACAGGTGAAAAGAATCACATTTTCCCCACAGCTTCTTACGGCCAGCAGCCACAAGTGATTTATTTCTCACATGCTTGCTAGTTGAAAACTCCAGTGTTTCTTTTTCTTAGCTTTCCAAATCAATTAGTAGATCAAAAGACTAATTCAATCCTTGAGGAGCTGTGCTTAGACAGATATTCCCTAGGAGCCCCGAGGAACTCATCCATAAAACATTGAAGTCAGTTGTGTCGTTCACGTCTCCGCTGTTACACACCGGCTAGCCAGCCCAACCATTCTGATCACGTTGCTGCAAGTCAGCCCTCTTAGTGTTTGCTTTTGAGGTAATTAAACTGCATTTGATGGATAACCTTGTTAAAGTGAGAAGTTTAGGTAATGATAATCCAATTAGATGTTTTTATCTACTGGAACTAATTCAAATATAGTCTAAATTGCAACACAAGCTGCTGATGTTGACACACCAAGAGAATTTTTTGCGTGATATTTTGACAGATTTCAGAAGTCGTGATTTCACTACTCACAAGAGCTTGACTGAAAACAAGCGAGAATTGTCTATTTCAAATGCCCTACATAATGACATTTGGCACAGACAATTTGTTGTTTTAATGATGAGCTCCAAGGCTCTATGTAATAACTTAAGGACAATTGGACGGCATCTGTTGTTATGGAGGAGGCTTATCTCAGAGGCTTGAGAAATCTCTCAGAGACAGTGTGATTTCCCATTATGTTCCGTTGTTTAGCACCAGCGAGGTGCAAACCCTGTTTAACACTCTTAGACACACTGACTGCCCTCATGGGGAGAAAAAGGCATTAGAAATGACTCCGCAGCTTATGAAAAATATTTATCTGTCTGAGAAGTTTCTGAATTACTCCCCAAGCACAACAAAGTTTCATATTCCAGAAAAGTACTGTCAAGTGTGACAATTCCTTTTTATACAGTACAATGTTTCTGTTTTCTTTTTCCTAATGCTCAGCACAGCTTAAACAAGTACTCACATATGCTATTTTAATATACTTGCCTGCATATTAAAGTGCATTTAATAAACTTAAAACCAGATATGGACAGCATTTCCAAACATTGAAATGCCGGAAATTAAATTGCACGTAAAGTCTACTCTAGACACGTCAATCTAACCCAAATTAATCTCTTGCAGTTTACTACTAGCAAGCAATAATGCACATATTATTCTGAAACTATTTTAACAAATGCAAGCATTAACAGGAAGCACAAGGATGAAGAGACTGGCCACAATGACAATTGTAATTGCTTTTTGAGAATATCTAAGCACAGCAAGCTCCACTCTTCACCACAAGGGTAAATCCAAAACCTCCAACATAACAGACACTCTTAAATCCTTTTCTTATCTTAATCAAAAATAGCACTTATTTTCAATATTTACACATCTAAATCATGCTGGGAAGTGGAAATTACCTCCCTGGTTTCAACAATGCATTGACACAGATGAAAATTATTCATACACATTGAATCTTCATATAACAAATCTAAATGCACTGCATAAAACAAAAGTTTCAACCGAAAGTAGTTCACTTTTTAGTGACAAATAATACTCACTGGGACCAAGTCTGGCCTGGGTCATGTCCTGATTCCATTCCCCTCTCTATCCCCCATTTTCCGGCATATCCCTATTGTCCTAAACATAAAGTTCTAAAAACAATTGAGAGAGCAATATAAATCATTTTCTGAGTGAAAGTTTCAGCACAATATCTGATTTTTGCTCACTGTTAAGTTGTTCACAGCAGACATCCAGTAAAGATATTGGCTAGATGATTTGTTGATGAGTTGATTGGATTTTTCTGTATCCTTGCACTCCAGGATATCTGGCAGGTAAGACCTCACTACTCTTCAGGACAACCAAAGCATGGGGGAAAGTATTATAAATGCAAATTCCCAGTAAGAGCCCTGAATCTATGTTGAAAGGTCCTCTCCATGAGATAATTACACCCTGCTTTGATTATGTTCAAAAGACAAGATTGCCATAAAACTCATAAATAATTCAAAGCAACAAAAACACCACAGATTTTTTTTTTTTTCACCTAGGGTGAGGCCATCACTACTTTCATTCCAGATGTTAGACTCAATGACATGTACTCAAGTCAGTTGCTTCTTTTCCAGACTTTAGGGGTAAGTACACTTCTTGACACTTATCTATAATTCATAACATTTCTTTTTTTTTTTTTTTTTTTTGATGTGTTGTTTAACACCCTTAGGGTAAAAGCTTTTTATTTACACTAAAGCATAATTAATGAGCATGTGTGAAATGTTTATTAAATGATTCAGGTTTTATTTTTGCATGCATGTTTAAGTGAGAACTTGTTAATAGATAGCATTGTCCAAACTAAAACCTAATTTTATTTGCTATTTCTGACAATTAACTTTGATTGGACTAAACTTTGAAGTCACTGTAAAATGTAATCCATGAACACATATCACTATATACACTCACCTAAAGGATTATTAGGAACACCATACTTGTTTGACCCCCTTTCGCCTTCAGAACTGCCTTATGTGGCATTGATTCAACAAGGTGCTGAAAGCATTCTTTAGAAATGTTGGCCCATATTGATAGGATAGCATCTTGCAGTTGATGGAGATTTGTAGGATGCACATCCAGGGCACGAAGCTCCCGTTCCACCACATCCCAAAGATGCTCTATTGGGTTGAGATCTGGTGACTGTGGGGACCATTTTAGTACACTGAACTCATTGTCATGTTCAAGAAACCAATTTGAAATGATTCAAGCTTTGTGACATGGTGCATTATCCTGCTGGAAGTAGCCATCAGAGGATGGGTACATGGTGGTCATAAAGGGATGGACATGGTCAGAAACAATGCTCAGGTAGGCCGTGGCATTTAAACGATGCCCAATTAGTACTAAGGGGCCTAAAGTGTGCCAAGAAAACATCCCCCACACCATTACACCACCACCACCAGCCTGCACAGTGGTAACAAGGCATGATGGATCCATGTTCTCATTCTGTTTACGCCAAATTCTGACTCTACCATCTGAACGTCTCAACAGAAATCGAGACTCATCAGACCAGGCAACATTTTTCCAGTCTTCAACTGTCCAATTTTGATGAGCTTGTGCAAATTGTAGCCTCTTTTTCCTATTTGTAGTGGAGATGAGTGGTACCCGTTGGGGTCTTCTGCTGTTGTAGCCCATCCGCCTCAAGGTTGTGCGTGTTGTAGCTTCGCAAATGCTTTGCTGCATACCTCGGTTGTAACAAGTGGTTATTTCAGTCAAAGTTGCTCTTCTATCAGCTTGAATCAGTCGGCCCATTCTCCTCTGACCTCTAGCATCAACAAGGCATTTTCGCCCACAGGACTGCCGCATACTGGATGTTTTTCCCTTTTCACACCATTCTTTGTAAACCCTAGAAATGGTTGTGCGTGAAAATCCAAGTAACTGAGCAGATTGTGAAATACTCAGACCGGCCCGTCTGGCACCAACAACCATGCCACGCTCAAAATTGCTTAAATCACCTTTCTTTCCCATTCTGACATTCAGTTTGGAGTTCAGGAGATTGTCTTGACCAGGACCACACCCCTAAATGCATTGAAGCAACTGCCATGTGATTGATTGATTATATAATTGCATTAATGAGAAATTGAACAGGTGTTCCTAATAATCCTTTAGGTGAGTGTACATGTGACTGCTTTAACAGATATACATCTATTTTTTGTATTAGTTCTTGCCCTTACTTTTTTTAGAAGGATTCAAGCCACAACAAAGGGGAATCAAGACACAATACAATGGAAATAGTTTATAAATGGCCTTTGAACGCACTAACTAATGAACATGAATTAAGGTACTTCATGTATTTTAATAAGAGAAAAAAAAGAACATTATACATATTACAAAGGAGTTTAGAGAAGAATGAAACTATTTTTTATTTATTGTTCACTGTCAAGGAAAGCCTAAACAAACTTGCCAGTGAGAATGTATACATTCATAATGCATAACACCAAAAGTGTTTTCACTATGCTGTGAACAAACCGTTTATGAATACAATCTGAAAAATCATCAAATAAATAAATCAGTTTTATTCTTCTGGTTTATCGAGGGCCTTGTTGAAATGCAAATTTTAGCCTGAATTCATAGGGCTCTGTGATTCAGTGTGTACCTCTGTAAAACTGGGGCTCCTGCTGATGAGCTTGTTTGTCTTGTGCATTCATTTTCCACTAATTGCAGTAATTTGTACCGTTTACTAATTGTTAATTATTAACATGATTCATTCTCCCCTTTCCTCTGTTTCCACTTGGTTAAATACAATACATCTCAGTCTCTAGTATCTCTCACATCATTGAAAAACATGGTGGGTGGTTCAGTGGTGAATTACGCATTCCAGACTATTGATTGGGGTCATGTGATATGGCCTCTGAGTGTGTCAAGCTCCTTTATCAGTTGTAACTGTCCTTATTGATTTGGATACCGAGTGTGTGGGATGGAGCCAATCACAGAGAGAACTTTGCGGAAGTGACCCTTGAAGCAAATATCTTACTATCAAGCCTCTGACCTTTTCCCACATGCATATTTTATATCAGCCCAATTGTCTGCGGTTAACATGGATCAACCATGCATGGTGGATAATATGGCAGAGTACGATGTCATGATATTTCCTCCCGCATACGTCTGTTCTGAGATCCTCGCAGTAGATATGAAATGTCAAGGGTGTGTTTGGAATATTGCCCAATACACTGAAGTTTTCTGTAATGACAAAGGGATATATCTTTGCAGCACATCTGGATATTGCCTATAAATGTCTCTCCTCTGTACAGAGAGAAGAGCTGGAGGCTTTCGCGGGTTCCCTCAGGGCTCTCTCTTCGCATACATACATACTCATTTACAAACCCATCATTCCTTTTGATAATGCCCTCCGAGCTCTATCAAGCAGATGACTTTATTTTAAATACAACAGGATCAATGAATAATAATGCACAATCTTCAGAGAATAACCCTGTAATGATTGAGATGTCGCTGAGGATGATTGATCAGAATATGAGATTATGCAATTTGCCTGTTTCAGTTTTCACAATTGGAAATAATGGCAAACAGTAGTGTGTAAATATTAAAATTCAAAAGTCACAGGTTTTTATGAGTTTTTATGAGTGATTGTCAGTCAGGGTCATCGCAAAGATAAGATGATATGATATATTCTCTATGCTCTAATATAATTATATTGCCGGAGGGCTGCTTAGAATTGGAAATGCAACATCAGACAGAACAACAGAAAAGTGTGACATGATGTTCAGCGTGTTGATCAGTCTTTAGAAAAAAATTGTTTTATGGAATAGCATTAACTTGCCCATAATATGCTTGAGGGGAATGTTCAAAATATTACATATATAAATCAACTCAATATTGAAAGAATCAATAGCAACAACAAAACCATAAATCCCTAGCATTTTGTATATATACATCATTTAAAAGCACAATATGTAAGATTTTTGGATTAAAACATCCAAACACCACTGCTATATATTTTGTTGACTTGTGTACTTACATTATCCCAAATGTTTTAATCCAGAGCGATCAGGAATTTTAACCAGTGTGAATTCCCATGTCATTGCATCTTTGTCAATGACGTCATATCCACATTACCTTACCCTCGATTTCTGGTTTTACTTCTGTAGAAACCATGGAAACACCAAATATGCTTTAATATATTATTAGTATTATGTGTTTTATTAGACTGGTGAGCAACTGTTTGGAAACCTTAATCGACAGAAAACTAATCATTGTTATGTAACTCTACACTGTTAGTCTTATTGTTTGAATCTCTTGTTTTCAAGTAAACACTATTTTGTCAAGTGGCTAACATAACATAATCATAATTTATTAACCATTTCAATTGTTTACAAATCTTGGTGATTCTATGGACAATCTCTTGCCATACACAAGAGACTGTCCATGAATTTTTTTTTTTTGGCCTACCTAGGGTAGGTTGCCAGGTCTTCACACCTTCACGCATTCACACCTACAGACAATTCACCTATACTGCATGTTTTTTGATTGTGGGGAAACCAAAGCAAACCCACATAGACCCAGGCTCTCAGCCTCACCCTGCATCATACCACAGTAATGTTAATAAAACTTAAATACTGTCACGTACTGCTCTGAGACACGAAGGTTGAGGATCCAAATGCAGTTTATTTTGAATCCAGAATCGTAATCCAAAGTACAGGCAAGGTCAAACACAGGCAGGCAGACACGGGCAAAAAGGGGAATCCAAGTAACAGGCAAAGATCAAAAACCAAGAACACGGGAACAGAGAGAATGCTCGGAATTGCAGTAGAAACACTAAACAAACAATCCAAACAATAACAGATAAGGGCTGAGGCAAAGAGAGAAATCCGAGAATCAAGAAAACCAGGACACGGGAGAAACAGGATACAATCACGCTCAGAAATGCCGTGAGACACATACAAGACTTTGCCGAGACTAACAGAATGAACCAGGCTTTTATAGTGTGAGATGAGTGCTGATGAGTCCAGGCAGATAATTATGGGAGATGTAGTTTGTGAGGGAATGACAATAGTCTGATGTGGAGTGCCCTCTAGTGGCTCTCAAGGGCACTCCAGCTGGTGACCATTACAAACACATTTGCTCATCCATGAACACGAGTCCCGTCGGATTGCTTTCCATCGGCTGTGGAGGAAGACGACAACTCCCATGATTCCACGCTCATTCAGGGTGTCATCAAGCTACGCCTTTGTTATTGATTTGAAGAAGCGACCTCTAGTGGCGAAACTTACATATTGTGCCGTTAAAAGGGCTATTTCCTGTCTGTCTCTGATCCTGCGGGACACACAAGCAATAAACAGATAGATCTACACAAATCTTTTCAGAACTTAAAGGTAAAACTTTCTTACGAGCATAAATAGTGATTAAGGAATTTTTTCCCTTTTAACATTACTTAAAGTGTACAATAGGAACTAGTAAATACTGTAAATTTTGATTTCATGCTGACTTTAATATAGCCTACTGTATATTTTGCCAATAGGTTAATTTCTAAGTTACAGTACAGTATATAACATAGCAATAACAGTACAAAACACACTGGGTTCCCAGCAGGCATATAGACAGTAAAAGAAAATATAAGGCAATGCCTTTATTTATTGAAAACATTTATTCACTAGATCTCAGTGGAATGAATTCTGCATTCTGTTGAATAATGAAAAGACAAAACTGTACAGAGGAGCAGGTATTCCTTAGAGAACTAGTTCTACCATTCTATTTTCTGCAAAGAAGATAAATATTTATCATTCTAAGAAGTACATAAATGCATTAACTTGGAGTGTTATGTTGATCTTCACGTCTTAATCATCGGAAGTTGAATGCATAGCTGATGTGAGCGTGGAACAGCAGGAACGTTTAACTAATAACTCTTATGGTTTTGATCATTCACATTGTCCTTGAGGCATGCTCCTCCAGCTCTTACAACAATTTTCTGAAGTGGCTGACCTCACAAAGCAAAACACATGTATATAGCTTTAGGAAAGAGGAATGGAAAACGTCTCGGTTACTAATGTAACCCTCGTTCCCTGAAGGAGGGAACGGGAGATGTAACGTCGACGTGACGACGTAATTGGGATCACTTCAGGGAGCCCTATCAACTTCGAGTGTCTACAGAACAAGCCAATGAACGTTGTCGTGCGTGAATCGCGTCACGCGCCCCAGCCCCGCAGCGCGGGTATAAACAGGAAGCGGGTGCACGCACACATTGTTTTTCGCTGAGGAGCCGAGATTTGTGACGGCCATGCAGCGATGGTCAGCAACGGTGGCGACGGGACGTTACGTCTCCCGTTCCCTCCTTCAGGGAACGAGGGTTACATTAGTAACCGAGACGTTCCCTTTCAGTCGCTCACGTTCGACGTCACGTCGAAGTGACGACGTAATTGGGATCCCATGGAAAACGCCACAGTTGCTGCCACATCCAGCGCCCTACGCAAGACTCTCAGACCCCCAACTGCTGAGGCGGAAGACCTGCGTAGAGGGAGTTCAACTGCTGTTCCATTATACCCCACACAGTGGAACTCTTGGATAACACTGGGAAAGCGTACCTTTCCAGGTGAAAGGACGTTGCGGAGCAACATCCTGCCCGAAGGGAGGTAACATGTGGAGAATACACATATGGACTGGCCGAAGGGGCAGTGCAACATATGGAATGTCACTGGGGTGGCTCCACCCGAAGGGGGAGACTACACCGACAGTGACGGCAGAGCAGACTCTGCCGAGGGAAAGACACGGGCTCACCGCAGGGAGCTGGTCGTATGGGATCGCCGCAGGGATCACCACATATGGAACCCAGCCTAGCACAAGTTACACAAGCATACGAGCACTAGGCCTGGCGTCGGACGCTCCGCAACGTCCGACTGCCGAAGGGGTGTGGAGTAGAGACGCGTGGATGGGCTATTATTTCATCCGCAACCGCATCACAAAACTCATCATCTGTCCGCCATCCATTCGCACCAACGTTTTTGACCAATTTTCAAAACCGCACCCGCCCGCCATCTGCTGATTGGTGTATACATATATTTTTCATTTGATTGGTTCAACCGCTCGCCACCGGCCCGAATTTAATTAAAATATAAATTTTCGTCACGTTATCCGCCCGATCCGCGGTTTATCCGCGGAGTCCGAGGCTGTAACCGCCAACCGCGCATCTCTAGTGCGGAGGAACTCACAGGGTTCGCCAACTGGGGAACTTGACTGGAGCAAAAAGCGCACGTATCCATTCCTAGGAAGGGAGTGGCGCAGCAAGCCGACACTAGAGCGGGAACTTCGGTGTTACCGGCTAGTTGAAGCGAGCACACAGGAAGAAACCGGCTCAACACGTAGGCTATAAAACCTAGCGAACGTCTTAGGTGTCGCCCAGCCCGTAGCTCTACAGATGTCTGTCAGCGAGGCGCCGTGTGCCAGCACCCAGGTAGAAGCGACACCCCTAGTGGAGTGGGCTTTCAACCCGGGCGGGCAGGGCACGCCTTGGGCTTCGTAAGCCAAGGCGATGGCATCCACTATCCAGTGGGCCATCCTCTGCTTGGAGACAGCCTTTCCCTTCTGCTGGCCTCCGTAACAGACGAAGAGCTGATCTGAGGTCCTGAGGCTTTGCGTTTTGTCCATGTACAGACGCAGAGCGCGAATGGGACAGAGAAAAGCCAGGGCTGGGTCTGCCTCCTCCGAAGGCAGCACTTGCAGGTTCACTACCTGGTCCCGGAAGGGAATGGTTGGAACCTTGGGCACGTATCCGGGCCGGGGTCTCAGGATCACGTGAGAGTTATCCGGGCCGAATTCTAGGCACGATTCGTCGACCGAAAATGCATGCAGGTCCCCTACCCTCTTGATAGAGGCCAATGCAACCAGGAGTACTGTCTTACAGGACAGGATTTTTAACTCAGCTGATTGCAGAGGCTCAAAGGGTGGTCTCTGAAGTGTCGAAAGGACCAGAGACAAATCCCAAGAGGGTATAGAGAGTGGGCGAGGAGGATTCAGTCTCCTCGCTCCCCTCAGGAACCTGACGATCAGGTCGTGCCTTCCCAAAGACTTACCATCAACAGCATCGTGATGTGCGCCAATAGCGGCAACATACACTTTAAGGGTGGAGGGAGACAGCCTTCACTCCAGCCCTTCTTGCAGGAAGGAAAGCACAGCTGTGATCGAGCAAGATCGGGGGTTCTCCTCGTGAGAGGAGCACCAGTCAACGAACAGGTTCCACTTCAACGCATAGAGGCGCCTCGTAGAGGGGGCTCTAGCGGAAGTGATGGTGTCAACTACCGCAGGGGGTAGGTCACCTAGAACCTCCGCGTCCTGTCCAGGGACCAGACATGGAGTTTCCAGAGGTCTGGACGCGGGTGCCATAGGGTGCCCCGTCTCTGAGAGAGCAGGTCCTCTCTCAGAGGGATGGGCCAGGGAGGGGCTGTCGCGAGGAGCACTAGTTCCGGGAACCAGGTCCGGTTGGGCCAATACGGCGCAACTAGCAAGACCTGCTCCTCGTCCTCCCTGACTTTGCACAAGGTCTGTGCAAGAAGGCTCACTGGGGGAAACGCATACTTGCGTAGGCCCCGGGGCCAGCTGTGTGCCAGAGCATCCGTGCCGAGGGTCCCCTCGGTCAGGGAATAGAACAACTGTCAGTGAGACGTGTCCGGGGCAGCAACAGATCTACCTGTGCGGTCCCGAAGCACCTGAAAATAAGCTGGACCACCTGGGGATGGAGTCGCCATTCTCCCGGTAGCACCTGCTGCCGTGAAAGCTCGTCGGCTGCACGGTTGAGCAGGCCCGGAATGTAAACGGCACGAAGCGACCTCAGATGCTGCTGACTCCAGAGGAGGAGATGGCGGGCGAGTTGTGACATGCGGCGGGAGCGTAGACCACCTTGGCGGTTGATGTACGCAACGGTCGCAGTGCTGTCCGTACGGACCAGTACATGCTTGCCTAGTAGCAGCGTTTTGAAGCGGCTCAGCACAAGACGTACTGCTAACAACTCGAGGCAGTTGATGTGCCAATGCAGTTGAGGCCCCGTCCACAGACCTGAAGCTGCATGCCCGTTGTACGTGGCCCCCCAGCTGGTGGCAGAGGCATCCGTGGAGACCACAGAGTGCCTGGACACTTGTTCCAGGGGAACACCTGCCCGCAGGAACGAAGGGTCCGACCACAAGCTGAGAGTTTGGCGACAGTGCGGAGTCACTTGGACCAGGCACAAGCCGCTCTGCCACGGCCATCTCGGGACTCGATCGTGGAGCCAGTGTTGGAGCGGCCTCATATGAAGCAATCCGAGCGGCGTAACCGCGGCTGCAGATGCCATATGCCCCAGGAGCCTCTGAAAAAGTTTCAGTGGTGCCGCTGTTCTGCGTCTGAGCGTGCTCACGCAGTTCAACACTGACTGGACACGGGCCTCGGTGAGGCACGCTGTCATGTTGATCGAGTCCAACTCCATACCAAGAAAAGAGATCCTCTGCCCGGGGGTGAGTTTGCTCTTTTCCCAGTTGACCCGAAGCCCTAGGTGGCTGAGATGACTGAGCACCATGTCCCTGTGTTCGCACAACTGCTCTCTCGACTGGACCAAAATAAGCCCGTCGTCGAGGTAGTTGAGAATGCGAACACCACGCTCGCACATGGGAGCAATGGCCGCCTCCGCGACTTTCGTGAAGACGCGGGGCGACAGGGCCAGCCCGAAGGGTAAGACCTTGATGCCTTCACCATCTCCTGAAGAGCAACTTGATCCACCTCTGTGCCGCCTGTCTCAGGGTCGTTTGCACCGTCGCTTGCCTCTTGGTTTGGCAGCGGGGTCGGCTTCCTACGGCTTGCTCCACGCTGAGACCTGGATGGTTGCTGCTGCTGGGGCTTAGCGGGAGCGGAGGACGCTGCAGGAGGCCGACCTCGGCGACGAGTAGACGGAGGGTCTGCGGCCGGCGGCCGGGTGGGAGCAGCAGCGGTCCGCCGGGGCAGGATGTGCCGGATGGCCTCCGTCTGCTTCTGTGCGCCAGAGAACTGCTGGGCAAAGCTCTCGACCGCGTCGCCGAACTACCCAACCTGGGAAAGAGGGGCATCCAGGAACCGATATTTATCGGTGTCCCTCATATCCGCCAGGTTGAGCCAAAGGTGGTGCTCCTGGACCACCAAGGTGGACATCGCCTGACCGACTGAACGTGCGAGGTCGGTTGCCACACGGAGCTCCCGAAGGAGCTCTGGGTCAGAACCACCCTCGTTCATGTCCATGAGCGCCTGGGCCTGGTGGACCTGCAAGAGCGCCATGGCATGGAGGGCGGAAGCAGCCTGTCCACAGGCCTTGTAAGCCTTCGCCGTTAGACCGGACGAAACCTTACAGGCCTTAGACGGGAGGCGTGGACTACCCCGCCAAGAGGAGCCGAACGCCAGACACAGTTGCATCGCGACAGCCCGCTCCACTGGGGGGATAACCACATACCCCTTAGCTGCCCCGCCGTCGAGGGTGGCGAGGGGGGAGGAGCCACTAGAACGTCTTCGGGCACTATACGGTGCCTTCCACGTCCTAGAAAGCTCCTCATGCACCTCCGGAAAGAAAGGTACCGGGGTGGCGCACTGAGAACCAGCACGGCCCGCCCAGAGAAACCAATCATCCAACCGAGAAGGTTCAGGACGTGGTGGAGGGTTCCACGCAAGCCCAACCTTCTCGGCGGCCCGGGAAAGCATAGCCGCCCATTCTGGATTGGTCTCGGACAACGCTACACGCCCCGAAGGGGGCAACGCAGCCGAGTCGTCATCTCCAGAGGAATGAAGCTCCCCCTCCGATGCTGCGATCGACATCTGATCGTCAGCTGGAGCCCCAAAGGAAATGGTTGGTCGTTCCGAAGAAGGACCAAGACGTTCACTAAGGGGCCCCAATGGCAACAGCGCTTGTGAGGCGTGAGGGGCCCGCGGAGGTTGACTCGATGGGGAAGCCCTCACGGTAATCCTCAGATCACCCTGGTCATGCACCGAAGTAGGTCTATTCTGCAGGGCAGAATAAACGCTAGATCGGGGCATAGGCGAGGGGACTGCACCTCCCTTGAGGTAAGCGAGTCTCGATCTAAGCGCTGAGATAGTCATATTCCCGCAATGGGAACATGAACTATCCACAAAAGCTGTTGAATGCCCAAACACGAGAGGCAACTACTGTGGCCATCTGCTGGCGCCAGGGAACGACGGCATCCAGAAACGCACAAGCGGAATGACATCTTGAAAAAGATGCAGGGTCACGCTTGTGTTGCTCTTTTAGTAAAAATAAAAAAAGGTTGGAAAACGCTCTCTTAGTGCTGAGGCACCCAGGGGTAGCCGCGGTGTGAATGAACACACACAGGGGAAACGCCCACCGAACCGACACACACACACAGGCACAAACAATAGTGCTGTGAAAACAGTAGTTGTGAGCTGCAATGCTCGCGGCCACCGCTGATCGCGCCGTCACACCAACACTGCAATCAGAGAGTAGATCTCCTTTGAAGTCTTCAAAAGCACTGAATTCTCGTAGATAAAGTCTCATAGAAGCTCGGCTCCGAAGTGAAAGACAATGTGTGCCTGCGCCCGCTTCCTGTTTATACCCGCACTGCGGGGCGGGGGCGCGTGACGCGATTCACGCACGCCAAAGTTCATTGGCTCGTTCTGTAGACACTCGAAGTTGATAGGGCTCCCTGAAGTGATCCCAATTACGTCGTCACGTCGACGTTACGTCGAACGTGAGCGACTGAAAGGGAACAAACTGCTTTTAGTCCCTTTTTTGGTGTGAGGTTTTATTTGATTGCCTGGATGCAATGGATTTATCTGTGTGATTTGCTCAAATGAAGCTGTTTACAAACATCTTTTAGAGGGAAAGCATCACCTCATTAGTTGGTAAAGTCCAGGTGATTGCAATTGCAAGGAATGTGGTCAAATCACCCACATGAACCAAAATTAACACCATTGCACCCACAAACATGGCAGTAATAAGCAATGCTCAAGACGTGAAATATCCGAATGAACTGGTGCACGCACAGCATGGCTATCCCTCAATGGCTCTCTTGCTGCAGATTTATAGGACAACCTCCAATCATTTCCCCCTGGAATCCATTATTTCTGCCTCCTTTCTTCTGTCAAGGTTGTGGGTGTCGAGTTAAAACGACTTTTCAACCCAAGCTTATAGTTAAATTTAGCAACTGCTTGTATTTCACTTTCTGTTGGTTTTGTGCACCTGAGCCATAAACAACAGAAGTTGGCAGAAAAGAAGATAGACCTGGCATATGTTTTATTATATTTTCCACCTTTTTTCTCCAAATTGAGTTTTACTGTGACAGAACATTGTGAAAAAATAATCCCCACTGGCAATACATCAACACTTATAGATCAAGACCAGTGGCAGATTGACTTTTATTCATCATAACTGGAAAAATGGTGGCTTTGTGGAAAATGAGCTCTTGATTGAATCCTTATAGAAATGTAAATTAAGGAATTAAGGATGGTGTGACGTGTGTCAATTGAAGTAACATCCAATAAAGCGTTTCTTCAAAAAATGAAGCTCAGAACAGAATGCATATAACCAATTGTATTGATTAAAATTATACCTCATGGGAACCTCGTAAATTTTTATTGCAATGCATTATAGTGTTGAAAACTATGGTATGATTACACAGGTGAATTTGATCAATTCATTAATAAATCATGAATTAGTGTTTTATGTTGTTGCGTTGGTTAAATGCTGTAAAGATTAAGGGGTGCTGTGAAAGATATTCATATTTGTGTATAAATGTAATTTTGAATGCAGTATCAAAAGCAAACCTTGTGTATGGCAATCATTCAACTTTGTGAAAACCGTTAACATCTAAGGAAATCAATGAGCCATTATCTTAAAGAAATTACTCTGTGTTTGAATCAGAGTGTCTGAACAGTGTTTTTCATGTGTTATCACAAAGCTTATCAAAAGTTCTGTTCATCATTTTAATTCTTTTGAAGTTAAAAAAATGTCCCTTTTTTGTTGAGGAGAGAGAGCTGGCCTTTCATGTGCAAATCTAAAAGGATGATATTTCCAATACATGAAATAAAAGGCCCTGGGGGTCATCATGCTAATGCAGAAACTCCCAGAAAAAGTGTATACTTTCCACTAATAAAAACGATTTTGTGTTTCTTCCCAGTCTTTCATGTACAATGTGATGTGTCTGCACCGTAAAATAAATATTCTCCCTTGAACCTCAGACATGAATATATAAATGTATGCCAATTGTATAATAATGCTGAGGGCAGATGAAAGAAAATTCGATTTTGTCTGTCCTATATTTGAATACAAATCAGTTGATATTATGATGAATTTCTCATTTTATTAATGTACTCTCAAAATAATTATTTTAAGATATGATTTCACTAATCTGAGCAAAGTCTTTTTCTATAAATTACTAATTTGACCTGTTTGCTTTCTCTATTGCATGTTCCGCATGGTCACGCTAAGCAATTTATCAGATGTTGTTTGCATTTGTAAACTTAAAAAATTACTATTAATATACACTCACCTAAAGGATTATTAGGAACACCATACTAATACTGTCTTTGACCCCCTTTCGCCTTCAGAATTGCCTTAATTATACGTGGCATTGATTCAACAAGGTGCTGAAAGCATTCTTTAGAAATGTTGGCCCATATTGATAGGATAGCATCTTGCAGTTGATGGAAATTTGTGGGATGCACTTCCAGGGCACGAAGCTCCCGTTCCACCACATCCCAAAGATGCTCTATTGGGTTGAGATCTGGTGACTGTGGGGGCCATTTTAGTACAGTGAACTCATTGTCATGTTCAAGAAACCAATTTGAAATGGTTCGAGCTTTGTGACATGGTGCATTATCCTGCTGGAAGTAGCCATCAGAGGATGGGTACACGGTGGTCATAAAGGGATGGACATGGTCAGAAACAATGCTCAGGTAGGCCGTGGCATTTAAACGATGCCCAATTGGCACTAAGGGGCCTAAAGTGTGCCAAGAAACATCCCCCACACCATTACACCACCACCACCAGCCTGCACAGTGGTAACAAGGAATGATGGATCCATGTTCTCATTCTGTTTACGCCAAATTCTGACTCTACCATCTGAATGTCTCAACAGAAATCGAGACTCATCAGACCAGGCAACATTTTTCCAGTTTTCAACTGTCCAATTTTGGTGAGCTCGTGCAAATTGTAGCCTCTTTTTCCTATTTGTAGTGGAGATGAGTGGTACCCGGTGGGGTCTTCTGCTGTTGTAGCCCATCCGCCTCAAGGTTGTGCATGTTGTGGCTTCACAAATGCTTTGCTGCATACCTCGGTTGTAACGAGTGGTTATTTCAGTCAAAGTTGCTCTTCTATCAGCTTGAATCAGTCGGCCCATTCTCCTCTGACCTCTAGCATCAACAAGGCATTTTCGCCCACAGGACTGCCGCATACTGGATGTTTTTCCCTTTTCACACCATTCTTTGTAAACCCTAGAAATGGTTGTGCGTGAAAATCCCAGTAACTGAGCAGATTGTGAAATACTCAGACCGGCCCGTCTGGCACCAACAACCATGCCACGCTCAAAATTGCTTAAATCACCTTTCTTTCCCATTCTGACATTCAGTTTGGAGTTCAGGAGATTGTCTTGACCAGGACCACACCCCTAAATGCATTGAAGCAACTGCCATGTGATTGGTTGATTAGATAATTGCATTAATGAGAAATTGAACAGGTGTTCCTAATAATCCTTTAGGTGAGTGTATAAAATGTGTACTTCTTTAGCAGTAATTTTAAACTTTCTGCTAATGTCCCTATGGGTGAAACTTAAGTGTGGCTCCATTCTGGTACGTAAATATTCACGATCCAGTCGATTTCTGCCCTGATTATTTCAAGTTGAATAATCTGTTTAAGTAAAATTGGTTATGAACAGCAACTTAAAAAAAAACACTAAAAAAAATGTACCCCTCAATAAAGAAAAGTACTTTTGAAAAAAAATTAAAATCACATATTCTACTCATTATGTCTTCAAAATACATGAATCGACCGATTGTGAATATCACATTTCAAAACTCAAATTCTTAACAATCAAATACTTTGTGACAAAGGAAAGCTGTTTAAGACTGACACATTGTCTCAACTTTCTTTGTGTTTCTCACTTCCACTGTAGCCCTTATCCTTTCTTGTTCTTTGTCCATTTTTACAGCTCTAAATCACCTATTCAGCCTTTACATTGCTATGTGATCATGTTAAATCAGGCCAAAATTCAACCTTTAGGAAACCTTGAAGCCACAAATCCCTCTCCTAATTTGGAGGTGATGCTATCATCTGAAACATGGCCCTCTGGCTGCCACCCTACTGGTGTGCATTCCCTACAGCAGATAAAATCTATGAGCTTGAAGGGTTTTAATGAGGCAGAAGATTCCTGTTAGCGATGGCTTTTTAATTATCACAAGGACCACTTCGCTCATCTTCAGGAGGGGAAATGAAATGATTGGATGCATCAAATCTTGGTGAGCTTTTTGGCACTATTATGGCAGGACCTGGAGAAATACACAGAGGTATAGCCTTTCAGTCAACCTCAGTGACTGTGATTTCGCAAGTCGGATATTGGTAAAAATGAGGGTCCCCAGTAACCAATGTTTAATTTATTTCATCTTTATGACTGTAGAAGAGAAGACAGAAAGAGAAGTTTTCGCAAATACAGGAAATAACCCAAGGAAAACATTTTCTGCAAAGATCAGTTCTCAACAAGGCCATCCTTGAATATTTGAATGAGAAAACGAGTGCAATGGATCTTTTTTGCTGCTGTCGAGGTCTGGCTAACTTTCGTCTTCAGGGTTCACGCACTTTTGTTCTTTCATAAAAACATGCTCTCTCACACATGCAAACTGACTGCAAAAGTTCACTTCCTTAATCCTTATGAAATTTTCATATCTCAACAAGACAACAGTAAAAAAAACTTGTTTGTACTGTATAAAAATCATTATATCTATGGGATGTCCCCAGAAAAAATGTGTGTGTGTGTGTGTGTGTGTACTACTGTTCATAATAAACACAAACACACTACTCTATAATCATACATTTTTTTTAAATCCTTATTGTTGTTTTGCTTTGCTCAACAAATTAATTTCTCCCTATAAAAAGGGGGGGGGGGGGGTGCTGCAGGGACCATTTATATTGCACTGAACTGATTTTTTTCTTTTTTTTCTTATTCAAGTGCTTGAGTTAGCACATCTGAAAACAAATAAGGTGTCTTTAGTTTACATCATTACTTTTAAATCATGTCGCAGTTGAAGGACAAAACATCAGTGGGACGTAAACAAGAAATCAAGTGGCTGTTACCAAAGCAAATTTATTTTTGTCACTGTGTGTGTATCCTTCGTAGTTCAATGGGCCTGCAGTACAAACACAATGCAAAGTCATACTGTGAGGGACACCCGAGAGACTAGATTTGACTTTGAACATTATTACATCGGGGACCTTATGAACATATTGTTTTAAACTAGAGGTAATGTGATGTGTTCCCATGATGAATACATGTTCTTTGATTGTGTGGAAATGTTCTCTGCAGAGAAAGCCGATTCCCAATTTCAGAAACATGTTTGTGGTTTACTTGCTGGCTTATAGGCCTTTGAAATACTGATTAAAGAATTTGCATTCTCAGGAAAGAGAACAGGGCAAATTATAAAGGAACAAGGGAATGCAGTGCACCGTGAGAGTTGACTGTACTCTACAGGGCAGCTTAACATTTTCACACTGAATAAGTTCACACTTGCATTGTGGCTACAATAGAGACATTGTAAGTATCCAGGATTTCAGAAACTGAAATCAGCTAAGCTGATATGCTACAAGCCTTTGAATTGGATTAATTCAAATATAATATAACTTGTGAATATAATGGATTTGATGCAACTATTTTGATGGCTTTTATATATCTTTGGGGGGAGAATAAGGTCAAATAATCTAAATGTAAAAACTAAGTAGATTAGGTTTATGTAGGTCTACAATTCGGTCTTGTGTCATGCATGCAGTGCTGGGTAGATTACTTACAAATTGTAGTAATAATAATCCATTACATTACACATTTAAGGTAATATAATCTGACTACTTTTGACCTAACTCGTTTATCGCATTGATTTGAATAGGACAATCTTGTAAAAATACAAAGAGAAAGAAAATGTATGCCATTGTTTGTTACAACATGAAGTGCATTAAATATTACATTATGTCAGGGTCTCCCAGACGGTTCGTGATGGAACTGCAGGACTTTGTGAGTTTAATGAAAAGCTATTAAGTAATTAAATCATAATGTTTTTTAATTAAAATGAATCATTCATCACTTGCTAAAAAGATTCAATATATATATTATTTGTTTACCTGCATGCTATGTAACCATTAACCAACATCAGAGAACCGTGAACTTAATTTTATTATTTATTATTATTATTATTATTAATATTGACCTAACTTATTAACTTAAATCTCAGGGGCTACTTCAAGTAAATATATTAGGTCAAAAAGGTTCAGCTGATAAAAAAGTTGGGGAATCCCTCCATTCCAAGTAAATATGAAATTATGTGAATTTGTACATTTTAATGTGTTTGAAAGACAAAAACCTTACAAAGATAGTAATACGTGATTAAATGACTGATAATTCAAATAAACATTAATGTGTTTGAAAACAATTTTTAAAAGTGAAATTAAATCCAGTGATCTGTGGGTCTCAATTTCCAGCAATAGTCACATGTCTAGTGGTTGCTCTGTGTGTGCAATTGCACCTTCTGAACATATATAGGCAGTAGGTTTTTTTTACAAAGAAAAATATCAATTTTCTGCATGGGGAGAATCAATGAACTATGAATACTGCCATTGTGAGAATAATATGTCATCAATAAAAAAAAGTAATGAAGTCTGATAAAGAGTAGATATTTTAAAATGTAATGTAATCTAATTACAAGTCCTTATTTTTTGGAATCTGATTAGGCTATCCAAATTACATGTAATTATGCCCACTGCATGGATGCCTACAATTATGACATCCCATTATACCAAAACAAATGTTTGACTCTTTCTGCAATTATTGAACATTAAGCATGGGGATTAAAAAAATAAAATACTATCAATGTAAACTAGTGCTATACACAGAAAAAATATGAAAAAAAAAACAACCTTAAGACTGTATTTTACAATGAAATTGTAAGAGTATTAATTCAGTGTTGATTTATATAGCCTACACAGTTTAATTATTAAAGCTTTGTGCAAATGATCTGTCCGCTATGGGTGCCACTGTATTACACATGCATGGGCTTTTTCTTTTTTGAAAAGATATTTAAGTTTCTACTGCCATTTAGTGGCTAAAGTCGGAAATGCAGTTTAAACTTGTGAAATTGGAATAATGTTTGTTCGATTTTTGCCACAAAAGCTTTGGACTTCAAAAGAAAAAATAAATACATTTCCCTTCTTCACTTCTAAATGTTCTTTTCTCTTTTTTAATTGGTATATTTACATTACATTCTTTAAACTCCAGGACACTAAAATTGAGAGAATCAAAATAATTTATACTTAACTATTTATAATACGGTTCTTAAAAGTACTTAAAGTACTAAATGTCTTATATTTAAAGTGAATAAACATTAATTTAAAAATAAAAAAAATAATTTCCCTTCATATTTCTTACAGCAATGATATGTGTATGTTACAAACCATTCAATAAGCAAGGGATCAAGTTATTATTCCCCACCCATGGCATCTTACAAAACTCCATGTTTAATGTGATGCAAAGACGTAACTGTTGCTCTTGATCCAGCTATTCCATCCCTATGTTGTCCATTTCAAGCCTGTGGGCATTTCTGTCCAAGTGCACCTGATCAGTGCACCTGTTTCTTATCTTCCCTTCCTGGGTTTCAGTCACACTTTGTGATATAAGCTTTCCATTTTGATTGACACTGCTGGCCTTGTTCTCTTTATAGGGGCAATTTCTGTCTTGAATCCACTAAACACTCACCTGCTCAAGCCTTAGTTTTCCGATATCCATTTTTTCCTCTTATCTGCAGTCAAAAGAAACTCAAATCCATGGCATTCTCATGCTTGTTAATGTCAAATTCGTTCTCACTTTTATCATTGGAGGAGTTAATTCACCTTCTTCTTGCTTGTTGCATAGAAGATGGATTTTTTTTCTGACAGAAAAAAACATAAATTTGTATTACTAAATACATCCAAATAAATAACTTCAATCTAATTTTATCTTTTATATTACATGTTTGCTATTACCTTTTAAAATTCATAATGTTGAAAATAAAAAGCTTTAAAGATATTAAATGTGCGGAGATTTGTTTAGTAGTTCAACATGGAGAGCACTTGAATCTTCATTGTAAAAGAATGGAGGAAAGTTGTCATCATGTGGGTTAAAATATGTTCTTCTATGGAACTAAACCATCCAAAAAAAAAAAAAACTTTTTGTTACTTGTTACTTTTTGTAAATGATGGACTAAGATTACTTGTTTTTGTTTTTCTAACTCACAAACAAATGACAAATACACCATCTGATGTTCCTGTCTTAAGTTTTGGTTTATCTTGCGCCACCGCACTTACTTATACTGACACACCTACCGGATATGATCAATAAGTTATGACCACATATTTTTACATTACTTTAACTCATTAAAATAAGCTGAGTGAGCAGCTTTTTATAGGAATATATCAGCTCATTTTTTAAAGTCAGTTTAATGTAGCCTAATCTAAGTTGAAATTACGTAAACAGCCAAGTTGATTGTACTTAAAATGTTTAAGTTAACATAAATTTAATTGTGTAATTTAAAATATCATCCAGGTGGATGCTGCACATGGTGGTTGAGGAGATTCGCCCCTTCCATGTAAAGCGCTTTGAGTACCTAGAAAAGCGCTATATAAATGTAACGAATTATTATCACTAAAATAGGCTATTTATTTAGGATTTTGTGTCACAATTACATCAGTATGCTGCTCAGCTCAATCACTACTGGAGGTGTAACATACGGCGACATGTTCCGTGACACAAGCTGCGTCCCAATTCAAAGGCTGCATCCTTCGAAGGTCGATTGTCACCGCTGCGCGACGAAGGCTGTCCCAATTCGAAGGCTCCTTCAAATGCGGCCTCCATTTCCCGTAAAATGAAGGATACAACAGATGGATCCTTCGCGGCCTTGCCTACCCCAGAATTCAATGCGTGCCAGTGACGGCAGGACTTTTTTGAGAGAAATTAAGGAATTGCACTTTAAACGTAATTATTGGGTTTCAGCTTAATCAATTATCCAATGATACAAATGTAAAAAATTAAGAAAAAGAAACCTTTAAAGTTATTCAAGCATTGACTTATCTTACTAAGTTTATACCCTTTATTATATACAGTAAATTGACCGTGGTGAAGTCTGAGTCCTTCGAAGGATGCAGCCTCTGAATTGGGACACAGCGATCGTGTCAGTGTAGGCCTACATGCCACTATATCCACTAGCACATGTCACTTGTTTTAAAGGAACACTCCACTGTTTTTTCATATTAAACTATGTTATTCCCTTAACTAAGATGAGTTGATACATACCTCTCTCGTCTCAGTGCGTGCAATCAATCGCAATCAATCGACACTTTGATAGCACTTAGCTTAGCCCAGTTCATTCATTAGGATCCAAACAGAGATGAAGTTAGAAGCGACCAAACACCTCCACGTTTTCCCTATTTAAATCCAGTTACACAAGTAGTTACACGACCAAATATGGTGACACAAAATAAAACGTGGCGCTTTTCTAAGCGGGTAAAAAGGATAACTATAATGTATGGCGGAATAGCACTTGTGAAGTGCTCCCAAGTGCTTTTTTTTGCGAAGTGAAGTCGAAGTGCTCCCAAGTGCTATTCCGCCATACATTATAGTTATCCTTTTTACCCGCTTAGAAAAGCGCCACGTTTTATTTTGTGTCACCATACTTGTCGTGTAACTACTCGTGTAACTGTATTTAAATAGGGAAAACGTGGAGGTGTTTGGTCGCTTCAAGCTTCATCTCTGTTTGGATCCTAATGAATGAACTGGGCTAAGCTAAGTGCTATCAAAGTGTCGCCGCGCGCCAGAGCGATTGAGTGCACGCACTGAGACGAGAGAGGTATCAACTTGTCTTAGTTACGGGAATAACATAGTTTAATATGAAAAAACAGTGGTGTTCCTTTAAGTGACACATTCTACTATCCACTGACACATGCCAATTAAACCATATGTGCCAAAATGTGACAATCATGGGATGCAATGTTAATGTCCACTCCAGGGGCCGATTGCATTGAAGACTAGTCTTACAAGTTAGTCATCAGTTTTTTTGTTCATAACTTTTTTAAGTCAGTTACATTAAAAAAAAGTAGATTGGTCTAATTTGATACCTAAAAGTAAGACTGATTACCCCTAATTAACTGCTAGTTGTTCGTACTAGTTCTTAAGACACAGTCAAACATAATGGCTATGCAACTGGCCCCAGGACTAAACCAATAACCAAAAAATAGTTTTATGGCCAAGACCAATCGTTTTGTTTATAATCAAATCAAACATTCGAAAATGAATTACAATTTAACTGAATATTTAGGAGACAATTCTAATAGGTCTATCTGTAGCCTATGTGGTTAATAACGGAAAAATACTGACAACGAAGTCCTGACGAATACAAATCAAGTTCCTGTGTGACGTCAAGCAGTCAGTCAGGAGGAGGTTCGCGCATAGCATTTCTAACCCACAGTGAGCTGCAATCGTGCCTGACCGGTTACCGTCCCAATACTCCCAACACATCTGTTTTTATTTTCATATTTTTTCTCTCTTTTAGAAGAACGAAACCAAAATCCAAACTGAGGTTGCCTTAGTAAAGGTAGGTTCTTTTGTATCAAACGTAAGATAAAATGGCTGCTCGTGTGAGAGCGTGAATGCAGAAAATGGCGTCGTTATAGAACAAACACCTGAGAGCGTTTCTGTATGTATTACTGTTCATATAAAATATTAAAATACGTGTCAGTCGTTAGACATATTAATATATATGTCTCATTTTGGCTTCTCTCCGTGTCCTGAATCTTGAAAATGCCACGTGACCAAAGATAGCACGCAAGCTAGCCATTACGCCAAATAAATGTTGATATATATGTTTACGTTTTATTGTTAACGTAAGTGATTCGGTCATATTTCATGCTTTCAAAATAATGAAAACTAAAAGGCGTTCTTTTCATGTTTTCTGTTTTTTCTTTGTTGCCTTTGTTACTGAGTTATCAAGCAAAATGTCTCGCCTATTTTGCTATGAAAGGTGGAAAACCATTTTGTTTCCAACCAAATATTCGTAACGTTACTATAAATGTTTTCTAACAAACCTCAATCTCTGATGTAGGCCTTTTAGTTTTAAGGAAGAGGAAACCAGTAAATGTTTGTGATGTTACGAAATGTGTTTGTAATACGCAATAATTCCTTAACCTGTTAGTTGTGTTTTCTCATGTTTCCTTGACTTTCTTTCTCTCTCATACAGTTCGGATTTCCCCACCCCGCCCTTTGATTATAATTTTTTTGAAGATTCTTCGTTGTCAAGCCGCCAAAGTGGAGAGTGTGATTGCAGAAGGGGGTGCTTCTCGTTTCAGGTGAGATAAAACATCAAGCACTGGCCAGGATTTGGCTACCAGTCTTTCTTAACATCTATAGAAGAAACATAGCTTAGCTATTGCCTAAAAATATAGACACTTGTTGCCCTAAATATGTTTAAATAATTTTTTGTTCAGCAAGATGCTTCATTTTGAAGCACCCTATTTAAATGGGATTTCCCAATGTTGAAGCTTTTCAGGTCAAAATGATATGTATAGGTCTACTCTCAGATTAAACACCCATGAACATTGTTTAATGACTGGCATTTCTCTCTATCGCACACTGGTTCAGTTGCGTTTTAGACCCGAGCATCTGCATTGACGCCGCACCAATCGCCTTGAGCAAGTGGACAGTTCAGTCGATTTAACTTAACTCATGACAGAGGGGTAAAGCATTTGCCTGAATTTTTAAAAGGATGTTTGAATTGAAGATTGAAATAATTGATCAAGATGGGAGAGTCACTCAGATATTGGGGTTCTTACCACGTTAAAGATAAAAAGTCATAAGGTGTATTAACTGGTCCACTAGTTCCTTTGTCTTCTGCTTTGCTATTTAAAATGGTTTCCACACCACAACAAATTGGATAACTGTAAGCCAGTTAAGTATTGGTTTGTGGTGGTTGTTGTGTGAAAAGCATTTTTAAGTCGTTTAATCTAATATTGCTTTTGTTCTAGTGCTTCTTCGGGCGGAGGAGGAGGTAGGGGTGCACCTCAGCACTATCCCAAGACTGTCGGCAACAGGTATGCCATGCTAAAGTCAAGAACATTCCAGCTTTGTAACATGCTTTAGAGACTCTAATTGCTTTGTTTGTCTTTAGCGAGTACCTGGGGAAAACCCCAGGGCTTAGCGTTCAGAGATGGGTTCCTTCACGAAGCACTAGACGAGATGTCAACTCCTCCAATGTCAACTCCTCCAATGAAAAAGAACATCACGATGGAATATTTAGGAAAGTGAGAGGGTAAGTGTCCTTAAGGAGTGTGAATATTAAACTAAATTTAGTTCACATTTATTTGTATAGCGCTTTTCACAATACTCATCGTTTTCAAAGCAGCTTTACAGAAAATGCATGGGTGATCAATGATCTCTTATTAGAGGTGACTGTGTCCAAGTTATGCATTTCAGAAATGTACTTATACAAATTGTGCAGTTAGCTAATAATGTATTAATTTAAGGCAGACAAAAATAGCTAATTGAAGTAATGAATGCATGTTAACAAATGATTAGTGTGTATATAGAAAATGTAGCATTGGTGCATGTTGATTCAGAATATTCAATTCAGCAGTGATGAGCTTAAAGAAGCCTCTGTTTTTGAGCTCTTTTGTTCGTTGTGCTCTTGGCCTTTTGAGCATGTTCTTGTGGTTGTGTCAGCTGATGCTCTCAAGCTCAGATAAGCACGAATCTTTACATGTGGTAAACTGTGGTCTTTGTTTTAACTGGTACAAGATGTTTATTCTTTGCTATTGCTTTTCTCTTTTTAGCATACTTAATAAGCTGACCCCTGAAAAGTTTGACAAGCTATGCCTTGAGCTTCTCAATGTGGGTGTAGACTCTAAACTTGTCCTCAAAGGAATCATCTTGCTGGTAAGCTGGTATTATAATTTAAAATGGCTCTTTTCTATTTTAATATATTTGAACTGATGGTAATTATTCTTGTGATAGCAAAGCTGAATTTTTAGCATCATTACTCTAGTCTTCAGTGCCAAATTAATTTTTATAAATCATTCTAATACAATGCTTTTTTTTTTTAATATAAATTTAAACATGTTTCTTAGTATTTTTGTGGAAACATGACTTAAGGATTCCTTAAAGTTCAAAACAACAGCAGAATAAAGTTTAATTTCTTTAAAAAAAAATCTTACTGACCTCAAACTTTTTAATGGTAGTTTTGTTTATGGGTTTTGCTCATGTAATCGATTGATTCATTGTGGTGTTAGTTATTATAATACAAATATTTCGACTATCATACAACCCTTCTTGGATATTAGTTCTAAGCCTGATTACTTTGCCACTCCAAAAAAAAAAACAAAAAAAAAAGAGTTCTCAGGAATGTTTTAATACTGAATCTTACCTTTTAAAGAGCAACAGAGCTTCATATGTGTTTGAAACTCAAAAACCATCTTGACTAAGTGATTATACACAATGAAATAAAACTATAAATATAGCTAAACATACCATACAATCCTGAAATACCTGTGGTGGCTACATATTAATTCTGTTGTTTCCCGTAGATCGTAGACAAAGCCCTAGAAGAGCCCAAATACAGCTCACTCTATGCTCAGCTATGTCTGCGTTTGGCAGAGGATGCACCAAACTTTGATGGCCCAACACCTGAAATCCAGTCATCGCAAAAGCAGAGCACAGTGAGTTCCTAAATGCCATTTATAAATTGAATGCCATATCTGTTTCTTAAGGGTTTGTTGAATCTGAAAGAGCTGTTAATTTCCAAACAAATGATTGGTTACCAAGCTAATTACCCCTTTAGTTTTATTTTCTCATTGTGCACCATACTCATTTTCATAACTGTATTTCCCTGCAGACTTTCAGAAGACTTCTAATTTCCAAGCTTCAAGATGAATTTGAGAACCGCGCCAAAAATGTTGACAGTGAGTCACTTCTCCCCTGCCAAACCCATCCCTCCCCCCACACACTTTTGTTTTTTTATTGCAAGGCATTATGCTCTGTGGCAGGTTTCTAATATTTAAATGTCTCTGCATTAAGTCTATGACAAACAAGACAACCCTCTCACCTCTGAGGAGGAGGAGCAGCGTGCCATTGCCAAGATTAAGATGCTTGGCAATATCAAATTCATCGGAGAACTCGGAAAACTTGACCTCATCCATGAATCTATCCTTCATAAGTGCATCAAAACAGTATGTATCCTACTCAATTTTGCTCAACATATCCCACTCATCATTTAGTTCCACTCCATTTTGTTCTTTGGTTAATGGTGAGTCAGTGATTTTGATGAGTCGTTATCTACACTTTCTGTAGCTTTTGGAGAAAAAGAAGAGGGTCCAGCTCAAGGACATGGGAGAGGATCTGGAGTGTCTCTGTCAGATAATGAGGACTGTGGGGCCCAGACTCGACCATGAAAAAGCCAAGGTACTATCTGGCCCAAGAACATTTAAGGGTCACTATTCTTATTCACCATTGGAAAAGGATTGACTGATGAATGGAAACACCAATGTCATGTAACAAGATCATTAAAAATAGTAAAAACTTGAAAGACAAGTAGAAGTGCAAGTTTAAAATACACAATTATATCAGTTAAATGTATTGAAGAAATATGATTTTAATGCTCATATGTGGGTATTAAGGGTTGATTTAAGGTGTTTGTGATTTGTAAGGGATGAGTTTCAACTAGGGGTGTGCGATATCATGATTTTTGATCGTGGATGATTAAAATGTCTCCACAATTTGCTTTTGAAGTAGTATCGTGCATTCTATCAGTTGCAGTTCTGGCGCCTCCGTCTCAACATACTGTACAACGCGACATATATTATACTATGTTATACTGTACGTATACTGAACACAAGAAGATATTTTGAAGAAAGGCGCTAACCAAAAAGTTGCTTGTCCCCAAGCAAAATATACTATGGAAGTCACTGGGGTACATCAACTACTGGGATACATCAACTGTTTGGTTACAAAATAGGGACATTGGTTTAGCTGTAATGCTCAGTCACTTGCAAAATAGTAAAACCAACATGAAAAAGAATTGTGATAAAATCGTGAATCGTGATTTTTCAGAAAAAAATTGTGATATGATATTTTTTCCATATGGCCCACCCCTAGTTTCAACCATAAAACAATTGTCACAGGCTCCTGTTCTTTCTAAAATGGACTGCTTAATTTCACCTTGTTCCTAAAATTGGTTAGTTTTCTTGAAATTGGCCTTATATTTGAAAGAGACAAACCATGACTGATTGGAATAATGGCATTGTGACTTTTTAGACTTAGACTTTATTTTTTTCTAAAGCAGTTTTAAGAGGATGCCATTGAGTAGCATGATTGTAATTTGTGGGAATACTCCATTTATTGTTGCCTTTCCCACAGTCTTTAATGGATCAGTACTTTGGCCGTATGCTATCCTTAATGAACAACAAGGATTTGCCTGCAAGGATTCGTTTCCTACTGCAGGACACTGTGGAGCTGAGAGAGAACAATTGGGTTCCTCGCAAAGCTTTCATCGACAACGGACCAAAGACGATTAACCAGATTCGTCAAGATGCAGTGAAGGTGAGTCAGTGGTGGTTTTTCTTTCATATTTTACAAAATACTGTCAAATATTATTTTTAGGCTAAGGAGTCATTGACTGCTATTATAAACTGATGTTTTTATGTATTATATATACTGAAGTTTATATAGTGTTGGTTATTAGAAGTTTTTATCTTTCCTTTTGTGAAGGATTTGGGTGTTTTTATTCCACCCATGAACCAGGGAATGAGAATGGACTTCTTCCTAGAAGGCCCCTTCATGCCGAACAGGATGAAACTGGACAGAGAAACTCTCGGGGGATTGGCCGATATGTTTGGTCAGATTCCAGGTGAGTTAAGAACCTGTGAATTGTATTGATCAACTGTCTCTTGATAAATGTGCCATGTCTTCATATTAACTGCATTTATATGTGCAGGTATTGGCATAGGAACTGGTCCAGGTGTGATCCAGGACAGATTTTCCCCCACCCTAGGACGTCATCGTACAAATCCTCTTTTCAATGGCCACAGTGGACATATGACCTCCCAACCACAGTCACAGTTTGACTTGGGTATGAAGCCTTTCATCAAGTCTAACCAGGTAAGCATAAACATTTTTTCAGCAATAATTTGCCTTTTTCAAAGCAGTTTATGAGATTGCTATGAGATTGTTTATGAGAACTGTATTTCCTTAGGGACAGAATCAACATTTTCACAATCAAAACCAGAACCATTCGAACCAGCAGCAAGCTCAATCTAAAGACATGCCTCCACGCTTCAAGAAGGGCCAGCTCAATGCAGATGAGGTAAACCGGAGACACTAAATACTGAGTAAAACCAAACTTCTTGCACCCTGTGATTATAAAAAGACGCGTTATTCTGAGGGACTCAACTGGATGGCAGTTTTCTTTCTTTCTTTGTCTGTTCTGTTTCTTCCTTTTCTTTATCTCCTCCTTTTGCTTCTCTCCTATCCCTCATTCTTGAACTCCTACCCAGTCCGCTGACTGCGATTATGAGATATGAGGGTGTGAATTGTTACAATGGTCTTAAACATTTTAATCTCTGTAATTAACCTAACAATGTTTGTTTTTCCATGATCCATTCTTACAGATCAGCCTTAGACCTGCTCAGTCCTTCCTTTTGAATAAAAACCAAGTGCCAAAACTGCAGCCCCAGATTCCCACCATGATTCCTCCCAGTGCTCAGCCTCCACGGACACAGACTCCACCACTTGGACAGGTATAAATCTCTCTCTAAGCTTTGCTGAACTCTCTTTTTTACAACTAATTACATATGGGAGCAATTCATTGCTATTATAGGGTTTTAATCTTATCTTGCCAGTGTGTTGCTCATCTTTCATGTGTTCTTTTTAGCCTCCTCAACTTGGTCTGAAATCCAACCCGCCTCTGATTCAGGAGAAACCTCAGAAGACTACTAAGAAACCAGCACCTTCTAAGGAAGAACTGCTGAAAATGACTGTGGGTATCTTTGTTTGTGGTACTATTGTTCAAAGCATTTATCACCGATTGTTGGAGATTTTCTAATGGTTCACTGATTTTGTTTACAACAGGAGAACATTGTGACAGAGTATTTGAACAGCAAGAACATGGAGGATGCTGTCATTGGTGTGAGAGAGATGAAAGCTCCCAAACATTTTCTGCCAGATATGTTGAGTAAGATCATCCTCTGTTCTCTGGAGAGAACTGATGAAGACCGAGAACAAGCTAGCACTCTTATCAATACACTGCGTACTGAGGGCTTCATCACTGGGGAAAACTTCATGTGTGTAAGTTATCTTGCTTATTTTCTTAAGCAATCAAAGGTTTGCCTTTAGCATTTCACTGCTAATTCCAATAATTGTACTTTATCATCAGGCTCTGCTGAATGTCTTGGATCAGTGCCCTAAGATTGAGGTGGACATTCCTCTGGTAAAGTCATACCTAGCCCAGTTTGCAGCACGAGCCGTCATCGCTGAGCTGGTCAGTGTGGCAGAACTGGCTCATCCACTGGAGAATGGCAACCACTTTCCTCTTTTCCTGCTCTGCCTGCAGCAAGCTTCCAAGCTCAAGGACCGCGAGTGGCTCACAGATCTCTTTCAGCAGAGCAAGGTCAACATGCAGAAGATGCTTCCTGGTAAGTCTCCTCCTACACTTATAGGTTTTTATTATACAACTCTGGAATACTTGACTTTGATTGGTCAGTCACTGCATTTGATTTGATTTAAAAAAAAAATTAAAGCAGTGAAAATTGTTTTTTAGTTTTTGCTATATCAAGTCCTCTCTTTTTTTTTTATTATTATTATTTATTTGTTAGATATTTTGATCATAAATAGGATTGATTTAGTGGATTTTTGTTTCTCAGAAATCGACCAGAATAAGGACCGTATGCTGGAAGTTCTTGAGGGGAAAGGTCTGAGTTTCCTCTTCCCCTTGCTAAAACTGGAGAAGGAACTGCTGAAACAAATCAAGGCAGACCCCTCCCCTCAGACCATCTACAAGTGGATCAAAGACAATATTTCTCTCAAACTCCACACAGACAAGGGCTTCGTCAACATACTTATGACCAGGTACAGCCCACAAATGCAGATATATGCAAATCAGATTTTGTTATTAATGTTGTAGTTTACAAGCCTTGCTGTTTTTCCATTTAACAGCTTCCTGCAGTACTTCTTTGCTGAGCTTGGTGTGACCGAAGGTGACGAGCAACTTTCCTCACCTACTAAAGAGCAGCTGGACCAGGAGAAGCAACTATTACTCGCCTTCAAGCCAGTCATGCAGAAGTTCCTCCACGATCACACTGACCTGCAGGTCAGTGCCCTGTACGCCCTGCAGGTGCACTGCAATTCCAACGCTTTCCCAAAAGGTACAGAAACTACTGCGATTTGTAAGATTCTGTCCCTGTTGAGATCAATAAAACATGACTTTCTTATTTGAGGTATGAGGCTCTTATTTGAGGTATGAGGCTCTTATTTTATCTTTTTTTTTTTTTATTGCAATTTAGGTATGTTGCTTCGCTACTTTGTCCACTTTTATGACCTGGAGATCATTGAGGAGGAAGCTTTCATTGCATGGAAAGAAGATGTTTCCCAAGAATTTCCTGGAAAAGGAAAAGCCTTATTCCAGGTGTTTATTTAACTACTGCAAACACAAATATCTCTCTCTCTCTCTCTCTCTCTCTCTTGTGTACAAGCATGTACATTTACAAATCTTTTTCTTTTCAGGTGAACCAGTGGCTGACTTGGCTTGAGACGGCTGAGGAAGAGGAGTCAGAGGAGGAAGCCGACTGAGGAGGGACTAATTCTCATAGTACATATTAATTTCCTGCTACATGACTTGCTGTCGTCTTTGGTTCCCACACTCTTTGCAGTAGCTCACACTCAGACAGCTTTATTACACTGCTGCTAGGCTCATGAATTAAACGAAAGGCATAGTAATACCAATATCATAATGTCTTGGTTTGCTTGTATCCTAACCAATGTCTGGCTTGTTGTGTTTTTTATTTTTTAGATGATAGATCAACCACTATGCTTTTTCAGTAGAAAAAGTGTTAGTCAAATTTTCCTTACATGTTCTGCCTGGTTTAATCTGTTTTTGTTTCACAAGACACAGGACAGAAAACCTTTCGATGTCTCTGCGAAAGTTAAGCAGTCACTATATAGAACCAATGATTTGTTTGCAGTCTGTCTGGGGGATTGGTTAACATTAATCATGAGATGCTAGTTGAAAGGCCTTCATAGGTTACGCTGTAGACACTTTTGGTGTTATTCTGGGTCGGTTGCAATATCCTTCAACCCTCTTGCATGATTTAAACATCTAAAACTGTAATCACTGTAACTTGTTAGCAGTTTCCACTTCTACCTCCTGAATAAGCGTTATTTAGTACAGGCTTCTGATATGTCTAAAGTTTTAGTCTTGAATTAAGATCCAGAACAACTGCATAGTCATTCAGTTTTGCACAACACACTACCTAATATTTCAGCTTGCAGTAGTTTAAGTATTTTTCATTGAAGATTCTGATATCAAGCTACTAGTGTCAACTTAATGCCTCTGCTGCCCCAGCCTTACTTGATGTTGTCTGCAGTGTGGTCTGACAAGGTAACCGAGATGTGTTCTCTGTCTGATGGCTGTAGTAATGTTGCCCTTCAGGTCCCAATGATCTGCTGCAAATTATTCCAATCGTAACCCTCAAACTGGTGGATTATTTTAACCTGCCTTTTAATTGATCATTAAACGTAAATGAAAACCCTTAATGCCCATTAAAGGGGAAAGGCTTTTGCCCTTGTCAATAAGGGGTTCTCAAACAACCTTTTATTGACAGGTGTTTAATTGTATTTGACAGTTAATCTTGTTGTACTTACATTTGCCAGCATGTTAACTGATCCAATTGTCAAATGAAATGGCTTATGATCATGTCATTATAAGGCTGTTTAGTGCTGGATTCACCACTATTGCTGAATTTACAATAAAGGAAAAACTTGATCAGCTCAAGTGTTTTTAAGTGCAATTATTCCTCATCAGTGGGGATCCAGAAATATTCCACTTTCCTGTTTCTCCTCGAAAATCCAGAATCGTGGGAGTCTGCCATTGGTGACAGCTCACTGAAGTGGGATGGGCCAGTGTCTCTTCCAACTCGAGGTGCTGCCACCCTGTACATTGTTCTGCTGAAGGGATAAGACAAATTAAGCCAAGAATTTTTTTTTTTTTTTTTTGTCTTCATTTAGTATTGGTAAAAATAAAATAAAATAAAAGACCTACCTCCCTGACCTCCTCTCTGAATCCTCACTGTTGAGGTCAGGTGTGGAGATATACACAGGGTCTCCTTCCTGTTGGGGGCATATTGGTGAATGCTATTATTTAATAATAAAAAATACACAAATGTTTATTATTATTTTATTAATAATGTGCTGAAAAGAAAAACTACCGTGAAGTTCCTTGGTGTGCCGTCTTGATTTTTTAGGATCTTAACCTTCTGGTCACTTTCAGTCATACACAGGAAGTAGCTCTTAATATTAGCTTGGCACTGATGTGAGTATGTGTTATTAGTGCCATCAAAGAACATTATAGAGTAATTTGAGTAAGACAAGTAAAAAAATAAAACAAGATGTAAGTAAAATTCTGTTTACTTGTATATAATGATGATAAACACAAAAGGAACTGGATTGACCCATCAATCAGGAGGACTTACGGCTTTGGTCTGCCTCAGGGACTTCAGCTCTTCCTGGGCTCTGATGACTTCTGCCAGGGCCTGGTGTTTCTCTCTCCAGCTGAGACACTCCCTGGTGCGATCCTGCCTCTCCTGCTCAACTAAATGTCTTTCCTGCTCCGCTTCCTGCAGGGCTTTATTGGCCCTCTCACTCTGCTCTTCAGCAACCAAAGCTCTGCGTCTGGAGTTCACCTCCCTACAGAGGAGACAGACAGCATCATGAGCCATTCCTATTTAGCTTTTATTGCATTATAATGGCCTGAATTCTGGCATGCCCGCCAGGATCTTTTGCTTAAATTACAAAAAGATAAATGGCACTGCTGAATGCTCTTGAGCTTACTTTTCCCTTATCTTCACATTCTCCTCAGTCAGTTCTTTCAGTTTGTGTCGTAAAGTGTTCCTCTCATCTTCCAGTATTCTGTTCTCCTCCAGGAAAGTCTGCTTTTCTCCTGACGCCCTGTCTAGTTTAAGCTTGGTCTCAAAGTAATTCTTTTCAGCCTGTGCTAAAAGTAGCTGGACATCTTTGTGCTATGGATGACAGTATGCAAATTAGTTGAATTTCAGTAGAGCCATAGAGTTATTTTGCATCCTGTGTATATTTTCATGATATTGCATGTGTACCTCTTTCTTCAGCAGCTGTAGTTCTTCGCCCAGCCGTGTTTTGTCAGCTAGTGTAAGATCTTTTTCTTGCCTGCTCTCTAGTGCTCGGGTCTCTGCCAGTGCCCTGCTCTTGTCCGCCTCTGCTCGAGCTCTATCAGCATCCTCAGCTGCCCTGGACAACAGTGTCGCCCTCTGCTGGCTGAGATAGAGCTTCTGTTTCAGCTTATTATAACAAAGGAAAGAAAACTTTTATTATTATATTTGTTACAAGGTTATTACTTCTTCTTCTATATTTCAAGATGTTTAATGTGTACACCTCTTTAATTTGGGCCTGGAGTTCCTGGTTGAGATTCCGCAGGTTTCTCATGGTGAGCTCACTCTCAGTTCTCATCATGATCCTTTCCATGTGAATTTCGTTAGACAGATACTTGTTCTCCTTTTTCAGGTCCTCACATTCCTGAACACAGATAAAGCGACAATGAGGGTCACGGCATCCAAGACACAAAGTATTGATGGAGAATGTTTCAAATACTTAGTATCTTTTTAACTCTTATTATAACTAATTTAACAGCTTTTGCTGCTTAAAATGTCTGTGGACACTACATACAAACAACATAGACACAAACACACACACACACACACATATATATATATATATATATTAGGGCTGTCAAAAGATTAATCGTGATTAATCGCATCCAAAATAAAAGTTTGTTTAAATAATATATGTGTGTGTACTGTGTATAATTAAATTTGTATATATAAATACACACACATGCTTGTATATATTTAAGAAAAATGTGTAATTTATATATATAAAAAATTATATTTATATATAATATAAATTATATATAAATATATACAGTATATGTATGCAAATATTTCTTAAATATATACATGCATGTGTGTGTATTTATATACAAAATAATTATACACTGTACACACACATATATTATGTAAACAAAAACTTTTATTTTGGATGCGATTAATCGCGATTAATCTTTTGACAGCCCTAATATATATACATGCACATGTCTTTAAGTGATTTTTTTAAGTTGTTTACTCTGTATTAAAGGAAAATGTGTGTACATATATAATACTTATGTATATATATAATGAAGTCATTGTAATTATATGTGTATATATACAGTATATAATTAATTGTACTGAAAAACATTGTCTTCAACATAACTTGAACATGATAATACAAGTACATTTTACTGGCATTGAAGATGACTTAATTACAAGCAAATTTTCACATGTACGTCATTCACAATGTTCTGAAACATGAGGCAGAATAAGTGAAAAATTTTATTGATTCAGTATAAATACACCCTAATGTTCAGAATGTGCCCTCTGGATGTTGCTCTATCATGTCAGCACCTACCTTCCTCTTCCTCACTAGTTCTCCCTGCAGGTGGTTGATCTGCAGGAAGGATCCGCTGGCGCTCAGAGCACTGACGGGTCGGACTGCACGTACAGGTCTTCGAGGAGGGTGTGTGGGTTTTGAAACTCCTTTAATCTCCTCAATGCTTTCGAATCGTCCCCCCATGTTGTTGCTGCTGTGAGAAAGGGACTTAAAAATCCCACTGTCTGAAGAATAGGTCTTCATTGAAGTCAGATTCTGGAGCTGTCCATGAGAGGTGGCCCTTAGGGTCATCGTTCTGACTGGATGCTGAAACCAGTTTCAAACTTCAACTTTTGAGCAGTTTTTAATAAAAAAAGCAGTGTTTTCTTTTTGTTTTGCTCTTGTCGACCCAGAGTTCCTCTAGTGCATGCAATGGGAACTAAGGAGACTCACCAACATGCAGCCTAGTTCAATTATTTATAAGGAAATGTTATACCACCACAGAGGGAGCAGAAACTCAATGCTACCACAAGGATTGTAACACAGCTCTCCTGTTCCGTGACTAATTGCACCATAGTGCCTCTCAACATCCTGAAATAAGCTGGTTAGGATTCACAGCATATTGGTAATGATGCCAGGACTGAAGACTGACTAGATTTTTTTTTTTCATTTTTTGATGCAAATGTGAGTGGTGTTTAGCAGACAAATTTCGCTACCAAGATGCTATGGTGTCTGGGTGGTTCCTCAAAAGTGTTTATAATTTTCTGATCATTACAAATGGCTCACCCTACATAAGTCTCTTGGCAATTTCCCATTTTATTGTTCACCAAAGCAAAAATCTTGAGCCTGGTCACTTGGAAAAATAATAGCACTCCATAAAATAAACCACACAATTTGAGTTATCATTCATGTTTGAACTACAATCAGTGCTGGACACATTGCTTGCCAAAGTTCAAGGTTATTTACAAATGCGTTGATTTAATACACTGCATTATTACACTGGTCTCCGAAATACTTGATTCTGATTGGTCAGTCGCACATATCTAATATTGTTTTTAAAATTAGATTATTTTTAGTTAGATTAATTTAAAATAAATGTTTTAAGTATAAAATCAAATCAACATTTTATGTCCATGTTTTTATTTATTTTGCGATTAGGCTCATTATCACACCTTCAGGGTGATCATTGTTAAATTACAAGCAACTTGTAACAAATGTTTGAAACAATCTCTAAAAGTGATTAGCATGCTAAAATGGATATATAGCATACAAATGACTGAATTAACTAATTGTTATTCAGAATGGTTCTGCATTATGGCCCTACCATAATAGTCACCTCAATAACACCAGATCCTTTACAAGGAGTGTTGGGGAAAGTTACTTTTAAAAGTAATGCGTTATATTTCATTACTCCCTAAAAAAGTAATAATTCTGTTACTTTTAATGGAAAGTAGTATTACTGTACTTTTGTGTTACTTTTTCTCACCTAAGCTGGGCTTGCTTCTTTGTTTTTTAATAAGAAGAAAGTTTTATTTTTGGCACATGTAAAGGGCCTTTCACATCAAAAGTTAAATGAATAAGCCCCAGACTGAACGAAATGCAAAATCTTACCTGTACAGTAGAGGGCGCTTTACCTGATCATCTGAGGTCAGCAGCAAAGACATTAGTTAATAAAGTGAGATTAACAGTGAAATATAGTGTTATTTATCATTTAATTATTGCAGGGTTTTCCATTTCACTGTTTTTATTCATTTTGAGGATATTTAATCTGTTTTTGTGCAAGTGAGATGGGTAAATGCATGCTCGCAATAGTGTAGAACTAATAACCATCATGTTTACACAACGCCTCAGCATTTACACCCAATTTCTCTAAACATGGGGACAGGAGAGGCGTCAGTCAATAAATGGGGGACAAAAGTAACTTGCGTTATTATTTGAAAAATTAACTCAGATATTTACTTGTAAGTTGAAATGTATGCGTTACTTTGTTGCTTGAAAAAAAGTAATCTGATTACGTAACCCACGTTACTTGGAATTTGTTACCCCAACACTGTTTACAAGTATTGCTTCCCTTTACTTTACAGACATGGAAACTCAACCCCCTCTATTATTCAAGCAGAGTGAAGCAGCACAAATAGGACAAGTTCCACTGGCCTAGTTAGCTTTGTTTGTGATTTTTGCTATAAACATTAAATGCCTAACAACAATTCAATTTGATTCTGCCATTTGAACAAAAACTGATTTTCTTGTAACATTTTGTGACTACAAACTAGTGATATAAAAGGAGCAGCGAACACAAACCTCTTCAAATGTCAGAATAATAATATTGAAAGTCCCAGTCAAAACCTTTTGTCATGGTTTATTTCCTGTGCTCTCTGCACAGTCAGGGAAATATGTTTTTATGTTCTAAGTCAGGAATTTGGAGATGAGATAATAAATTATGTGAATCAGCAAAATGGCAGGATGCTTTGAATAACTTCCTGTCATTTTGTACATCTCTCCTGTGGGTTCATAGGAGATTTTTGTCTGATTTTTTGTCATAGCCTGTAATTCACTGTTCTCAGTCCCAGCTTCTTGCAATAGCACTTGACTGGTTGCTTTGAAAGTGACTTGGTAATGATCATTTCTGTTTATTTAGCCTTCAAAATCACAGACAACACTGGATAGGATGCTCTGAAGAAGGAAGCAGGCCTACCTCGGCTGTCACTCATGCTACACATTAGGCTATACATTTTTCACTTGGATATTTGGATTAAAAAAAAAAACATCAAGGACATCAACAATGAATTTAAACTCAAATTTTTTTTTTTTTATAAAAAATATGTCAATATAATATTTATAATAAAGCTTTAAAAACATCAAATAAATATGTCATTTAGGTAGTTAGTTGCTTAGTACTTTTATAAAGGTATGCCTATAGGTGCCTGAGAGTAGACTTTCTATAAGTGCCCGATATAGCTGCCTGGAACTTGTCCAGAATGTCTATATGTGCATGATGTATTGAATGTGTTTAAATATATTTAACGTAACTGGTGCACAACCACAGGAAGCGAAAGTTTTTCAGTTGTCCTCTGACCCAGCTTTAAATGCCCTCTTTGGGAAGGTCATCTTACAGATCATCCTCAACCTCCTGTTTACTATTTTTATGGGTTATACCTTTCTGCACCATCAACAGACTGAGTGTGTTCAAGCTTTTGGGCAGTTTTGGTGGCATGTTCTGCAGTCATGTCAAGAGTCTGGTTAGCATTTTGTCTACTGTTTTTCTTATTTACAAGCACAGCCTGTCTAGACGTGAGTCAAATCCTAGGTAGGTTTCTCTCTTTCTTTTTCTGTTGATTTAAATGCACTGTTTTGCTTTTGATTGTTTGTGAATTTATACTTTTGCATTTTCATGTTGGTTCTGTTTTAGTCCCTACAAATGATGGAATTTCTGGAGTGTTGTTAGTCCAAAGCAAGACCAACGAGTACAGTTTTAATGCCACCACAGCCAGTGAGGCATGTGAGGCTATTCAAATGAGAATTGCAAACCTAGATGAAGTGAAGACAGCTAACCAAAATGGCTTACAGACATGCAGGTAAAGCACTATTTAATGGGGGACTTAATGGTTAATTAAAATATTACTGTAGATATATGATATTGAGGTTTTTAGGAAATATGATTCTTATTTCTAAATAACATTTTAAAAATGGATGCTTTTTATATTTTAAAGTACAATACCAGATAATATTCATTGAAGTAAAATATGAGCCTGCTTTATCACATATTATGTGTGTTGTCACATGCTGTCTTAATTATACAGTAGTGGCCAAAAGTGATGCCCAGACTAGGAAAATTGACATCTTCACCCTTTATTCAAAAGTTTTTTTTATTTTTATTTTTTATAAATATTGCATGTTGTCAATTATTTTATTTGTGATAACACAAAAAAAAACTATGCCAAATTGTGCAGACATAATTTTTGGCCAGGCTGTCATACAAATAAATTTTAATTATGCAAAAACAAGAGAGAAAAAAATAGTAATTATGTTTAATTATGATTATGTTCAGTATATGATTTTTTCTGAGAGCTGTTTGTTTTCTATGCATTTATATTCTATTCTTTTTTCTTTTTTTTACATAATAAAACAAAACCTGTAGCTGTAGATTGCCTTGTTTTGCCAAATTTTGTCAGATAAATATCTTAACCTTAACCAAGTTTAATGTTTTTTTCCTTCTCTTATATTTAAAATATTTACAAGTAAAATAAAAAGTACAACTAAAGTATCTAAAGTCCTCATATTTTGTCATATTTTGTATTTTGCCAGTACTAGAAGTCATTTTTGAACTCTATAGTTTATGTTTCTTCAAAGAGTGCAATATCATTCTTTCACACAGGTATGGTTGGATTGAAGAGCGAATTGCAGTTATTCCTCGAATTGAGAGAAATGAAAAATGTGGTCGAAACAGTTCAGGCGTTTCTGTTTGGAGAACTGACATCAGCAGAAAGTTTGATGTTTATTGTTTTAAACCAGCGGGTAATTATATGTGTAATAAGTTTTTGAAAATGCTTTCATCATAATAATCAGTGTCTTGAAATAGGGAACCATGATGTTTAATGTGATTTGAAAGAAAATTATATAATATGTCTGGACTTTGGATTTTGTTAAGAACATATAATGATAATAAAATCAGTAAATAAATTTGCTAACATAGTTTGTCAGTAAAATGTTACCCTGGACCACAAAACCAGTCACATGGGTATTTTTTTTAAATTGCGAAATCACCCGAAAGCTGAATAAATAAGCTTTCCATTGATGTATGGTTTGTTAGAATAGGACAATGTTTGGCCGAGATACAACTATTGAATATTGGAATCTGAGGGTGCAAACAAATCAAAACATTGAGAAAATCGCCTTTAAAGTTGTCCATTTATGTTCGCGATTATGCTGCATTCACTCACAAAAATAAATGTTTTATATATTTAAGGTAAGACATTTACAAAATATCTTCATGGAACATGTTCTTTACTTAATATCCTAATGATTTTTGGCATAAAAGAAAAATCGATAATTTTGACCCATACAATGTATTTTTGGCTATTGCCACAAATATACCCGTGCTACTTGTGACTAGTTTTGTGATCCAGGGTCCCAAATGTGTAACATAATCAGAATATGTCTCTCTCAATGCACCTCAGGTCCTGATGGATCATTTGAAACAACATCAAGCAGGCCTCAACCTACAACAAGAGGAAGAACACCATCAAACACGCATTATTCCACTGAAACAACCCATCCATCATCCATTAAGTCAACCTCTTCTCCTGCCTACACATCAACCCCATCCATTTCCTTTGCTTTCAACACTTCCTCCACAACATTTATAACACTTAGTCTTTCTGACATCAGTGACAGTTCCCAGGCAACAACAAGCCCTCTGTCTCTTTCAGAACTTCCAGAATCTTCCAGAACCTCACCCAAGTTCTCAACTTCATCCCCCTCGACTTCCTCTTATTCATCCAGTCATTTTCTTTTTCAGCATACTTTAACTTCCACAGGTCAGCCTGCACTGTCCCAGACCACTACACCTCACGGAGCATCCAGAGGTTGGGTTTTAAAAGTTACATAACTTTTTAATCACTTTACACATTCATTTGATCACAGTATTTTGTCGTTTTTATATTTTAGCAACTCCCAAAACAATTGTCATCATTTCTCTTGTGCTACTGCTCTTGTTGGTAGTGGCAGGCGCAGCTTGGTACCTCAAAATGTATGTTTTTACTTTTAATTACTATTATGAAAGAGACATGCATAGGCTATGCATTACTTACTGGTCTATTCTCCATGCTTTTTTCAGCAAAAGAGCGCAACAGTTTCCATCTTGGATCAGAATGAGGTCAGAACAGATTATTGAAACGGAGATGTGGAAACGAATAAGTGAGAGGCATTGGATGCCAGAACAGACCAACAACAATAGGAAATTTAACAACATCATCCTTCAAGTGGAACAAGACCCAAACTCTCCCTAAGAAAACACTGTACTTTGTATTTTTTTTAAAAGAAAGAAAGAAAGAAAAAAAGTCCTGTCACTGTAACTGCATGTAAAAGAGAAACCTGCACATTATTCTGATTTGTCTCTACTCGTGTTCCACAGAAGAAAGATTTGAAACAACATTTTCATTTCATTTTTAATAATCAAATATTAAGAACTGATGTAAATACTAGTTTGTTCTTGATCATTTTTTATCACATTTGACCATTAATTAACTTAATAGGCTAAATGAGGATAATGTGTACTCTTTAAATTCCTTAGTTGTAGTTTATCTGCTTCAAGGTTCGATGTTTTTGTTTTTTACAATCGAGTCTGGTCGTTACGTCATCAATCCGCGTCAAAGGTTTTCTTGCTTTCATCCAGCTTGTCATATCACGAATATTTGCTTGGATAAAACAAATGTCAACAGGTTTGTACACATTTATTTGCATCTCGATGAGTTCTTGTATATTTGTAGCTAATACTAACTTTTGGTGTATTTGCTTTAAGAGATTTATGTATTGTTTTGGCTAAGCAAGCTAACACTAGTAGCCAGATGATTGTTTTTGTAGTAATATTCGATATACAAACATCATCAGTATTTAAGCCGCTGTTTTCACATTCCGAAATAAACCTATATTGTTCACTCGTCTACTTAGTTATTTTAAAAGAGAGTTCGTTTTTGTTTTGTTTTGTTTTTTGGTAACGTTACATAAAATTGGGCAGATAAGAAAATTCGAAAGCATTGTTGCACATTTGTTATAAATGAATGTTTCAGGGATTATTTCAAAGTCTGCTAAATGTACCGCTGATCTCAATTGACAACTTGAGGCAATTTGTGGCCGTATGCTTTTATTGTAGCACATCAAGAAGTTAATATTGTTTCATAAGTCGCTGCCTAATAAGCATAAACTTAATTTTCATATATATTTTAGGCCTGTGAGCACTAATGAAAATGCTTCCTTTTGCTCTCCTCTACCTTACGTTAAATATCTACATCATCACTCTTTTATTTTCCCCAAATCCTCAAATGTTATTTAAAGGTTTGAACAAGTTTTCTGTGTTGTCTCAGACTTCAGGACCCCACAGTGCATGAATAAAGGAATGTCTAAATTTTAGCTGCTATGACTGGCCACCAGTTCTTTTAACAAATTTAATCACATTTTAGTGGTTTCACTACACCTAAATATCTATTCGCTGTGACAAAATAAATACATTTTTAAAAGTTCAGATATTTTAGTGTTTTCTATGAATTTAAAGGAGGTAATAAAATTGCTTGTGTAAGAAAATACTGTTTAAAGTACAGCATGCCATACTACAGGGCAACATGTCATGTCAGCATCTTCTCTTGTCTAGGGCCACACCAGCAGTGAATGAGGTCTAGAGTTGTTACAGAGCAGACCTCCATCTGGAGCCAGGATGGGCCAGCATCTTTCTGGCCAGGCAATGACCAGACTGCCTGAGAAACTGATCAAACATGTGGGACTAGTGCGTGACAGTGGCTACCTCAACTATGACGAGTTCTTGGGTCGTGTGGCGGAGCTCAATGATGTGTAAGTGAGGCTTTTAGGATAAATCAATATAGTGACACAATAATCTGATGGAGTTTGATAAGAATATGGCATCCCATAAAAAACATAATATTATTATAATATGGAAAATAATATGGAAACCAAAAAAGATTATAATAAATTTAAATAATGATAATAATAATATTTTTTTAATGATAGTGGCATAAGTATGTGGCGTCTTATAAAAGCCATAATATTGTTATAATATTGAAAATGTTATTAAAACATTAAAAGTATGTAAAACAAAATTATATTAATATAATAATAATAATAATTGGCACATTTTTTAATTATAGTGACACAATAATCTGCTGGAGTTTGATAAGAATGTGGCATCCCATATAAACCATAATATTATTATAATATTGAAAATAATATGGAAAACAATAAAAATTATAATAAATTTAAATAATGATAATATATATATTTTAATTATAGTGGCATAAGAATGTGGCGTCTCATAAAAGCCATATTTTTGTTATAATGTTGAAAATGTTATTAAAACATTAAAAGTATGTAAAACAAAATTATATTAATATTATAATAATAATAGGCACATTTTTTAATTATAGTGACACAATAATCTGCTGGAGTTTGATAAGAATGTGGCGTCCCATATAAACCATAATATTATTATAATATTGAAAATAATGTTAAATAATATGTAAAACAATAACAATTATAGTAAATATAAATAATGATAATAATAGTTACTTTTTAATTATAGTTGCAATAATCTGCTAGAGTTTGATTAGAATGTGGTGTCCCATAAAAACATAATATTATTATAATATTAAATAATATATAAAACAATAAAAATTATATTAAAAAAATCATTTAAATTATTATTATTATTTGTTTATTTGAAAGAAAAATAACGGATAAAAATAACAATCCAAATATATAATCTAGTTCTATTTTTTTAATTTGCATATAGTGATGTAAGAATGACATCACTATATGTCTTTCTTAATTATAACTTTAAAACTTATTTTGAAAATATACACATTATCCTGTTTGACAGATGTGGAATGACTTAATTTTCTTCCACAGAACTGCTAAACTAGCCTCTGGCCAAAAGAAACACCTTTTGTTTGAAGTGCAGCCTGGATCTGATTCAACTGCTTTATGGAAGGTTGCCGTGAGAATAGTGTGCACTAAGGTGATATCAATGTACAGACCCCATACATTTATCAGTGGAATGTATTAATATGATTACAATGAAGTCAAGCTATAGACATTAGTCATTTGCTCTGTGTGGTTGATGTTTATCTAGGGTGGGATGGCAATTGTTGCTGTTCTCTCTGTGTCCTTGTAGATTAACAAGGAGAATGGAATGGTGGAGGCCTCCCGTATTATGAACCTGTACCAGTTTATCCAGCTCTACAAAGACATCACCAGTCAAGCAGCTGAAGTCTGGAGTTTAGAGGTGGCAGCAGAAGGATCCTCAGGACCGCTGTCATCAGAAGACACCTGCCAGGCCAGCATGTGGATGGGCAGGTACTGTTTGCCAAATCTGCACCTGATGTAATGATGTATAGTGGATGACTCACTTTCTCACCCAGCAAAATATGCTATTTGTGCTCTGTAACAGGGTTAAACAGTTGACTGATGAGGAAGAATGCTGTATCTGTATGGATGGGAAAGCAGACCTTATTCTGCCCTGCGCACATAGCTTCTGTCAGAAGTGTATTGACAAGTGGTAAGAATCATCTGTGATTCATTATCATGACTGATTAATCGATTAGTTCACCAAAATAAGGAATTACTTACCCTCATATTGTTCCAAACCTTTATGTCCGTGGAACAAAAAAGGAGAAAACCTGATTCTGAATTCTGGTCAGGGATTGGGGCTTTCAAGCTCCAAATGAATAATTTAGACCACCTTTGTGAATTGGATCCAGGGTATCAGCAAAGTTTTAGTAATCAAAACTTAATTAAACAGGCTTGGGTAAACATTCGATGAGGAATTAATACTGCTGATCAGCAAAACATGTGTAAAATACTCAATACATGTTTTATTCAATGTATACTGTACATATGTATTGAAAATGGTTGGGGGGGGGGGGGGGGAGGATCGATCACATGCCTGATATTGGTTTATGTACATATTGGTTCATGTAATACTAATATATCAATTAGAGGTCGATTGATATTGGGGCACGTATATATAATTTATAATAGATACTGCAATATTCCAATTTTTCATGGTGACTTCAAATACTGTTCTTAGTCTTTCCTTCCTGTGACAGAGCAGCCTAGAGAGAAGCTACAAATTTTGAATTAAATGACAGATACAGTTTATTATTTAACCAAAATGCCAATAATTACCAAAAAAAAAAAAAAAAATATATATATATATATACAGTATATAAATATAAATTTATAAAGTTTGAGAGCTTCAGTCCTCATTCATTTTTTTTTATTATTATTATATGGGGGGAAAAAGTGAAGATTTTCAGAAAAAGGAGGGGAAAAGACAAACTGGTTTGGAACAACATTATGACAATAAATAATGAAAGAATTCACAAATCATTTTAATCAGCCATGACAAACCCTGTGCTTTTGTGTGTCTATGCCTCAATATAGGAGCGGTCAGAGCCGAAACTGTCCCGTCTGCCGAATTCAGGTGACTGCCGCTAATGAATCATGGGTCATGTCAGATGCTCCCACGGAGGAAGATATAGCTGGGTACATTCTCAATCTTGCAGATGAAGCCGGGCACCCACACAGACCTTAAAATGAAGCACTGTGCCACCGTCAAACTCACTGTCTCCCCATAACAGATGACCTTCTTTAAATACTTATTTTATAGGGTGACTGGGTATCTGTTGCACTATATAGTGTCATTCACTGGAGGCAATAACTGCTGATTATTTGACTTTGTTTTGGTCATATTTTTACACCTTGTCAATTGACAGACTTTGGATGCATGTTGGTAAATTCTAGACAACATGTAGCTGTAAAACATAAATCCCTCGTTGCACTTGCCGTTTTATCTTGTTTGTGAAGTAATTGCACTTAATCACGTTTGTTCCGTAAAGGCCTTGTAATACCTGAAAAAGCATCACAGAATCAGCATGTTCAACAGTTTAATAGTATTGTTGACACTATAATTCAGTCAAACATGATTTAGTAATGTCGATGTGCATTTATAATCTAAGGTTTAACAATAATTAGAGTGATCCATTTGACATGAACTCTTTATCTGTGCAAGTTGGACCAAATGTTAATTATAGGGCATGACTCTGTTATATTACATTCATTATGAAAAAGAATTGGATCGTTCAAATGGATTAACATTTGCGAATGAACTAATTTGCTTGTTTTCTTCTGAAGCTTAATAGGTTGCAAATGAAACCTTTATTTTATAGGGCATCACTGACACTTTCAGTGGAGATTGGTTACCTTTTAATTTAATTTAATTTAACTTTTCAGTTTGAAATCCTAGACTTTTCATCTCGCACTTTTGTGTGTATGAGAGAGACTGTGAATTTGTGGGCTTAGGGAAGTCACTTGTATTATAAAAGATATGATAATGTATAGTTCAAACTTTCTACATCTATTTACAGTATATACATATACCTTTGTGTGGCAGTTTATCAAGATCTACTATCTAGTTTTAAAAATGTTAACTTCTGCAATATTCTCACAGATTTATAGAGATTGGACTGAATGTTAATAGTTTTATCAGAGGAAATAACATTATTAGCTGCTTCTTAGTGTTGTTTTGAAGGAGATTTCTTTTACTTATGGACTAAATTGGGATGTTTGATGTTCTCAGTTCTGTCATCTTGTGTAAATCTTGAACAATAAAGTAAATTGAATATTTTTTTCTAGTTAGTTTGTTTGAAGACTGTAACAGTTCCTAGTGCTTCCACTGGGCAGCAGTGTCGAGCAAATAAAGAATAATATTTCTATTTACCTGGAATATGAACTATGGACAATCTCATTATGAATTGATTCAACAAGGCTTTTTTGACACCACTTTTTTTATTTTACTTTGAGTGCAGTATTCAGATATTAGTGAAGGTATAGCATTCAGGTGGCTTTTCAGAGGCCAAGCACCCATACATTATACTGTACAACATCCTTACAACAGTTTAACCATCATTGTTGGTGTACAAAATGTGCAAGTTCAAATACACAAGTCTATTTTGTGCCACAAAAAAAAAAACAAAAAAAAAAAAAAAAACAGAATCTCAGGTTGCAAACAAACTAGTTTATCTCATTTTACTTTTAATTTTAATTCCACTTCCTGTGACTTTTTTTTTTACAAAAACATCTGGAAAAAAATAATTCATTGTTCAAGTCAGAAACCCGAAAACCCCCTTGTTAAGAAAACAAGGATACGATGAAAATTTAAAATTGATCAAATCAGTGCTCGCCGCTGAATGTTTAGCCCAGTGCGAATTCCAGGATCCAGACATGACTCCAGGAGATCTTAGTGACTGTGCCAAGTATGTAGGCAACTTTAATCTCAATGTTTGGAGGGAAGTCAGACGATCTATCAGTTACAGTGAGTCAATCCATGTAACAATTCAAACACTAGATAATTCACAAAATACAACCTTTCATTTCAATCCATGTAATTTCTGTTTCTCTCGCTCTCTCTCTCTCTGTCCTGTAGTTCTGGACCCTAACACAGCCAACTTTGACCTCTGCTGATCTGATGAGTGTGTGGCATCAATACGAGCTAAATTATGAGGAGATTCCCAATAACCTGGAGAGATTTGATCATTGTCCCTGTGTGCTGGGCTCTGTGGGCTTTTCCACAGGGACACACACATGGGATGTTGACGTGGAGGACAACATCCTGGATGGTAGGTGTCGCCACAGAGTCTGTCCAAAGAAAAGGAACCAACAGCTTGCCCAATGGAGTCTGGTGTATCGGACATGAAGGGGAAAATCTTAGTGTCACAGATCCTCTGGAGTCGCACGTCCCACTACTTGGATTTGAGAAACCTGTGATAGTGAGGGTGAAACTGGACATGAGTGCAGGACAGTTCTCTTAAGTTTGTAATTACTTTGAGGAATGTTCAAGGATAATGTGGATTAAGTGTTAATGTTACTGGTGTAGTCTAAAACAATTCCTGCAATCTCAATTGTATGTTGAGAACAAACATATGAGCTTGCAAGTGGAAAATCCAGATTGTATTAATGAATGCATGTTAGTGACTTTCATAAGGTCAACAGCATAAGATTAAAAAATAACTTTCTACAGCTTGATTGTAACTCTCAATTAATGACAAATGAATTCAAATTGAACAAAAACATGTTTTTGGTAGGGTTAGAAATACACAGAGATATTAAACACTAGACTAGGAAGCCTTATTATTATTGATTACACAATAATAGCAAATGTTAGCAAATTTAATCAACTCCTCAATAAGCTAAGAAGGAAGTAAATCCACCACTTCAATTATAAGAGGTTTGCCGTTTTTGCAACCCCATTTTCAAAATGGGGCATATAAACAGTTATAGTTTAAAAATAAAATAAAAAGTATAGCACATTTATTTAAAAATAAGTAATAAAAGTATGTCCAAAATGGGTATTTTTCTATAATTAGTTAGATTAACACATAAATCAAACTTAAAAAATAATGACTAAAAATATTACTTTAGTGAATTACATAAATAAAGATGATTTATATACACCCATTTATATACAAGAAATGTTAGGCTACTTGTTTATGGATAAGCATTTTTTAAACCCAAATACCAAAGAGCAACGTAGTCTATGACGTCACAGCGTGCTTGACTATGCTATTCGAGTGAATATTACTGTGCTATTGCGCTCCAGTGTGATTAAGCTCATGAGAGAGAACACTGACTGCTATAAAGAAGGATTTCACAGAGAACAGCAATTTTTGTCTTGAAAATGTTTCAACCTTATTTAAGGTCATCCAGTATCGTTCGCCCGGTACCGCCATCATCAACCATCAGTCAGTATCACTGTGTGCAGAATGAGATACCGTCAACTCGACGAGAGTCTGTGGAGTTCACTGGTGGTCAGACACCCACGCAAACACCACTCGTGGACATGGTGATTGGAAATAGGTATAAAAATGATCTGATCCGACCTAACCAGACAACTATCAGGCAGCATCCGCGTATGCAGAGGCCGTCGATAAACATAGAGTCTGTGAAGCCCACTGGCCAGACACCCACGCACACAACACTCTTTGTTGTAAACGGGCATAAAAATGATCTGCCTACACCTAACCAAATGACCATCAGGCAGCATCACCGTGTGCAGCTGCCGTCTGTGCACCGAGAGATTGTGAAGCCCACTGGCCAGACACCCATGCTCATGGTGACTGGAAAATGGAATGAAAATGGTCTGACCCGACCTAACCAGACACCGCAGGCGAGAATTTTAACTACAACTGAAAGGCCACACTGGGAAATGAACAAATCTCCAGTCCTGACTCTGCCTCCACTGGCCGGTCCTGCTGCTTTCAAGATGCACAACCCCCGAGTGACAGCTCGAGCTCCGTTACGACACCCTGCTGTTCCTGCTCGTCTCCCACAACTTGTGCTTCGCCGGATAGCACCTGTGTGAACCGGAGCAGTGTGTCCCGCGGTGAGCACCAATGGTGAGCTGCGGCTGCCAGAGGGAGTAGCGTCAGTGCCGAAAAAAATGTGAGTGTGTCCAACATGAAAAAAAAATGGAGAAAAGTGGAGCACACGTTTCTGTCGCTCAGCAGCTGGGACGTGCAGAGAGTTCCTCAGGGGCATGGGCTCAAATGTAAATACACATATGTATAATATATAGAAAAAAGCTGGATATATATGCTTTGCATCACAGAAATATGACGTGACTTAAATGACAATTAATAGGTAATTTTCATTGCCATTTAAGTGAAATTACTGAACATCTGATTGCATCTATAATATATAGATAAAAGTAAATTGATAGATAATAAATAGATGTGTATGTGTGTATATGTATATATAATGTATGTATACGGGTGCATACATATATGGGTGCACTTGATATATATATCCAGGCTATTAATATAATGTACAGTGTATCGTGTGTTCTGTGGTTGACTACCTGGTGTATTTAACAACATGTATTTTGTGGTTAACAGGCAAAAGAGCAAAAAGAGTTGCTGATATCAGTGCCTGTTTGTTTATGTGTTTTACCACACAGGTATGTTAATTGCAGGCGTGGATTAATGCACAGGCTTGCGTAGGCTGCAGCCTAGGGGCCCCACGTGTGCAGGGTCCTCGGATTGGCCAGACAATTTTTTTTTTTTTTTTAATTTACTTAAGCGCGAACAAAAAAAGACCTTAATTGGCCCATAAGAAACATAAAAAATAAAAATAAAAAAAAAAACAAGCAGGTGATTGGGTAGATGTGAATTGGCTATCCAATCAGCTGCTGCTGGTCAAATCCATGTCAGTCATTTTCATTTATGTCACTGCTATTGCTAGACGGCATAGTGACAGAATGGCCGAAAGAAAGCATGAAAGTGGAGCACAAAAACGCAAAATACAAAGGTTAAGAGAACAACGTGACCAAGATATCCTGAAAAAAATCCCTAAATTGACTGGATATTTCAAGGCTGCTGAATCTTCATCCAGTCGAAGACAAGATCCACAGCAGGAGGACTGCCAGCTAGCATCGGCTAACATCGGAGCTGGGGTTGAAACGCCTGCAGCGGGTTAGCTGTTGCAGCAGCTAGCTCATCATGTCATCCATAATATTTCAGGGAATTTGGGGGAGTTATTCCACAATGCTGTGTTTCCTCTATGTTGATTTTATTGTGGCGATGCGCAATGGCAAAATTTCTTCCGCCACGCTTTTTATTTTTGTTGCCTTTTAAATGATCCTGCCGACATAATGCGCACTACAAAACTAGTGCTGTGACCCGTCGAATGGTTGATCGTTGTCGACCGCCGGGATTGCTGACCTGAAGTTTGACTGACGATAAAACATGACAAATTGGGGCCCAGGTCAGGAAGCAGACAGACTGGCTTAACCGACCGTCTGCTAGCTGTCTCACGTCACCAAGGTCAGATAAATCCCATCACATAGAGCCTCTTTCACCTAGATATCATCATATAGAGACTGTGTCTGTTCCCCGAATTTGGAAATCCAAAAAAACGTCTAAACCCATCTAAGGTTAAAACTTTAATTGATGTTCAACAAATAAAAAACAGATATAATACAGATGAGCAAATGATAAAGCTTGGGTTGCTGAATATTCAATCGCTTACTCCAAAAGCACTCACTGTTAATGATATGATTTCAGATTATAACATAGATGTGCTGTGTTTGACAGAAACCTGGCTAAAACCAAATGATTACATTACTTTAAATGAGTCCACCCCACAAGATTACTGTTATAAACATGATCCTCGTCTGAAACGCAAAGGAGGAGGTGTTGCTGTAATTTATAGTAATATTTTCAAAACCACTAAGAAATCTAGTTTTAAATACAATTCTTTTGAAGTGTTGGTGCTTAATGTAAAAATATATAGTGTAAACGATAAATCACGCTTGAGATTTGTGCTGGCTACTGTATACAGGCCACCAGGGCACCATACAGACTTTATCAAAGAATTTGTGTACTTTCTTTCAGAATTAGTATTGGCTGCAGATAAAGTACTAATTGTTGGTGATTTTAATATACATGTAGGTAACGAAAAAGATGCATTGGGATTGGCATTTAAAGACATTGTAAACTCAATTGGAGTTAGACAACACGTGTCAGGACCTACTCATTGTCGTAATCATACTCTAGATCTAATATTATCACATGGAATCAATGTTGATGCCGTTGAAATACTGCAGCAGAGCGATGACATCTCAGGTCATTATCTAGTCTCATGTAAATTACATTTAGCGAAGGCTGCAAAGCCGACTCCGTGTTACAAATATGTTAGACCTATCACTTCTGCCACTAAAACTTGGTTTATCAATAAACTTCCTGATCAGTTTCATCATCTCAGCATCCCAGATAGCTTAGAAGAACTTGGTATTGCAACAGAAACTTTTAACTCTCTCTTTTCCAGCACTTTAGACACAGTTGCTCCGTTGCACTTAAAGAAAATAGTCCAACGCCGTGGTACAACGAGCACACTCAGGCCCTTAAGAGAGCAGCCAGAAAAATGGCGCGCAACTGGAAGAAGACAAAACTAGAAGTATTTCGCGTTTCATGGAAGGAGAGCTCGATTGCATACAGAGAGGCTTTAAAAGCTGCTAGATCTGCTTATTTTTCAACCCTATTAGAAGAAAATTAATATAATCCTAGGTATTTATTTGAAACAGTGGCTAAACTAACGAAAAAGAAAGCTTCAAACCCAGAAGTTTCCAAGCAACACAGCAGTAGTGACTTTATGAACTTCTTCACTTATAAGATTGATAATATCAGGGACAAAATTATAACTATGCAACCGTCTACTACAGTATCGCATCAGTGAGAGCATTGTAGTCTCCCTGAGGAAAAATTCGATTCATTCGTTGCTATAGGAGAGGAAGAATTTTGCAAACTCTAAATCTTTAGAATTTAGCCAAATCTAAATCGACAACATGTATGTTAGACCCTATACCGACTAAGCTACTGAAAGAGATGCTTCCAGATGTCATAGATCCTCTTCTTAATATCATTAATTCGTCTTTGTCTCTAGGATACGTCCTAAAAACCTTTAAGCTGGCTATGATTAAACCGCTTGTTAAAAAAACGCAACTTGATCATACAAAATTAGTCAATTACAGACCTATCTCGAATCTGTCTTTTCTGTTCCTTTCTAGAAAGAAATGATATCTGCGAGGATTTTCAGTCCGGATTTAGACCGTACCATAGTACCGAGACAGCTCTCATTAGAGTCACAAATGATTTGCTCTTATCATCCGATCGTGGTTGTATCTCTCTATTGGTGTTACTCGATCTTAGTGCTGCATTTGACACTATTGACCACAACATTCTTTTAAATAGACTCGAACATTATGTTGGCATTAGTGGAATTGCACTAGCATGGTTTAAATCATACTTATCTGACCATTATCAGTTTGAAGCAGTAAATGAAGAGATGTCTTATCGATCACAAGTTCAGTATGGAGTACCACAAGGCTCAGTAGTAGGACCGCTACTGTTCACTCTGTACATGCTACTATTAGGAGATATCATTAGGAAACATAGAATTAGCTTTCACTGTTATGCCGACGATACTCAGCTCTATATTTCTTCAAAACCTAACAAAACCTACCCATTCACAATATTAATGGAATGCATAGCTGATATAAAAAAACTGGATGACTAGTAATTTCCTACTACTAAATTCTGAAAAAACAGAGATTCTAATTATTGGACAAAAAACTTCCACACGTAATAACCTAGAATACTGTCTAACACTTGATGGCTGCTCTGTTAAGTCTTCGTCTTCGTCGTCGGTTAGGAACCTGGGTGTGCTCTTTGATACCAATCTTTCTTTTGAACGTCACGTGTCTAGTATCTGTAAAACCGCATTTTTCCATCTTAAAAATATATCTAAATTACGCCATATGCTCTCATTGACAAATGCGGAACAATTTGTTCATGCGTTCATGACCTCAAGGCTAGATTATTATAGGCATTATATTCCTTCACGTCTATTGCAATCTCAAAATTACGGCCAGTTAATAATACCTAGAATATTAAAATCGGCTGCTGGCGGTAGATCCTTCTCCTATTTAGCACCAAAACTTTGGAACAGACTTCCTACCATTGTCCGGGAAGCAGACACACTCTGTCAGTTCAAAGATAGATTAAAGACACATCTCTTTGACCTAGCATACACATAATACATTATAGACTTCTATAATCCAATGTTAGGCTGCATAGATTAGGTCAGCAGGAACTTGGAACACTTCCCATAAATCCTGATGTACTCGTTACATCATAAGAAGAATGGCATCTACGCTAATTTTAGTGTCTTTGTTTATCCCGAGGTTTTTCCGCAGCCTGTCGGATCCAGGCCGTATACAGATCTGACAAAGGACCTTCGCCTGGACCCGATGACAACGCAGTGCTGAAGTGCCAACTAGTCTCTCCCTGTGAAGGATCCCTTTCCCACTCTACAGATAAAGCTTTGTCGGGATAATTTCAGTTTTGCGTATCTACCCCGAAGTGATAAAATTCTGTATCAAAATTTTAAGGCCAGACAAGTAGTTTAAGGGTTTGTAGGGAATTACAAACCTGCACACATATATTCAAATGTGCATAACTATAGAATTAATTCTTGATGCGCTCACAGGTTCGCGTTTAAAGTCTGTGTAGAGAGAATGATGTTGTCTTAGTGGCCTCTAATTTAATATCTAATGATCCTTGCGACGGAATCAATCAAAACTAACTTTAGCTGGAAAATATCTTAATTCAAGAACCGCTATAAAGCCAAAACAATCTCTGTTACCTTAAATTATCCATTTGCTACTGTAAAGCTGCTTTGAAACAATCTACATTGTTAAAAGCGCTATATAAATGAAGATGACTTGACGCTGAGAGGTGCTGTAGGCGAGACGGGACTTCAGTCATCTGTTCAGTCATCTATTGTTGTTTCTTCGGTGGCGTTTGAATGTCAGACAGTTTGAGCTGTGCCTAGGAAGAGATTGCTGACGAACTGTTGCGAGAGTTTGACGCTGAAGACGCGGGTGGATCATTTAGATGTACAGACAGTTGGACTAGTGAGTTGTGGCTTAGCTGGATCAAGCAAGCAGTGTGCTGGACCATCGAGGAGTCGCCAACTAACTGGTTTTGACTGTGCTGTTTAGGTGAAGGTACTTTGCATCATCAATTGACTGGGTTTTTGAAGGACTGTAAAACAAAAGTGAACTTTATTATATGAGGTTTAAGGACTATTTAAATTTTCTATTTTCTTCTTTTTTTCTCTCTCTCCTTTTCTGAGTTAAAACACAGGGTTTTATTTTATTAGGATTTTGTTTTATTAAAATAAAATTTGTGTGTTTTGGCTATTTTCTGACACCTGAGAGGAATGGCTGCTAAACAAAGCTATTTAGGGTGGGACAATACGTTTACATCTGGTAGGAGGCGGGGCAGTCATCTGGATACGCCTGACAAAACTAGGCTGTTTGAGGATCCTGAGTACTGTAGCACAGGTCGGGGTAGAACAGTCGGTGTTTCCGCCTATGAAAGAGTCGAAATGGGTGGTAGTCCAATCGCTGCAGCCAGTAACTTTGAGTGTGCTCCTCAAGAGTCAGAAATGTCTGGTCAAATGAGTAACCTAATTAAACAAATTGGTATTGAGTTTGGGCAGTCAATAAGAGAAAGCATGATGCTTTGATGCTGAATTTCCAAATTTTCCATTCACAAAGAAGTTCCAAGAAGGTGTCAGTGGTCTTGTGACTGACCAATCAAATACTACATTTATTGATGTATCGAAAATGAACTTGGTCCTGAGAGCTGAAGTGGCAGCACCACCTCATTTTAGAGGAGATAGTTCAGACAAATACTCAATTGTGGAATGGGAAGACATGATGAGGGTATATTTGAACAAACTTGAGGTGACATTCTGAACTGGTTGAGGAGATAATGAACAGAGTTATGGGGCGGGCCAGAGATGTAATGAGGGTGTGGCTGCGCAATGGTTCAACGTCTCCAACTGTTGATTCTGTATTTTCTGTTTTGAAGCAGCACTTCGGGGATTAGAGCAGTTCGGGTATCCCGTTGGCGGACTTCTATTCGGTGAGAAGACCATATCCCAGAGAGAGTGCTTGGGATTTTTGGATAAGACTAAACAAGGCAGCAGATGTAGCTAAGCAAAGTTTAAGATGGGAAGGCAGGACTCTGGATAACAGGAGCAAAGAGGTAGCAGTTATGTTCATTCGTAACTGTCCTGACAAGGAGTTAGCTTTTGTTTTCAAAAGTAAACCTGTACAGTTATGGAATGCATCTGAGTGCAAGAGCAACTTGACGAGTTGTTAAGAGAACGGGAGAAGTTGACAAATCAAGGTGTCAAACAATTCACCACGGTTGTTTCAGAGCCAGATGTTGATGTGTCTTTCTCACCTTTAAGTCTGAACAGGGTACGGGCGTAAATGACGAGAATGCATTGGACAAAGTCTTGTCTTTGCTGGAAAAAGCGCTAGTGTGCAACACTCAGTCTGTGCGTGGCACCTGGCCTAAACGAACGGGCAATAAGATTAGAGAATGCAGAGTATGTCAAAGCAGAGAGCACAGCACAACGACCCATTGTAAAATGTAACTTGTGTTTAGTGTTTTGCAGCTGGACACACAAGCTACAACTGCGACAGTCACAGGGTGGGCTCTGGTCAGCAAGACAAAGTCACGTCTCAGGGAAACTAGGCAGGTCCCTTCGGGCAGAGGTAGAGGTGGGGCTGTGTAGTAATCTGAGACTGATATTAAGTCTGTTTATTCCTTTTTCTGTGGAAGTATTGGCAAAACAAAAACAGTGATTTTTCAGAACAGCATGCAAGTTGATCAGAGTAGCAGTTTGTTTTATGCAAGTGTGTTACTACAGGACAAAGTTGAGCTTCAGGGGATGTTGGACAGTGGCTCTATGGCGACCACTCTGAGCGTGGACATAGTTCCTCAACTCAGGGATGCTGGGGTGCTGGACCAGGATATCGTGAGTTCTTCAGATATTGTTTCGCGCACACACATGGTTGCCAGATACTATTGAAAAGACCGGGTAGAAAACGTGCTCTTTTAACAGAAAAGCTCTGACTGGGGTTTAAATTATTGAAATCTGGCAACCGCAAGCATGAACGCTCGTAAAAACAGTCTGTAATGTGTTGTCTTCTCCTCTATTCGACAAAATTAACTGGTTTTGTAATCTGGTAAAAGTTTTTATTTTTTTTAAACACATTTCAGTTTCGTCTTTTTTTGTCAACGATATTGCATGTGTTGATATAGTCACAGTTATTGTTTAATTACGTGGGTTTCGTCTCTCATCACCTTGTCTTGGTCAGGGGAAAAAAGGTCGTCAACGTACATTTTTTCGTTAACGAAATTAACACTGGGGACAATAAAAAAATTTTTTTTATTTTTTTTGGACAAAATTTGAGACCCCCTTCAAATTTTGCTTTTGAGGCTTTCAGGGGGTCTCATGGGTTAATCGGGGGGTCGAGCCCCCCGTATTTCGCACGGAGAGATAGGAGAGTGTGATGCACTTTCACGGGCATCATTTGTAGTAGCCTATTCACAAACTGTTTGCTCAAGCATAGCGTTTCTCGGAGTTCCCTTTCGTGGTCACTACGAGTTATGTCAGTGAGGACGAATGGGGTTTCCCTTAGAAAGCCTCTCACCTTCGAGTATACAAAACGAGCCAATGGCAAGAAAATGCCATGGGTCTGCGGAATTTGCATAGCGCAAGTCCGCCCCACGTCGTGGGTATATAAGGAAGTACGCTGGCAACATGCAGATCTGTTTTCGCTTCGGAGCCAAGAGTTCTCTTCACTCCTACAAGCCATTCTGAATCATCTTCACTCTACGAGACGAGCGGCTCTTCAGTGTGTTGGTGTGACGGCGCGTTCCAGTGAGATCGCATTGCCTGCTGCTGATCTGTGCAGTGATCTGCCGACAGTGTGTGTGTGTCTCCTTGAGCGCTTCAGCACTGCTGCCCTCCCCCCGAGCGCTGTAGGCTTGTTGATGATTGGCCCCCAGTGCCTTTCTCCCGGACGTGCATCAGGATGCCTTCAGCTCGCGAGAGTCCCCGTGACTTATCGCAGCCTGCAGGCGTCCTCCGCCTTCGCTGCACTCGATCGCGTGGTGGTCATGGGCTGTATGTTCTCTGTCACTATCGTAGCACAGGCATGCAGTGCTGTGTGTCGCCTTCGCCTTCAAGGCAGTGCTGACCCGGGAGTTCTGTCAGACCAGGCCGCCGTGGAATGCTGGTCCTTCCCTGGCCAACACTGACAGAATGCGAGAACTCAACCACGCCCCCACGCAGGGACGCTATGCCTCCCATGTCCAGGCTGGTCAATCCGCCACGCACTCTACTGACCTCGTTCTGCGGGCGACATCGGTACCTGCGTGATCCCTGGGCCAGGTGATGTCCACAAGTGTGGTCCAGGAATGGGCTCAGCCAGGTTGATGTGAGGGGATTTAATTTTAATTTAGATTTAATTTTCTCAGCTCCCCCATGCCCCAGGCTGGGCTCCTCGGCGGTGTGGTTGAGGACTGTACCCTACAGCCTTCGACCCCCCCTGAAGCAGACTGAGGCCTTCTGCACTAACGGTCATCCGTCCGTGCGGTCTCCTTAGTCTGCTTCCCGCCGAGGCTGCCTCCCTGCGGCTCCTCACCTCAAGCCTTCACCGGCCCCGGGCAGGAGGAGGATGCAGGAGGGCGGCACTGATGCCCCTACCTCCGAGCCCCAAGAGGCTGTGGATGACAGTGTGTGCCGCTCCGGTGGGTTATGGCCAATCCTGGACCTCCGCGTCCTGAACCACTCCCTTCACAGGCTGCCGTTCAGGATGCCACGGCTAAACGCATTTTCTATGTGTGCAGCCACAGGATTGGTTTGCAGCGATCGACCTGAAGGACGCCTACTTCCATGTCTCCATTCTTCCTCGACACAGACTGTTCCTACGGTTTGCTTCGAGGGGCGGGCATACCAGTATGCGGTTCTCCCATTCGGGCTAGCCCTGTCTCCTCGCGTCTTCATGAAGGTCGTCGAGGCAGCCCTTGTTCCTCTACGGGAACACAGGGTTTGCATCCTGAACTATCTCGACGACTGGCTGATCCTAGCTCACTCTCGAGACCAGGTTTGCGAACACAGGGATCTAGCTCGTCTGGGCCTTCGGGTCAACTGGGAGAAGAGCAAACTTTGCCCCATGCAGAGGATCTCTTTTCTCGGTATAAAAATCGACTCGGTCGCCATGTGCGTGCAGCTTACGAGCAAGCGCGCACAGTCACTGCTGACTTGCCTCCATCAATTAACAAGGCCAAGAGTGCGGTTCCACTGAAACTATTTCAGAGGCTCCTGGGGCATATGGCATCCGCAGCAACGCCGCTTGGATTCCTTCATATGAGACCGCTTCAACACTGGCTTCGCGATCGAGTCCCGAGGTGGGCATGGCAATACGGCACGCTACGAGTCCCAGTGACTCCAGCCTGCCGTCAGACCTTCACCCTGTGGTCGAACCTCAGTTTTTTACGTGCTGGAGTGTCCTTAGAACGAGATTCCAGGCATGTTGTTGCCACGGGCTGGGGCCCACCACGGGCTGGGGCGCCATGTGCAATGGACATGCTGCAAGCGGGCTCCTGGACAGGACCCCAGCGCCTTTGGCATGTCAATTGCCTCGAGTTGCTTGCAGTACGTCTGGCTCTGCACCGCTTCCGTGCGTTGCTCAAGAACCAGCACGTACTAGTCCGATCAGACAATTCCGCGACAATACAATACTCCCGCCGTATGTTGCAACTCGCCCACCACCTCCTAATATGGAGTCAGAAGCATCTGGGGTCGCTTCGAGCCATTTACATTCCAGGAGACCTGAACTGTGCAGCCGACGAGCTCTCACGGGTTCAGCCTCTCCCTGGAGAATGGAGACTCCATCCCCAGACGGTTCAGCTGATTTGGGATCAGTTCGGGGACGCACAGGTAGACCTGTTTGCCTCCCACGACTCGTCCCATTGCGACCTGTTTTATTCCCTGACCGAGGGCACGCTCGGGCACGCTACGACTCCGCAAGTATGCATTTCCCCCAGTGAGGAGCCTGCGCAAGATCAGGGAGGATGAGGAGCAGGTCATTTTGGTTGCCCCGTATTGGCACAAGTGCCAAGTGAACTAGTACTCCTCACGACAGCACCTCCCTGGCCAATCCCTCTGAGAAAGGACCTCCTTTCTCAGGGACGGGGCACCCTATGGCACCCTCGTCCCAATCTTTGGGACCTCCACGTGTGGCTCCTGGACGGGACGAGGCAGGTTTGAGTACCCTATCGCCAGTGGTGGTGGCTACCATCACTTCCGCTAGAGCATCGTCCACGAGACATGCCTATGCGTTGAAGTGGAACCTCTTCGTCAACTGGTGTTCTTCCCGACGTGAAGAACCCACGAAATGCCCGATCAGTGTCGTGCTTTCCTTCCTGCAAGAAGGGTTGGAGCAAAGGCTGTCTCCCTCCACCCTGAAAGTGTATGTTGCCGCTATTGCTGCACATCACGATGCAGTTGAAGGTAAGCCTCTGGAAAGCATGACCTGATCGTCAGGTTACTGAGAGGAACGATGAAACTGAATCCTCCTGCAATCAGTGGAGCTTAAGTTCCTGTCAATGAAGACAGCGCTCCTGGTTGCATTGGCCTCCATTAAGAGGGTAGGGGACCTGCAGGCATTTTTGGTTGACGAAGCGTGCCTGGAATCCGGGTCGGCCTACTCTCACGTGATCCTGAGACCCCAGCCTAGATACGTGCCCAAGGTTCCCGACCATAACCTTTCGAGACCAGGTGGTGAACCTGCAAGCGCTGCCCTCGGAGGAGGCAGACCCAACCTTGGCACTGCTCTGTCCAGTACGCGCCCTCCGTGCTTACGTAGACAGAACGCAGTGTTCAGGACCTCAGACCAGCTCTTGTCTGTTATGGTGGGAAGCTGAAGGGAAAGGCTCTCTCCAAGCAAAGGTTGTCTCACTGGTTAGTGGACAGCATTGCTTTGGCTACCAGCAGCAAGGTCGACCGTGCCCCCTTGGTGTGACGGCCCACTCCACCCGGAGTGTGGCCTCCTCTTGGGCTCTAGTGCATGGCGCCTCGCTAACAGACATCTGCAGAGCTGCAGGCTGGGCAACACCTAACACATTCACGAGATTCTACAATCTCCGAGTGGAGCCAGTTTCTTCTCATGCACTCGCTTCAACCAGCCGGTACTAGATTCTCCTCAGATGAGCCTCCCCGCAGGCCCAGAGTTCCTCCAGCACTGTCGACGTCAATGCCAGAGTTATGCCACCGGCAGCTTTCGCGCTTGGCTAGGTGCCTCCATGAGCATGGTTCCCCCTCTGGGCGACCCCCACATGTGTATCCTTGGCAAGCCACCTTGCCACCCCTGGGGTTGAAATATTCCACCTGCGGCTGGACACCCCAGTGATACTCCATATGCAGCCCCTCCGGGTCATATGTGTATTCTTAAGTCCCCCCCCACCTTCGGGCTGGCACTGATTGCATATATCCACTGAGATATGCTTCCCAGTGTACCCTGGTATTCTTGTGTTATGTAGGAGTCCTTCGTCCGTGCTAGCCTCACGACAGGGAGCTCAGACTTACGCAGGGCACTGGAAGACAGCCGAGGTGGCGTGATTAGACTGGGAACCCCATTCGTCGTCACTGACGTAACTCGTAGTGACCACAAAAGGGAACGTCTCGGTTACGTATGTAACCCTCGTTCCCTGAGTAGGGAACGGAGACGTTACGTCTCCCTGCCACTTCCGCTGTATCGCTGGAACGCCGGAGTTCAGTCTCGGCTCCTCAGCAAAGAAACATATCTGCATGTTGCCAGCGTACTTCCTTATATACCCACGACATGGGGCGGACTTACGCTATGCAAATTCCGCAGACCCATGGCATTTTCTTGCCATTGGCTCGTTTTGTATACTCGAAGGTGAGAGGCTTTCTAAGTGAAACCCCATTCGTCGTCACTGACGTAACGTCTCCGTTCCCTACTCAGGGAACAAGGGTTACATACGTAACCGAGACGTTCACTGTGTGCTTTCTACCATGCACAAATAAAAATGTCACTGAACTTTTGCTGTGTAATTGTAACAATGAGCACTCAAACACACCAAACCAACAATTACTAAAAACACACACAAAAACTGATTTTGCACGGGCATTTTGCACTAGTATATACAAATGTCTGTGTATATACATATACACACAGACATAATAAATATAATAAACAGTATGTAAAACTTTTATGTTCGATGTGATTAATTGATTTGACAGCACTAACATATATATATATATATATATATATATATATATATATATATATATATATATATATATATATATATATATATATATGTATATATATATGTATACACACATAATATCTAGTTTATATAAATCACTATAAAAATCAAAAAAATGTTTATTAATTTCTAATGAATCGTATGTTACTTCATTTTCAGTTTTAATGGCCATTATAGTTCTCTTAGCTTGTTCCTTTTTTAAATAATATGCCAATAGTTTACCTGGTTTGTTCCCAAATTCATGCATCTTTTGTTTCAAATACATATTTTTTGTTCCAATTTGCTCCAGTTCCAATTTGCTCTAGCTATAACTAATTTGTTCCAATTTTCTTCAGATTGATCTTGTTTGTGTAACGCTTCTCTAAATAACAGTTCTTCATTTAGACCATTAGTAATTGATTTTCTTTCTTTATTTTTATAAGAGGAGTATTATATAATGTGTCTTCTCAAAGTAGCCTTTTCTGCATCCCAAAGTATGGATGGGGCTATTTCAGGTGATAAATTATAGGTATTAAAGTATTCAATCCATTTTCTTGCAAAACATTTCATCTTCTAATAACAGGTTGTTAAATCTCCACGTTTTAGATTTGTGAGCTTTATTTAAGGTGATTTCCAAGGAGACCATTGCATGGTCTGATATAGAGATTTCATGTATTTCACAAGATGAAACAAGCTTAGTACATTTTTTAGGAAGAAAAAAATAATCTAAACAAGAATAAGATTTATGCCTATTGGGAAAAAAAGTAGAATCCCTTTTTAGGGTTAATTTCTCTCCATGCATCTATTAACCCTGTTTCTGATCCCAAAGCACGCAACATTTTTGCGGATTTAGGGTTAGAACCTCCAGAGTGTGAGGATCTATCCAAATTTGAAAGAGTTAAGTTGTAATCTCCTCCCATCAAACCAAATGTTGTACATTGTGTATTCAGAAGAGAAACCATATCAGAAATAAATGTAGGTGTATCTGTATTAGGAGCATATATATTAAGTATAGTTATCTGTTTGCCCCAATTTTCCCATTTACCAAAATATATCTTCCCTCTGTATCTGAAATCTGATAAATTAATTCAAAAGGTATGTTTATGAAACAAAATAGCAACTCCTCTGCTGTTTGGTTTAAAAGATGAAAATCTGTCCAACCCAGTCTTTCTTCAGTTTAAAGAAACTTTCTTTCAGTTTTAGAGTTTCTTGTAATAAGGCTATTCCCACTTTCTCTCTTTTGAGAGCTGTGAGTATTATTTTCCTTTTAATAGGATGTCCTATACCTTTAACATTTCATGTAATCAATTTGAATAATTTATCCATAGTAGTCTTTTAAAGAAAAAAAAAAAGAAAGAAAAAAAATACTCTTGCAACCCTTCAGGCTAACATGACAGGTAGAATTTATGAATAAAAAAATAACAACAGAAAAAAACAAACAAACAAAAAAAATACATTTAACACATCCAAAACCCACACACTCACATATAACAAAAAAGTCCCATCTGCACTGCACCACCCCATTACCAGGTGATATCTTTTGGTGACCGTTGTTTTATCTAAGAGTTTTAGGGTCAATGTAACCACGTTTGTTTAGGCTACATACCCTGAAGCAGCTTGTGGAGTGCCCCCTCCCCCTTTCATAGTAATTCCTACAATAACCAAACAATCGCTTTCTGGCATATCCTAAATAAGCTTATTCAGTCTCAAAGCAACATTATCACTGCGTATCCAAGAAGACATAATCAACTATTAATCCTTTTTTTTTTTTTTTTTACACAAACAGTGGCATTCCCAATGAACTGTTGCTTAAACACTTCAATAAAAGTCTCTTCAAAGAAAAAAGTATAAACAAAAAAAGTAACCAAAAATAAAGTTCAAGAGCTTAATTTGTTAGCCTGACTACGTCAGACTTCGTACTTCCGCTCAATTTTAGTTCGCTTCTGTACTCAGTCCTTTCTTCCTGTTTTCCTCCGGCCTCAAAACAGCCGGCCAATCAACGAACAGAGGGCGGGCTGAGAGCTGTGACGTAGACGCTGATTGTACCGTGGATGCGTAGATTTACTTCACATAATCTGCAAAAGTCGTTCACAGCCATGTTCACTATTTCACTCGATGGTTTTGTTTTCGCATCATACATGTGTTTACAGTGGAAGTTCGATGCGGTTGAGCCTGCGCATAACACACGTCATAACCAAACATTATGTGATTGGCTTACGGGTAACCAATGAAGTTTAAAATCATTGGTTACCCGTAAGCCAATCACATAATGTTTGGTTATGACGTGTGCGAAGTAGCAGAGTTTGGTATTACCAGGCTATTAATTTGTATTCTTAAGTAAATAAGTAGACTACCAAATCAATGTCCAAGCCATTATGTTTTCCATTCATACCTCCAGTTTTGAGTTCATTGATCAGCGAGGATTCTCATCAGCAGCTTTGTATAATCCTTTTTCTTCCAGTTCTTTTATTACTGCAGCTGGAGTGGTAAAGATTGTTGTAGACCCATCATCGTTGAAAACTTTTAGTTTAGCAGGAGCCAGAATGTGCGTTTTGATATCCTGGGCCTTTAACTGTACTCTGATGGACTTGTACAGAGATCTTTGTTGTCTCACCTTGAAGGTAAAGTCGTGATCAAAGTAAAACTGTGCGTCCTTTAGCGTTACTTCTTTCCTTGTCCAGGCAGCTTGCAAGACGCGTTTGGTGCTATTATTGAGGAAGGCGACAATAATCGGCCGAACCAAGTCTCTTTACGTTCTTGATAAGTGCGATGGGCACGAATGATGTTCAATTCTTCCAGTACTCCAAGTTCTTTTCCAATCAGCTGATCGAGAAATGACATGATGTCACTCCCTTCCTTCACTCTTTTCAGCTACGTTATAAATGCACAAATTATTTTGTCTAGACTTATTCTCCAAGTAATCCATCTGTTCAACAAGTTTATCAATTCGAGACTTCATCCATTTCGTAGTTTTCTGATTAAAAGCCTCGGCATCATCCAAATCACTCATCCGGGCTTCCAGCTGATCAACGCGCGTTGTTGTCGCGTCCAGCTTTTGGTTCAAATCAGCTGTTTGTTGCATAATCATTGTTATATCATACTCAGTCTCTTGACGAAACTCTTTCAATTCATCTTTTAGTCCTTTGAACTCATTGCTTAAAGAATCTTTTAACTCGCCAAACAGTTTGTGCATTTCACTTAAGTCAGCCATGCTGTTTGCTTCTCCAGCAGTTTGTATATTTGCAGTTTTCTTCTTTGACTGATGCTTATTAAACTCCATATGCGTTCCAGAGCGGAGGTTCATACCTCAATTTTCACTGCCAATCATATTTTCTTCTTTAAATGTAGGATAGACGAAGTACAGAGTTAATTTCGGGGGAGGTATGAGCGAACTCAATCAAGCTGCCGCCATGTCACCGGAACCCCTAAAGTCATTGTTGAGAAATAAGATTCTTTGGGAGAAATAAATATATAAATATTTAAATCTCATATATAAATGAAGTAATTAATAACATAGCTCAGATAATGTATTTTTGGAAACATTTATAAAAAATTAAATGGTAATGTTAATTTCAGAGGAAACAAACAATGCAAACAATGAATCAGACTATTTTAATGTTGAGCAAGCAATCTCATTGGCTGCAGGATCAGCAGAGGCCAATCAGCTTGTGTCATGCGGTAATAATGTGATTCCTTGCAGACTGCATGTAAAGGACCAATCAGCCTGCACCCTCTAGACTCTAGAGTTTCATGACTGAACTGGATTTTTAGGGTAGGATGGACGCCATATCTATTTCTGAGGAGGAAAACTCCTGAGGCTCTTCTCCTTGTCCTTGGGCCAGCAGCAGGATCTTCTGAGTGCTCTCAGCCACTGTTATCACTAGTCTCTGACTGTACGTCCTCTGAAGGGAACACATAAGAAAAGAGGAAGCAATCAAGCTTATGAATAAAAACATACAGCTGGCCTGCATATCAACTGCAGGCAACACAACAATATATTGGAATTATTCATAAGTCATGATATTACGGCACTCAATAGAGGTGCCTTCATCCTGATTTAAGGAATACAATTCAACATGGTAAACTGATGTGTTAGAAATATGATAATGTTCTTTGTCACTAAGTATTTTAAATATAACGTGTATTTGGCTAAAATGTCGTTAGATTGACTCAAACTAAAGAAAACATTAGAAAGTCCCATTCATCACTATTTATAGTACTGTTCAACAGTTTAGGGTTGATATGATTTTTTCATGTTTTTTAAAAAAGATCACCAAGGCTGTGTTTATTTGATCAAAAATACAGTAAAAAAACAGCAATGCTGTGAAATATTGATATAATTTAAAACAACTGTTTATTTTAATTGTATTTTTTTTTTTGACAGCCATTACTCCAGTCTTCAGTGTCACATGATCCTTCAGAAATCATTCAGAAACATTTATTGTTGTTAAATCCATGTTGAAAACAGTTGTGCTGCTTAATATATTTGTGGAAACTTTTATGAATAGAAATTTCTAAAGAAGAGCATCAATTTGAAATCTTTTGTAACATTGCATCATTATTCTTATAACATTTTGCTTCACTGTAACTTTTGATCAATTTATAGCACACTTTCTGAATAAATGTATCAATATCTTTACAAAAAAATCCTACTGTTCCCAAAATTTTGACCAGTAGTGTATATGAAAAACTAATAATTGTGTAATCATACAGTATCTAGTGTCTGTGGTTGACTTTACCGCCTCTGCTGGGCTGAATTTGACCTGCATGTTGGCTCTGTCACCAGGATAGAGTGTGCCATCGGAGGGCAATGACTCAAAGACAACAGGAGGAGGTCGCTTTTTCAGAAGAGCCTGCCATCTGAGGTGCACTGGGATGTGTTTGTCAATCTTATCACAAAACCAAAACAGAAAACAGAACATCTGGGATAAATTTCCACTTATTTAATCAAAACAAAAACTAGATATTTTATCCGAGGAAAAAACATTATAACAACAAATGGTAAGAGCACTGAAGTAAACCTCATACTGCAGCCTGATCTAAAACTAGAAGCAGCAAACATGCCATAAAGACAAATGAATCTCAGCCCTACGGCCAACATGCTTTAATATCCAGTAGATATATATAATTCATTACTAAACCAGCTAATAATGATGGAAATGAACCTCAGACCCAGCATTAAATCAAAACGGACTCTATTTACTTTTTCAATACATGATCATATTCATTCTGTGAATAAATAGTGCATATTATTCAAAAGAAAAAAATTACTTTGGCCCTTTGCTTGTAGTGTAAAAGGCTTGTACCTTCTTTGGCTGTTCCTCCTGTCTGATACTCCACTCACAGGGCACTAGCCCGTTATTGTACAGCTGGACCGTGATCACCTGGCACAGGCCACACTGGATGGTGTCGAACTGCAGTGTGTCTGTTGACACTGTGAGGAAGGACATGGTGACCTCTGCACATAAACACATCTGCACTTGGGGTCCCTTAGTCACCTGTCAAACACAGGATTTAGTGACACAGAAAATCAACAAAAGGGGCTATAATGTACAATAAACATAGCGGTGTGTACTGTACAAACAATATGCAAAATGTATCAAATTAACTGATAAATTGTAGCTAATTGAATACATTTTTATTACAAATATTTTATATTATCAGCATAATAATGCATGAGAAGTTGAATAAAAATGTAACAAATTTTTAAATTTCACAATTTTGCTTCCATTTGTTAAATGAAAATTTATATTTCTTATTTATTTTGCCATAACATTTATTTGTATTAGCTTTTTCTGCACAAGTCTGTATGAGTGAATGATTATGATAGTGAATGTTTGTAATCTCATCAGGCATGAAAAGTCAATACAGTATTTTATCTTCATCCTGTACTTCGTCTCAGATATTTAATGTTGCTTTCATCAAACCTGTATGGGCATAACTGCATTGATCTTTCCCAGATTGGCCTCACGGGTATCAAACTTCACTTCAAACGTCTCTGTCTCAGAGAAGGGCAAATTCTTCACCCTGTCCAATTCTGTACTAAACCCTGTGAGAGAAAAGAATGAATATTAATGCAGTGGATCCTCAATAAAGCTATAATGAACAATTCTGTTTTAGGCTTTGCCGATACTAACATACTGGAATAATAACACTCATAGAAAAAGTTCAATTTTAATCAAGCCACAAGCTTCATGAACAATCTAAACACATCACAAAGATTGACACCTACTCAAACATCTGTTTCGCTGAAATGGATGATGTCCAGAACAATAATCTCTGGCTATTTTAAATCTATTGAACATTCTGCGGTTTGGACCAACCTGTGCCTGCCAATGAGCTCTTGTCAGCTCTGAAAGATACAGCCACTGGACAAGTGTTGGTTACTTTGACAATGTGGGTCACGATGCTGCCATTGATGACATACCCAAAGTCCAGTGTGTACTCAGGCAAGATTAACCTAAAGAGAAGGTCTATCAGACACACGCATTGATCGCTTGTAAAAAATGAAAGGTTTCTACATGAATAGACTTACTTGCACAACTTCTTGAGCCAGTTGTTCGGGGACCCAGTTGCTCTTAGATCAGTGACTTGGTGCTGTTTCTGAACAGCCATGGCATTTTCCTTCACAAGGAGTCGTTCTAACTCCATCTGCAGCAGGGCATCATACTATGGCACACGTATAAGGACACTATTTATAGTACCACACACAAATATATACATATAAAGTTGTAATGATGGCTATTCTCATGGGAGTTTAATGGATTACACAAGTAATTTATGGGTAAGCTAGGAAGAGGGATGTCCAATTATCACAGACACTCACAGTGGGAATGTAGTCGTCTTCAGGTGGCATCTCCTCCTTTACTGTGACAGGCCTGCTCAACACCCCTTCCCTTAATTTCTCATTCTCCACCGAGTCTTTTGCCTCCTCTAGCAAAGAACCATATATCTCTGCATCTAGCCAGAGAACAGAAAACACCTTAATAAGGTTTCATAGCCTCTTCCGAAAGCCCTATTCAAATGAGATTTCATTTCAGAACATGTGTGTAGTGTACACAAATGGATGTCTGTAATTTTGTCAATTTGTACAGGATGCACAATGTTTGCAGGAATTTCAAAGATAGGTAATGCAAATGCTGAATTACTTTCACACATAATAGACCTATTACCAATTTTGTTTAGAGAGTTGTTTCTCCTGCACCCTCTTCCTCAAACTTGGCACTTGCCAGATTGAGGACTCTCTAGCACTGTTTTTCAGAGAAACAAGTGTTTGAGCAAGCATGTTTCCTAAATCTCTGCAAACAAATCATGGTATTTTTACGATTTAGTACAGTCAATCATAAGCACCTATGATTTAGGCACCTTTAAAGAAAAAGCAACAGTAAAACAATTTAATGTTTTAGTTCAAAATCAAATCATCTTACAAATTGCTATTACAAATTCAACAATGTCTTATTATAGGCCTTACAGTGTGACTTCGGCTAATGTCAAAGTATTGACCTTATGATGTAAAAATATCTCGAGCAACAAAGTCTGCTATTTCTTCTCTATTTAGTACAAACTGCCTGTGTTAGTAAAACAAAGAATCCGATCAATAGGTAATCAGAGAGCAACACAGCACTCCTTCCTCAATAATAGTTGCACTATTTGCTCTATAACCACAAGATGCTATTTTTTCTTGTGACGGCAAAGCTGAATTTTCAGCATCATTACTTCAGTCTTCAGTGTCACATGATCCTTTAGAAATCATCCTAATATGCTGATTTGGTGCTCAAGAAACATTTCTTATTGTTGTCAATGTTGAAAACATTGTGCTGATAATCTTTTTGTAGAAACGATACTTTTTTTAGGATTCTAAAAATGTATATGAAATAGAAAATGTTTTGTAAAATTATACAATTTCTTCATAGTGACTTGTGATCAATTTAAAGTATCTTTCCTAAATAAAAGTATTAATTTCCTTTAAAAAGAAAAATCTTACTGACCCCAAACTTTTGAAAGGAAGTGTATGACCGACAGCAACTTACTCAGGTCTCTAGGAAGGTCCAGACACAGTCGAGGGAAAATACCCTCTCCTCTTACAGTAATGACTTCAGTCTCATAAAAGGCCACTTGCAACTGAAAGGTCTTGTGAAAGACTTCTGGAATTCCTGGAAGGTAGTATACACTGAGCCTCATTTCTGCATACGGCTCTAGGTGACCCTTCAGAAGAAACACAACCATGACACATGATGCACTTGGGCCACAAATTTGATAGGAAGAAAAGTAATCAGTGTTTTAAAACATGAAGAACATCTCACCTTGCTGGGAATGATGAGAGGCTGACCAGGTAACAGTTGCTCCAGAGAGAGTCCTGGTTCTCCAGTTAGAGAAGAGAAATCAAATGCAACTTTCCCTGTGTTCATCAAAATGAGCTCTGCTTCAGCTACATTGTCAAACAACTATGATTATAGGGGGGAAACAGAGAACAAATCCCTTTCATCTATACAGATTGCAGCTGAATTAATCATATTGCTATTTTGTTGAAAGTGTGAACTTACCTGTAAACCAAAGTCAATGTCATTTGTGTCCAGTGTATACGAAACAAAAGAAGCCTGACCCTTGAGTGTGATCTCATAGGTGGGCCCTCCTTCCACCTCACACAATGCCAATACATGCGTGCTGATGTCAGCGTGACCAAGAAATGAGAAGGTCACCAGCTTGGTGTCACCAGGCTGTAGTTCCCCATACAGTGAGGAGATATCAAACACCTATGAAATAGATGAGAATGAAAAAGAGCAGCTTCAAAATGTATAATACTTTTAGAGAATATATCAACATATTGGGACGAACGCAAGGTTATACAGACCTCTTTCACACTCACACTTGGATGCCCATTGGCTGTGAGATTGATGGGTTTGCTTTCCAGCTCTGTGCTCACTGGCCGTGTTGAGTAGGTCCTATTCTGCTCTTGTCCACTACCATGATGCAATTCATCCTCTTCCAATTGAGGCATGATTACATCAGTCTCCCTGCAAAAATATAAACAATGACACATTATTAGTGGTTTTCACCAATCATTAGATCTCCATCTCTCTAACTTCACGTTCTTGTTCCGCCTTAAGGGTCAGGCGGAAACTAAATTGAGTCAAGATGGCCGTTAATTACAGAAAGCATTAAATAATTTAACAGGTGTAATTTATCAGAAGAAAAGTTTACACAGAAAATCTCAGGCTCTGAAGAAAGGGAAAAGAATAGACTAAGTGCCTCATTCAGGATAAGTGTTGATGGAATCAATGCGTCATAATATTTTGCTTTCAGAAATAAAGCAAATCAAAAATCTTGTAAAAACTATTCAGATGGAATGTTGTATTGAAGCTGAGCAGGCTGGGACAGTGGGTGTCATTATAAATGGAGTCAGCAGGGGGCACTGTTAATCAAAAGATGTAACTTCATTTTTTTGGATAAACCAGGAGGCGATTGCTTAGTACAGATAATGAATAAGCTCCACAGGACCCCTGGAAATTAAAAACACCAGTCATATCTAGAAAAAAAAAAAAATCCTTCTAAAATCCATCTGAAAAAGTACAACTGTTATGCTTGAATGGTATTTGTTTTAAAATGTGTGCGTGTTCAACAACATCTCTAGAACCAGGTTGAGGGCATAGAACAAATGAAAGTGCTGAGAGCGTTTCAGATACAACGCAGTGAAGGGAAGTCTGGTGCAGGTGTTCTCAAAGGCTGAAGTCTCTCAAGAGACATGTGCTGCCAGAAACGCTCGTTACGCTAAACAAACGCTCAGATAGCGCCTCACTTTTACCTGCCCTTCTCGATATGAGTGCGTACGTGATGGGTGCTCTTGAGCAATCTAATGATTCTGTAGGAGGCTACGCTTCGTTCTCTCATTATCAACTTGGAGAACCAGTGAGGAGCTGAGGTAATACTCAAAGGTCTGCTAACATGATGAGATTCGGGTAAACATCCCCCTTTATATGTATCCTCATAATTCCTGCTTATTATCGGAGAGGCTTCAGGGAGTTGTCAGCCTCTAGTATCACACAGAAGCTGTTCTCAGACCTGTTTGGGTCCATCTTGCCGTCAGCTTCTCTCTGCTCTAACAGCTCCCTCTGCGCCTCCCCACTCTCCTTTCTTTTCCCCCCAGCGTCTCCTTCAGTCCCCTGGCTCGTCTCGTTAAAAAACCTACCAGAAAAGAAGGAAAAAAGTAATCAGTCTTATATCAGCCGCAGACACCACAAGAAACTGTCCATCAGCAAGAAATCCGCCATGTGCCGGGAGCCCGAATGGATCAACCAAGTGGTCCAATAATAGCGGCTTTGCTCTTGGTTTAATTACTGATAGGCTTTTAATTAGCAGGCTGGACAATGCATGCTAAAAACCCTGCGATAATGATAGGAAAGGTCATAGTCTTATTGGATCATGCACGAGGTGGGAAGCGAATAGTAGTGTGGAAAGTGATTAATCTTCACTGGCTTGCACTGCAGCCCCACGGAGGATATATCGATTAATCCGACGCAGGACATGGCAGCCACTACAACAATTTAAAACTATAAAAACTCAACCCACAGCTATCAACAGCTGAGATTTAAAATGAAGCGTTGTGTAAACTATTTTATTTTCCAACCAGGAGACCATGAGTATGTGTGTAAAGCTGGAAGTGTGTTAAAGGGTAACTCTCGCCAAAATGCAACCTATGGTCTTTTTATTAATCTACCACAGGCAAACTTTCATTTAAAAGCATAATTAGAATGGAAACTCTACTTTTAAGTTTGACCGTATTTTCGCTTTCGGTCTTTTGAATGGGAGTAAATATGATAGCATCAAAAATCGCTATTTTTAAAACACTAAGAAGGCTCGACACAACATGAAACATTGCTCGAAGTATCACCAGGGGCTCTACTCATGAACTCGAGCATTGAGAACATTGTTTGTGTACACAGAGTTTACTAAAAAGAAAGATTTTGAACAACTCAATGTAGCTGTTGTTGTTTCTGTCCGCCGGCATTTTGATAGTCAAAAATAGTCGATATATAATAGCCCCTGGTGATACTTCGAGCAAAGTTTCATGCTGTGTCAAGCCTTCTTAGTGTTTTAAAAAATTTTGATGCTATCATAGAAGTGCCCCATGCACTCCCATTCAAAAGGTAATTTGACCGAAAACGAAAATACAGTCAAACTTAAAAGTGGCGTTTCCATTCTAATTATGCTTTTAAACAAAAGTTTGCCTCGGGTAGATTAACAAAAAGACCCTAGGTTGCATTTTGGCGAGAGTTACCCTTTAAATATACGGACCTATAAAACGAGATGAAAAACGCACATTGTTGCGATAATTAAATGTTAATTAAAACATGCTGTCAAATATAGCAAAAATACAATAAGAATTTTTTTTTACCACAAGATATTAACAATTCACTACTATGTTTTTTATTATTGGCTTATTTCAAATAATATAATCACACAATGACACAACAATGTCAAGAATTGTCCCGCTTGTATAGCTGAATCTGAACAGTGAAGTATAACTGGTAAATTGAATTAATTCGACCTAACGCATCCTATATATTTGAGATTAATCAGATAAATACTGTATATACAACATAAATATATAAGATTACAACTGTATCTCTACAAAATAACGGATAATGCACAAGTTATTCAAACCGTTTTACATTTTGGAGAACTGGTGGATAATTTGTGTGAATTTGTAGCTCATTCATTTGTTTTCGAGTGATCTGCTTATGCCCCACTGATTGCTAGGTTTAGGGGAGGACCTTTATTACTTTTCACATATCATATATTTCCATACGAATCACATCGTAAAAATTCATAGGAAATCATCACCTTGTAAAATAGTTCATGAGATCAGGTTGGCTAGTCAGAATGTAAGTCTCTTCACAACACACTGATGATGAATTACTAAAAAACATTCACAACATTGTTTTAAAATTGTAAACTCCATGTTATTTTAGGACATCAGTTTTTACATCAAAAATGATTTTTAACATGTTTGTGTTAAATGTTAATAAATGTTTAATATATAAACATTTTTTAATGACTTAATTTTCAATGACTAAAATTAAATGGTATTTTAGTCAGAGTAAAATGGATTAAAATTACATCTATAATTACAGAATATGACTTCATTAAAAGACAAAAACTATGACTATAACGACTAACAAATTTTTAATATTTAAATATTTTCATTTTAATTGAAATTAAACACTGGTTCGACTCTAAAGACTAACTCAGTTTCTGCAATGGTTCCACTATAGGGCACTGAATGCTCTGTTTTAAAACACAGATCAAATGTTTGACAGCTATTCTAAGTAGCTCCATTTGAACACCTCAGAGACTGTAAATGCTGATGACCCATTATTTAATCACATGCTTCTCCACTATTCACTCCTATCAGCAAAGTGTGAGCTGTCAGCTGCATCTGAATAAAAAGCCCCTAAAGCCCCTATCAGTCTGTCATACATCATCACCCGTTTATTCAGAAAGTTATTGCATTTCCTCTCAGGGCTTGGAAGGCTTGACTGGACATCTGTCTGTCTTTAACATCTGAGTGCTGAAATAAAGCATCGATTGCTTAATCTTTAGGGGCTTTCCATAGAGAGGTTCAAGGAGGACACACTCTTTAGAACCAGCCTCTGATACAGCGGAACCAGAGACACATCTGGAGCCTGTGAGTCAGACAAACTCCATAAATATATTGGAGTTTAGATAATATATTGGAAATATATTAGATAAAACAAAATCAATAAAACACAAAATACAACCGGTCAGTTTGGGGTCAGTCATTTTTTTTTTTTTTTTTAAAGAATTAATACATTTATTCAGCATGGACACATTTATCAAATATGACAGTTAAGATATTTATAATGTTACAAAGGATTTCTACTTCAAATAAATTCTGTTCTTTTTGTATTAAGCTGCACAACTGTTTTCAACATTGATAATAATAAGAAATGTTTCTTGAGCACCAAATCAGCATATTAATGATTTCTGAAGAATCATGTGACACTGAAGACTGGAGTAATGGCTGCTGAAAATTCAGCTTTGAATATTTATAATACTAAAATTGAAAAAAAAAATGTTATTTTGGTTGCATCAGTCTGTCATACATCATCACCCGTTTATTCAGTTATAGAAAGTTATTGCATTTCCTCTCAGGGCTTGGAAGGCTTGACTGGACATCTGTCTGTCTTTAACATCTGAGTGCTGAAATAAAGCATCGATTGCTTAATCTTTAGGGGCTTTTTGTTTAATTCCCTCCAATTTAATTATTTATTTTATGTTGTTGTTTTTTTGTCAACCGAAAATCAATACTCCTTGAACATTTCTCTCAAGAATTCGCTTATGCAGCCTCTGACTTGCTAAATATCAGCTTAAGTCCAAACAGTCTATCCCTGTTTCTGCAGTGGACTACATTAAAATGCACCGGCTTGGAATTAAAGCACAGCACAGCCAAATTCATTCTTTGGAGAGGTGTCCCTGTGCTCCTAACCATTTTAGTTAATGCCAAAAGACTACAAATCACATTTTATGGACATAAACTGGACTTCAGACATTCTTCAAAATATCCTCTCTTGTGGTTCATGAGGGAGAGTAAAAAATGCCAGATATTTCAATTTTGGGTAAACTATCCCTTTAAAGGTGTTCTAAGCGATGTTGGGTGACGTCACTTCTTGTTGACGTTTGAAATATTGTCAAACAAAACGGAGGCTAGCTAGACTCTCCCTCCTCATCCGCACACTAACCCCCCAAACAGTGCCGTCGCTGGTGGGGTGCGAGGCCCTGTGCGAACCTGAAATGCGAGGCCCTGCTCTTTGATGTGTAGGCCTATATTGCGCATGAATTACAGTCACACGGACGTAGCTGTTCTAACTCTTTTGCACGCATAATCTTGCTGCAATACGTTTTTATCAAGTAGAATAATACAGCATAATCATGCACATAGTCTCAGCTATGACTTTTTGCTATTTATTTCAGAGGGGAAAAAAATCAACTGTGCAACCACGAATGGCTTTTCAAGTCAGCCGGATAATTTTCATCGAGAATCCGCCTACGCAATAACGTGTATCTTAATGGTCCAGTGGTAGAACTTTCGCCTAGAGTGCCAGAGGTCGTAGATTCGAATCCGCTCTCGTATGGTTTTATTTTTCTCGTATAACGTTAGTTTTTTTTCTCTCATCAAAACCGATTATGTTAATCAGTGGTTGTATATCAAGCAGGGACACATTTGTGTGCATTATGTTAGAGTATCCACAACGGATTGAAGCGCGCGTCGAGTGAAGACAGTGCGGCGTGTGCGCAAGCCACACGAGAAAATGTATCCGCGCCACTGATCGCAGCGGCAACGAGCACTTTGATCACTTGATTTAAAAAACACATTTCAGCGCTAGATCTTCTTTTTATTTAAAAAAAAAAACGAACGAAATGCTCTGCCAGTTAACTGGATATGTTTTATTTAATTGTAGAATTGTTACATTCGTGCCGCGAGATGTTTTAAAAAGTGTTGGAAAAACAAAAAAACAAAAACAAAAAAAAAAACAGCAGGATTGCGAGGCCCCCTATTGGCGCGAGGCCCTGTGCGGTTGCACAGTTCGCACAGTCTATGCGACGGCTCTGCCCCCAAACCCCACCTCCATATCCTTCTTGTCGGTTATTGGCTGGAACAGTTTATGTTTCGTGGTGCGGGTTAGCCCAGTTTGTTTTTGTAGCCGTTTGTGGAGCCTGGGCTGTCTACAGACTGAGACTGCGTATTTTTACAGTGTGTTCAGGGGACAGGCAGCTAGCAGATAGTGAGGAGATGTTTGCTGTATGTGACAAAAAAAAATTGGCCTAAAAAACGTGTGACATCGCTTAGAGCAACTTTAAGATTAGATTTATTATTTGATACTCATGTTTGTGTTGTTCATACCCAATATGGCATTGCTGTCGGTCTACCAGGAAGGCCCAACGGTAGGAAACACAGAGTGGGCTGCAGTTGGTCATGGTGAGCTTGAGACAGGATTTTGTGTTGTTGAGAATGCAGCCAAAGTCCAGTGTGGTGCTGGAGAACTTGAGATTAGGGAAGTGAACCTCACCCCTCAGCACCACCTGATCCTGCTGAGGGTGGCCATGATAGCAGAACTCCAGCACATCCTCAACCACACGGGTGAGACGGTCCTGTCGGTACATGGGGTTGAAACGCACCCACAGCTCTTTCTGAGCTCCGACTGCCAGCACCAGACTCTACAGAAAGAGAAGAACTATTAGACTCCGCCTGAAAGACTAAAACTTCAGATGCACGGGTCAAGTAATGGAAAGCATTAAAATCTTACCTGCACACTTGCATGCATAGATGTGCAACAATAGGATAAAATAAAATAAATGCCATTTTAAGATTTTTATTTTCCCAATACAATGCAGTTACACTTGCCATTACTTGTAAACAAACAGCAACTATACTTAACCTGTTTACCTTTGAGGTTGTAAACAGTTCATCCCCGTCATAATCACACAATCCAAAGGGCTCACGCAGGGTCAGTTCCATAGAGAGGTTCAAGGAGGACACACTCTTTAGAACCAGCCTCTGATACAGCGGAACCAGAGACACATCTGGAGCCTGTGAGTCAGACAAACTCCATAAATATATTGGAGTTTATATAATATATTGGAAATATATTAGATAAAACAAAATCAATAAAACACAAAATACAACCATTCAGTGGGGTCAGTATTTTTTTTTTTTTTTTAAAGAATTAATACATTTACTCAGCATGGACACATTTATCAAATATGACAGTTAAGATATTTATAATGTTACAAAGGATTTCTACTTCAAATAAATTCTGTTCTTTTTGTATTAAGCTGCACAACTGTTTTCAACATTGATAATAATAAGAAATGTTTCTTGAGCACCAAATCAGCATATTAATGATTTCTGAAGAATCATGTGACGCTGAAGACTGGAGTAATGGCTGCTGAAAATTCAGCTTTGAATATTTACAGGAATAAATTACATTTATGAAATACTAAAATTGAAAAAAAATATATATATTTTAAATTGTAACATTTCACAATATTACTGTATCTTACCAAATATCTTACCAACCACAAACTTTTAAACAGTACTTTATATTTAAAATGGCAATAAACAAAACCTACTTTGACCATACAAAGTACAAAGAGACAGAATATTTCTGAAACTTTAGTAATATGTGGTGAGGATGTGATATTGAGACCAGTTGCTATTATTAATGCTATTAGACACAATATAACTTGCAAGGACAAATATCAGTTATTTTTGCATGTTATTGCCAATACTTAAAAGGCAAAATTCACTCTTTTATTGCAGTCTGAGTTTTCCCTCATCATCCACTTTCCTCTCATCTCTCTCTCTCTCTCTCTCTCTCTCTCTCTCTCTCTCTCTCTCTCTTTCTCCCCCATTCCCTACTCGCTCTCTTTAATTGCTTTATTCCTCCAAGCTCTACTAAGGGAGCAGTCAGTAAATCTAGCAGCACGGGCTGTCAAAACACAGACGAATGGGACACAGTCAGATAAAAAGAATGCCACAGAAATAAATTTGCATTTTTAGTTCTAAGATACAGACTTACAAGGTGCCTGAAAACAGCTGTCAGAAGATGTGTGTGAAGAAGTTTATGAAAATATGTATAGCTGCAGCAAAAATGTGAGAGAACAGGAATCTGACAAGGCGGGTGGTGTTGTGTGTGCAAATGTGTGTGTGTTGAAAGAGAGATAATAAAAGTGAAATAAGGCAGACAGAAAATCATTTTCATTATAATGATGGTTCCTCCTGAGCTCACTGTGCTTATTCTACAGCTTTTTTTAAAAAAACAGAAGAGGACCAGAGATGCCAGGGCATCAGTGCTGAGCTGTGAGCTGGGGTTCAAATGAATTTGCCATCTCAGCTCACTTACAATCATTTTGCGAAAGAGAAGTAAATTTGGACGGCTCATTTGAATGAGTTGGACATAACAGCTGCATGGTTTTTACTGTCAATATTTGAGGCGGCAATCGAAATATTTTCGATTTCAATAGACCATAACATTTGTCCATGCCTCAATCTTGTCTTTATGCAGTCAAGTGACTTACAAATGGATTGAAATTGATTGATTGGATGAACAGATTATATATATCTCTTCTGTACCATTCATAAATTAGGCTTAATTCCTTTACAAGAGAACAGATAATTGCCTCAATCTAACCACACACTGCAGACTATTTTTTTCTGTGCTTCATAAAAAGTTAAAGGACATTTGATAAAAGGGTACATGTTCAGCCACTGAGTTACAGCACAGATAATGGACCTGACATTTAACATACACACACAATACAATATTGACAATATGAGTAATTAAAGGGATAGTTCACCCAAAAATTATCATTCTATTATCATTTACTTACACTAATGTCAGTCCAGAACACAAAAGAAGATACTGAATTTTGGAAACGGTTTAGGTTCCACTGTATGAAAAAAAAAAAAATCTGAATATCTTCTTTTATGTTCCCCTGAAAAAAGAAAGTCACACAGGTCTGGAACGACATGAGGGTGAATAAATGATGACAGTATTTTCATTTATGGGTGAAAAATGAAAATATTTCTTAATATTAAATATCCCTTTAATATTATGAAATGGGTTAATGTGGTTGCGGTTTTGCAAGTATGAGGAAATGAGAGCCAAACTCATTTAATATAAAAGTTTAAACCTTTACAACTCACCTGTATTAAACATGAAAATGCGACAAAATAACACTAGACGTATGCATTTATGACACCAGTTAATGCATTAACTTTGGCACCCCTCAAAAAATAACAAAAAAATAACTAACTTGAGAACAAAGCAGAAATAACAACTAAAGTAAAAATTCTAAACTGTAAGTGTTGGATAAGTCACTCTAAAAAGTAATGAATTACTAGTAACTAATTACATCTTCAACAGTGTAATCCGTTTACTGTACTAATTACTCTCTCTAATCAAATTACAGTAATTAATAACTGATGAATTACACCCAACACTGACTATCATAGCCCTTGATAGTAGAGAGAGATTTTTGCGAACCTTTTCCACATAGAAGCTGATTTGTTTGGATGAGAAGTTTACTGCTGGGGAGACGAATTGGCATGTGATGTCTGTAGTAATGATGCACTCTTTCCCATACTGACGCCCGACAACAGCATAGCATACAAGTTTTTCCATAACCACCTGCAATTCATAAACACACATTTAAAAAACACATTCATACATATATATTTTTGTATTCTCAATTTATGAATGGATGTGAATCATCTTTGAAAGTTACATTTTTAAGAAACCCAGCTCAGCCTTGCACTAAAACTAAAAGCCTTGCACGTTCTCTATGATGCTTGAGAGCCGGCACACCGACTGATGGCTATGCAATGCAGCAGCCAGGCGTGGGACGCAGCAGGGCAGGCCTATATTCACTTCTCACCTTCTCTCAACTCTAATTTACCATTAAATCAATAAGGACTCAAGGAGGCATGCATCTCTGTAATGCTCTAGAGAGGAAGTCAATGCACAGCTCCATGTCTCCACTAAAAGAGGATTAAGTGTGGCTTTCAGGACCTTCATCACCGTAGTATTCAAACTTTAGCAGGTTGTGTCGGAAACGCTGTTGGCCAACATATTTGAAATTGTTGCAAGGAATGTAGTCTAGTTATCAGTTAGAGACGATTAATTGCTGATGCACATAAGAAAAAATTCTGATATCGGTACCTTGGGGACGTCAGAGGAGCCCTCTAGCAGCATGTCAGCTGAGTGGCCAGGAGGAAGTAATAAACGTGCAGGTGATAAGCTGAAGACAGGGCCTCCTTGATCTGAAGTTTGAAGGCTCTTGCTTTTTTTGTTCCTAGACTTGTTAGGTGACAGAATGCCTCTGTTGTGAAACTGTGGAAACCCCTCTGTGGTCCATAATAGTCGGTGAGTGCGACGTCCTCGATTAGTAATTCTGAAGGCATACCGACATGGGCCGGAACTAGAAGACCAGAAGATTTAATAATTTAACTGAACATGAAGTTTTGTGAATAGCGGACTATTGTAAATGGCAGAATTCAAGGACAGACATTGGCGTTGTTTTACCTGAAGTGGGTTCCCAAATCCAGGCTAGGAGCCAATGGACGGTCAGTGACTATGGTGGTGCCCTTTCCTTTGGCCGACACAGGAATGTTAAAATTTTGGCTGTCCGGGATTTCCAGAAACAGTTCATCCTGGAAGGGCATGGTGTCATTCAAATGGGCTATCAACTTCAATTCCAGACTCTCCTTTGGAGGAATTTCCCCTTCACTGTGATCCACACGCCAGTGAGACCTGTTCCTCACCTATCAACATTCACATACACATTATAGCACAAAATCACTAATTCCATTGTGTAGTTTTAAACATACGATAGCAAAAAAGGATAATAACTTTCTAATAATTCCATATATATAATGTTTAAACGACATATTAATCACAATGCTCTCACCCATTTAAATCTTGCTATATATATAAAATACACTACCGTCCAAAAGTTTGGGGCTAGTAATATCTTCATATAATTCTGTTTGAATATTAAAAATGTAATTTATTCCTTTGATGGCAAAGTTGATGATCCTATCAAAATCAAGAAACATTTCTTATTATTATCAATGTTGAAAAGCTGTGCTGCTTAATATTTTTGTGGAAACAATACTTTTTTGGGGGGGAATTCTTCAGTTCAGAAGAACAGCATTTATTTGAAACAGAATTTTTTTGTACAACGTAAAAGTATACACTGCCACTTGCGATATTTTCATTTCTTTGTTTATCAAGAATTACTTTATTTCCAAAAATAAATCTTATCCCAAATTTTTGAACGGAAGTGTTAATTATTTTGCAATTTTGGTCTTACTGAGCAACTAATTAAATTTTAAGTATACTCTTCTATCAGTTACAAATGTGACCAAGAATAACCACTTACTTTCACTAACTTTTCTAAAGTGTTTATTTTACTGGCCAATCCAATGAGTAAAATACAAATGCTCACCTAGCTAGGAATACTTTGTGATCAAATGGGTTAATATACAGTAGTGACAACCTAAAGCATCCTTCATACATCAACTTCATGCATCAACTTCATACATCAACGTCAACGAACAATATACTGTATAGTCCAAGTCACATGAAAAAACAAAAAAAAAATCACAAGCAAAAAACAAACTCCCTTATGTGTGTGGACTGATTCTTCTGTCTTATGTAATGTCCAGGGGAAATGATCCCACAGTGGGTACGTTTTCTAGTGGGTAATGAGAAATATTAATGATCATTCCCTCCCGGTTGGCTCCAACACAAGTAACTGCCACTCAAAAGCCAACCATTAAGCAACATCTTATCTCAGTCTTGTAATTGAACAAGGTTTTAAATGAGCAGCTATGTAGTGATAACATGTAAACATACAGTTTGTGTGTCTATATGCCTTGTGCTGCCAGCAGGATTCTCTTTATCTGAAGGGAGTAGAAAAGACTGGTGATAGTATAAAGGAATTGGAATTATGTATCCGTTTTATAATGAGTACTGAATGGCTGATAGAAGAACACTGTTTGTGCTATAACTGACCCAAGAGTCTGAAATCTGGCTAATACTTCCACTGCGTCGGAAATCGAATTCTATGCAAATATACAGTACGGCAAAAGAGTACTATGTTCGAATACATAGTAACTATTCGAAAAACAGTAGGTGAAAAGTACCCATATAACCTACTACTTCCACCAAGATTCAGGAGTGTGCATTCAATCAATCCCATGACGCCACGGGAGAGGATTTATGAATGGCAGACTCAACTGTAGTCCACATGACAGTAATAACATGGTGGATGTAGTACATCAATATGTATAGTACATAGAACAAACTTCATCAGGCGTGAGGTAAATTCTAATTCGAATGTACTGTAGTACCTTCTCAGAAAATATGCTTATACAACGGGGTATTTGGGATGTAGGATATGCATAAGCAGTTTTTTCCTCTTTCAAACCCCATATGTTAAGCGCCTCCTTTCTGTCCTACTTTTTCTCCCTACTTTCATTATTTCCTCATAACGAGAAATAAATCAATGTGAAAAAAGCGCAAGCTTGTCTTTGCATGCAAAAGTGCAACCCACCAGCTGCTTAATTTGCACCACTGCTTTCCATAACTGTTGGCGGAGGATTCAAATCCATTTTCATAATGCGGCCAAATGATTGATGTCCTGCACATTAACTTTTAATTGGGATTTTCTGACTGAGTAAAGAGAATGGGTGTTGGTTTGTTAAGGGATTCTGATTAATAGCGTTTTATTTATCTTAAGGCGAGACACTACAGGTGAATAGGGTAACAATTTTAAATAACAGATATCACCATGAAACTTCCTCAGTTGATTACTTACACAAGTATACAAAAAAAAAATTATTACAAGTTTTTGAAATATGTATGTTTAATTATGCAAATTTGGCATTATCTCATTAAATGTGTGATTCTGCATATATTTTCGGTAGATAGATCTGAACATATGATAAAGCCAGGTGCAAAATTATTTTTTCATTTTGTTTACCTAGGAAATCAAAATATATTGTCCATAGCCTTAAAAAAATCTATTTTTGCCATATTTTTTTGAATAAAATGTCAAATAAATCAGGCCAGGAATGATTTATTAACAAATCCCAGTGAAAATATCTTCAAAATACTGCTAAGTATATAACTGGAAAGTTTGGTGTACATAGGTGCTACATAGACTGAGATGTTTGTACTGGAGTATGACAAAAAACTAATTTTGAGAAAACGGCATTTAAAGATTTAATAGCTCTAAATGAGATTTTGTCATTAGCTTTAAATCCCCCTTTGGACATTCACAATTGGTTACTGATAGAAAGGAAATGCCCATATTTGGGTTACATAGCGTTGTGCAGGAGACATAGAGCTTTATAACGATACCGGTCATGACAGACTTCAGTAAACTGACGGGAACTCGGCATGTCGCGTTGGAATGGTAACTTCTTGGTAAATTCGGGAGAAACTTACCGCCGCAAGTAAACAAAATGTAATAAAATAAACATATTAATGTATATTTTCAACGTTTTCTTTATAGCAGCTTGATAGAACATATTGAAGGAGTAAACTAGCCCAAAATCTCAAAACCGACCACTGCATGAAAAATCAATGTTTTTGCCTGCCGTGTCTCGCCTTAAGAGTGTGGCTCATCCTGATGACTGAGTATAGCTTTTGGCACATTTATCACCATTATGCTCTCCTTTTACAGTCTTCATAGGGAAAAACTAAGTGAGCAGACTGTAGAGAAGAAATTGAAGGATAAGTATTTCCCATTTGAGTGTGCACAATCTAAGACATTAAGATAATCAGAATGTACATTATCCCACTTAATACATGGCTGCAATTCAGTAGTCATTAGATAGACTTTTTTTTTTTTTGACTTGGTCACAACTGTCCAATCAGAATCAAGTATTACAGAAAATCGTCCAAACACCTCATGAGTGAATTGGTAGCTGACTTTTTCATAACCAACTCCTCAAACTGATATGACCTCTGAGTCACGCGGGAGCTATATATATTTATTTATTTATTTATTTATTTTTTTTACAATTTTTTACATGTTATACAAATTAAAGAATGGAGCTATATATTTTTGTGTGGCAAAGTGTGTTTGTGAGGCAGACAATGAAAACATCAGAAAATGTTTTGATGTTCCACCGAAAGAACGTAAACCGAACACTGTGACAGAAACCGCTTTGATAACAGATCTATTAACAGCGAAGATATAAACTCTGTTAGAGGCCATATCTCATATTCACTCAACTGTGAGCCATAGGAGAGCCACATGAATAATTCTGGAGAAATACACTGAATCTGATCATCAGAGGTAGTAAAGGGTTTTGGTAAAACTTTATATAAGGGTCCCTTTGAAATATGTTGTAATTCCAAAGAAATTCATAACATATTGATATTCATAACATATTGTTGCATAACCATGATCCTTTAGATCAAATTTACAAAAGAAGTTTGCCAATGGCTTATGCTTCAACACAGTCATCACCAGCAGTAGTCTGCCCTTGGAGGAAGAAAATGACAAATTCAGTATTCAGCAAGGAGGAAACGCCTTTGAGCAGGTAGAGGTTAGAGAGAGGGCCCTATCATTTGAACTGCGCCGGACTAAAGGAGGTCAGCAGGGAGACATAGATCACTCCGTAAGTCTTCATATGAAAGAGAAGTGGCAAAGCAAGTGGGAGAGAGATAAAGGAGGGGAAGACAGAGAGACGAGCCGGTCGATAGGGAGCTAGATCGAGGTTTGGGCGATTTCCCCTTGAGAGAGGAATCAAGTAAAGTACAAGCCAGCTGAAATTTCAATAATCAGATCAGACCTGCATTAGAAGGTTTAACACCATTGATTGCTTTAAACTTCATCGTGCTGTAGAGCTTTACAATGAAACCAAAAGTCAGTCTCAGGAGAGACATATCTTTCAGAAAAACTCACAATACTTGTTTATCAGAAACTAGATGAACAGATGGACGCATAAAAGCGAAAGACTGCGTTGTGAGTATTTTCAATTCACAACGCACTGCTGTCAGCATCTGCCTGGCACTCAGCCACGCTATCGAGCGCCTGTAATGAAATTCAGGATCGACTAAAGCTGGAAAATGTTTAGTAAAAACTCTGGGCTTATAAAAGTCCTCAGCCTTGGAGGAGAAGACAGGATCAGTTTACCAATGAGTGTCTACACATAATCTAGGATGCCCTTAATATCTGAATGAGTTTGTCTATATATGTGTCCAAGTCTCTTGGTGTATGTGTGTGTGGTTGCATGCAATCCTTCCATGGATTAATTAAACAAAGCCTAATGCTAAATTTATCAGTGTTGAGAATCAAGGAGCTTATTTAATATAAAGAGCGACTAAAACGAAAAATGGTAATTAGGAGAAATTAGGATTTATAAAAGACATATGAGGGTATTACATCTAATCTAATCTAAAAGAGCATTCACAAGGCATGGAGACAAGACCATGATATTGGACCAGTAGAATAGGCATCAGGTGAGGAAACTGACATTACAAGGGCAAAGGGAAACAGTACCAAAGCTTTTCATCCCTTCTGTTGCATTAGAACCCACCATTTGAGCAAAGAATCTGGCTGGGATTGGGGAGTTGTTTGACAGCTGCAAAGTCCTTGTGACATCAGTCAGCACGGGAATGCAGCCAAAGTTCAGCTTGGCAGCATTGACAGAGACGGAAGGTCCCTGGCCAACACAGGACAGGAGGAGCTCCTATGGAGAAAAGGATTACACATATCAAGATTTTTTGCGAAAATGTTTTGATGTTCCACCGAAAGAACGTAAACCGAACACTGTGACAGAAACCGCTTTGATAACAGATCTATTAACAGCGAAGATATAAACTCTGACAAAGAGAAATTATCCATTTTAATAATTTTAATGTAAACAGCAGCTGATGATTGATGATAGTGTTAGTACAGAAAAAGGGAGGCTGTTTAGCGCAGCACCTCATGTAATAGCTGAAGAGAGGAACCGTCTCTTGTGTGAAAATGCAGCAAGGATTCTGATTCTAAAGAGCCTTTGACACATTCTGGAACTAAAAAAAACAACACCTTTTGTTCTATACTGTTCTTTAGCATTTTGTTATTGTAATGTACAAATGTGCTGGTATTAAACTAAATCAGTTCATTCTGAGATAACATGATTTTTTAACGCTTTCTGCACAACTCTGCCAACTCTGTTTCTAATACAGGTTGTTTGCAAATATTGCATTAATCATTGACACATGGGTAATTTTTCTTTTTTATTCAATACACTTGCTGTTTTCATTAAACGATATCTTAAAAATTGTTGGAACACCAACTGAAGGAAGAACATAGTCTAATTACAGTACATTTTTCCTTTCACATAGGTCATTTATGCATTTGGAAAATGCTTTATCCAAAGCGACAAACTGTATATTGCATTTAAGTTATAAATTTTATCAGTTCATGCATTCCCTGGGAATCAAACCATTGACTTTGGTTCAGTTGAACATGAGTAAATGTTTTATTTCTTAATTTTTTTTATTACATAAATGCAGTCTTGGTGAGCATATAAGACTTCTTTCAAAAACATAAAAAAATCTTACCGACCCCAAACTTTTGAGTGCTAGTGTAAAATATGCACTTGCCATAATGTCATACGTAGACATATACTCACCAATGGTGGGTCTTGACGGCCTAGTATAGCAATGTGAGCCGTTTCCTGTAGGCTGCCCACTGTCTTGGCCAGAAGAACTATTGGAATCTGTTCTGTGGTATACGGTTGGATGACCCCTCGTGCGTGAGGACTGGAATAAAGAAGAGCAGGGTCTTCCTCATATGGCTGCAAACAGAAACGTGTGTCATATGTTTGAAAACCAAAATACATATCTCTAATGTCTGACCTAGAAAATGGGAAAGGGCTGCAATAGAAAACGCAATAAATTTTACTTGATTGAGAGGAATCACCTGAGGCAGAAGTCCATAGCACGCAGGAAGGTCACTATCATTAATGAGCTCAAATGATTGCTCATAGGAATGACCCAGGAAACAGTGCTGGAACTGAAGATTTGGGTTCTTGAGGACCACATCAGGCACAACACATCTACCGGAACAATCAGAGATAAGTTTTGTGCAGGGAAAACAGCAAGACCACTTTATTTCCCCGATGAAAGTGTATTACCTAGCTTTGATTGGGAGAGATAAAACCTCCTCTCCAACACCTTGAACATCCAGCACTAAAGCCAGATTGTAGTCTTGCACCGTGTTGGAGCAAAAGGTTAACTGAAAAACAAACACACATACACTACTGTTCAAACGTTTAACATTTATTTGTTTTTGAAAAAAGTCTCTTATGCTCACCAAGTCTGCATTTATTTGATCAAAAATACAGTAAATCATTGCGAAATATATTTTAAAATGTAAAATTTTTGTGGAAACAGTGTTAATTTTTTAAGTAAAAAACAACATTTATTTCAATTAAAATTTGTATGTAAAAATGTAAAAGACTTTATTGTTTTAGTCTTTACTAATTTAACACATCCTTGCTAAATAAATATTAAAAGGAATTAATTTCTTTCAACAAAAAAAACAAAAAAAAACAATCTTACTGACCCAAAACTTTTGAACGGTAGTTTACTGTATATTCTTCATAAGATTTTATATCTTCGTCGTTATTATTTTATGAAACAACCCCACTTAAATATATCATAGTTTACATCACTATTACAAAAGCTTTGAACAGATTTAACAGCTGCTTGTCTAAATATAGCGCTCACGTAATTCCAAACTGTTCAGATTGCAGTATTCCTCTCCTTGCAGTGCTTTAAGTGCTCTGAAACCTCACATATGGGATCACAGACAACTGTCACCACGAAATGTAACCGCCTGAGAAGAACGGCAAAGTACTCTCCAGGTGTGTTTCTTTTATTATTCTAACATGTCTAGGAGGCTGCCGGCCAGCTGTGTGATGCATCTGGGAATATTGTCCCTTTCCACTAATACGACTAACCGCAACCCCCTAATATGTATTCTTGTGCTGAGGTCTCATTAGAGCACAGTGAGCCACATTCTTGTCACAGACTGGGAGAGGCACATTTGCACACTGACAGGAGACACCCACATCCACAGGAAGCACAAAGACAGGCAGACACATCCAACAGATTAGCCCTCCAAAGTGCTGACAGCTCCCATTGATGGGAAAAGACCAGCACATGACAGGTACGCAAGGTACCTGGCAACCAAAGGAGCATGGGCGAGATAATCACAGCCCTATAGAGAGAGAGAGAGAGAGAGAGAGAGAGAGAGAGAGAGAGAGAGAGAGAGAGAGAGAGAGAGAGAGAGAGAGAGAGAGAGAGAGAGAGAGAGAGAGAGAGAGAGAGAGGCTGGAGATACTGTTCTCATTTATCACCTTTTCCAATATATTCCACCTCCCATTTTTCTATTAATGAAACACAACAGCCCTTTTTTTTAAAAGTCCAAGCTGTCTGAGGTTTAACAGGGATTAAAGGTCTGCTCTGAACGGACATTTAAGGCTGCACTTAGTTTAAAGACCAAAGTTTCTCGTCTCTAGAGAGACTGTTGATGTTTGTGGCACGGACAGGTCATAGGGAACATCTTGACAGGTCACTTCTGCTTTTGCATATGGAAATTGATTCAAATCGCTTTGAGGTATTCAGTGAGATAATACGTTGATGGGTCAGCTTAGAATCAGAAAGAGCAAACATACCTGGATATCTATCTCAGCCATAGCATGAACTGTGCCTGTGCTGGGTGATAAGATAAACTCTTTCGGTCTTCTTTTGGTTTTGTCTACCAGTCCCCATTCACTTCTGTTCAGCTGAGTGACCTGGTCCGTGCTGGTACTGCTCGCCAGTCCCGTGCCATCTCCGGGGATGCGCAGTCCAAAGCTCATGGGCACCACTGAAGTGTTGCTAAGGCGACATGTCAGCGTTTGCGGAAACCCTTGGGTGAGTGATAGAAGATTCCTGATTACACAACTAATATGCAAAACAAGGATTAAACACTAACATTGATCCTGATTGATGAAGTGGAGAGTGCAAGTTCATTTACCAAAGGACACCTCCCCAAAGTTGAGCTCTGGGACACTGAAGTGGAATGTAGGCCCAATTAAACACCCCCTGCAAGAGATGAAGGGGCGAGGAAACTTAAAAAAAAAAAAAACTCAACAAGAATAAAGGGCAATGAAAATGCTGCACCACAAGTAATTATACAAAACTAAAAGGCTGTTGAGGTGAAGTCCAGTGGAACGAGGAATGAGTGGCATTGTTTTTAGACGACAAGGCAGTGGTAGTTGTGGAATGTATACATTCAGCACTTTCAGTGGTAATCCATCTTAATCAAAGGAGACTAGGCTTGTGCTAGTTTGTTTGAAAGATTTCAGCAGAGCTCTGCTTCACTCGTTTAATTAGGGTTCAGCCTGTACAGGTTCATTTAATCAGCCATAAGCTAATGATTAAAAAAACAAAGAGTGAAGGAGAAATATTGATGTTTTTTGCTAATGGTCATAAGAGGGGATTGATTAAAGGGAAGGATGTACAATTCGGGTCAATCTTCTGCTCTAAAATCAAATCTGGTTAAGGTCAATCAATACTAGGGTTGCATCCAAATTTGTAGACCTCCCTACTATATAGTATTGTTCATGAAAAGAGTAAGTCCGAAATTCACAAAATTCATAAAACAGTAGGCGGAGAACATACTACTTCAGGGACGATTTTGAAGTGCGCATCCACTGGACACTTTACTATTCCATGAGGCCACAGGAGAAGATTTGTAAATGGCAGTGAAACGACACAGCTCATGCAGGTAGATCACATTACAATGACAACGCAAGTTGTCTATCATAGACAACAGTCTATCATATGTCACGGTTGGGTTAATGTTTTAAAACTGCCATTAGTACATAACGGTGGAAAGCAATGGGGACTGGCTGGAAACTTGTATTAGTGTTGTGGAAAATTAGCAGTTCAAGACAAAAGAGGTTCATTTTCTGTAACAGATACCAAGCAAGACATTTGACTATTTGAAGTTTAGATGATATTTCACTTATGACAGAATTTGATAAGGTGATAAATTGTGTCTAGCATGAGAGAAAACAAGAGTCTCTTCAGATAAGAACGTGATTAAATGCCTTAAACAACATACATTCAAACATTTCCATCATACTATGTACAGCTAAACCTAAAATGTAATCCTTTTGGGAGTGATTTCATCTAGTTTTTAAATGCAATGTGAAATGATTTTCCTCATGGACACAAAAGGCAACGCATACAGAAATGACATAATTGAAAATTGAAAATAAATAAATAAAAGGTTATTATATAATAAAGGCTTCATCTGTGAGGTTTACCTGAATGTGACAATGACGGGCTCAGGGTTTCCCACCACACTGAATTGTAACTCTTCAGAGATAACACCCAGTTTGTCAGAAGAGAAGTGGACCTCCAGTGTTTTGGAGACTCCGGGTGGGATCATGCCTTCAGAGGGGTTGAAGGAAAAGCAAAGCCCCAGCACTGTACTGGGTTGCACTAGTTTATATGCACCATTTATCAGTCCCTTGTTGCTTAGACGCAGCTAAGAATAAGACAAAACAGACAGAGAGAAGGAACACAAAAGAAAGAGGGTCTGTAGATATCTCCAGGTTTATGCCTGCACAGACTGAACGTCAATTGTTTCATTCTTTCACCGGTGGGATCAGTTTACGTTCTTTAATCATACACTTGGATACTACCTCAAAAAGAGGCCCATAGGGACAAATCAGACTCAAACAAACAATCCAAAACTTTCAGGACAATTATATTATTGGGATTATGCAAAAGCTCAAATAACAAAAGGAATTGGGAAAGCCACAATGTTTGCATAATTTAGCATGGAGTGTATTCAAACTGAGCCAAACATTAGTCTATTTCAAGACTCAGTAATAATAAGGGGCTTTTATTATTCAATTAAAACTGCTGTCGAGTCCATGCTACATTTGGCAGACTGTGAGCAACATCCTGATTAAATTTGATGTGAGATCCTGCTTGTTATGGCTTCACAGTAATCAATTCTGTGAAGGGTTCTTCTGTTACATCAATAGTTTCTTCCCACCACTACTACAGTACATGCTTTAGTATGTGTAATGATTTGGAGGAGGTAACACTAAGTGGTTTTGTCTTTTAGACCAGTGGTTCCCAACCTTTTTCCTCGGGGCCCCCCCTATGTACATATTTAACAATCCGTGACCCCCCCCCCCCCCCCCCATATATATATATACAAAATTCACGGTTCGGTTCGATATGATACACTTGTGTCACAGTACGTTTCGGTACGTTTTTGATACAGCAAAAAGAAAGAAATGCCAGAGAAATTTCCTTGATTTCATTTTTTTTATTCAAACTAACATCATAAAGTATGATTTTTTTTTTTACTTTGAGCAATTCTAGAGCTATAATTCACTCTTCTTATGAGCATATAAAACAAAACAGCTCCTTGGAAAAAAATTAATGTAATATTGTAGTAGTTATAAACAAAGGTTTATTTTATTTCAGATTAACATTTGAGGGCAGCAATTGTATTCATAATGTAAAAATAAAACCGACGTAATGTTACTTGAAGGCATTATAGCCTATTCCTGTCAGACTTCCATGGGTGCAGTTAGTGTTACTACAGTAAATCCATGGTGAATGTTGCAGATCTGTGGACACTGTTTCTTCCAGGTTTCCACGTCAGCGCTGTTTGATCCGTTAATAACGGAGAAATGTGAATGTTTGTCACTAGATCTCGCAGCAATGTTATTACTTCAGTGGCGAATTGAAATGGTTTATTTACTGGATCTCTTAGCGCTGTGCAGTAACAGTGTCGCATGATCACGATCGGCTCGCGCTGCTTTGGTCCAAACTGATAAACGGTCCTTCAACCACACAATAACGAGCAGTTTCGATCCGCTTGCATTACGTTTGCCATTTGATGTTGGGCAATGTTGTGGTCTCGCCGGCGTCTCTTACATTATGAGCGCGCTTGCCACGCGCAACGCCCGTATACATTTGAAATAACGAAATTGTATTTGAAATTCACCTCAAAACATATCCGCACCCGCGCCCCCCCTGTGAACTCTGGCGCCCCCCCGAGGGGGGCGCGGACCCCAGGTTGGGAACCAATGTTTTAGACAGCGCTGAGGGTTAAGAAGGGGACAATAACACTTACAAACTGCAATCATTGCAGCACTCCAATATAAAATGTTTAATTAGTAAAATGTTATGTCAATCTGGACGCATTTTGCACCTTTAGTGTGTTATGCAGCTGCTTCAATGTGAACAACTGAATAATAATTATTACAGGATTTAATGGGATACAATGTAACTTAAGCTCAAATTGCTTTTACCATTGAGATTAAAACAAAGATACTACATGAGGTTTCTACAATTGTACCTTATAGCTTTGTTTGGAGCCAATGACAATGTTTCCCATGTCTAGAAAGTCAAACCTGAACTGCAGTTTTGGGCCTACAGCCTCTCCTTGAATGCAGAGTGGCAACCGAGATTCACGACCTGTGTAAGTACAGAGCATTCAAATAAGAAAACAAAAAAAAAGCAAAGGTTAGCATAATGAAACAGGCTGTTAAATTTCACTGGCTACAATATCAACAGTCTGTCTTTCTAGGTCACTACTAATCCAAGCAACAGGAATATTTTCAGACCTTACTCAAACATGCAAATAAATGCAAACCTGATCTCCAGGCCTGCAGATGGGCCTAAGCGCAACATGCAAATGTACTAATGCATTGGTAGAAAACAATGCAAGTGTGCATGAGCAGCAAAGCTGGGACAGTAGAAAGTGATTGTTTTTAACACAACATCTGTTATCATGGTGTAAGTACCAGTGATTTCACAGTAAACAGTCTGCTGGTAGATCCTGGCTTCCTGAGGTTTAAAGATGATGTTCACCTCTGCAGTGCTGTTGGGCCAGATTTCTCCCTTCTGTAAAACAACAGAAAGTCAACAGAGAGAACACACAAAAAAATCAATTTTGATTCATTTCCACATATGCTATTAGCTATATAAGCGTAATGCAAAGTCATAAGTGTGAAAGAGAAGTTTTTAAATATTATTATAATTTAAAATGACTCTTTTTCTAAGTAATGTCTTCAGTCTTCAGTGTCACACTATCCTTCGGAAATCATTCTAATATGCTTTTTATTATCAATGTCAAAAATGGTTGTACTGCCTAATATTTTTGTGTAAACCATGACACAAGCAAAAAAAAAGCATTTATTTGAATTAGAATTTTTTTAAAGCCTTTGCTGTCACTTTTGAACAACTGAATGCATCATTGCAATATAAAAGAATTCATTACTTTAAGAAACAATCTTACTGGCCCAACTTTTGAATGATAGTGTATATGAAACTAGATAATAAATGACATCAATGTCATATTATTTACCAGTAATTCATGGTAAAGTCATTATTATTACTATTCTTATTATGACAGGAGTGATCTGAAAAAAAGACCAAAATGTGTTTGCATGCTACACTATTCCCTGAAGCAGTGACACATAGAAAGTAGTGAAAGCCTAACAATCAGAGTTGGTAACACAAACTTCACAGGTATGATCCCAGCAGGTGATGCATCAATACTTGGGAGATACCAAGGTCTCTTATCACCACTGCGCTCTTCAGCAAGTCACTTACAATTAGGGTGCTCTAGGGGGGTTGGCCACAACTGCATTGGATAAAAATGTTTGCTAAATCACTAGTGAACAAACAGCATGTTGTGTCACCAGGCAGTGGTTGACAGAGAGTTGACGGAGCAGGTGCGATCAAGCTCTACTGCATGTAAACAGATGCTCACATCCAAGCAGAGGGGATACTGATCTGTTTTGTTTAGCTTTGTTTTCTTGTCTAAGCCTGCATAAACCTGGTTTGAAAAATCTTAAGGAGAGAGTCAAATCAGAGCAGAAATGAATGGGAATCATTTTCATTTATAGCCATCCTTATAGCTGCATCTTCTTCTGTCTTAAACATAAAATGCACATTAGATGAAGGAAAATGTGAGGTGCAGAGAGAAACGGAATCACTGCAGTGTCTGTATGTGCCTTTAAGAGGCTGAAAGTCACAGCAAGGTGACAGAATTAACACAAAACACTGTTGGATGTCTTTTGAAGAGTATGTGATTAGTCATTTGGAAAAACAAAGTGCTGAGCTGGACTTCCTATAGATCGTGTTATAATCGACTGGCACTGTTGCATACATTCTGCCTCAACTGCAGACATGCAAAAACGTACAAAGACTCAACTGTAGCAGAAGACCAATCACTAGGTGCATAACAAATGCAGAATTTAGGATTAATAGAATTTAGGGATTGCATGCACAAAGTGTTACAAGTAAAAAATTAAAAACTGCCCATTCACAATTAGAATTACCATTTAGTTAAGTAAATCACATTTAACTCTCACCCACATAACAAATCCTTGTGTCTAATTAGAAACAAGCTCAGTATTTTTTAAATTGCTTGGCTGAGTGAAGTGATGTCTAAGTTTGGTTTCCACCATATGTTTAGGCATATGGTTATACGGTACAAGGACATTCTAGGTTTCAGATTTAATTGCTTGTCATGTGTCTAGTTGTAAGTAACACACCAGGGGTCTCATGATGATGTCCTGGTCATCCAGAGACAAAAGCTGCTGCTGGGTTTGCACAAGCCCCTCCTGGAGGGTATGGGAAAACTGCGAAAGACAAGCTCGCAAAGAAGGATCAGTGTTTTCTGTCAGAAACTGCTCCATCTCATCATCCACTTCTTGATGCAGCTCTGAAGATAGCCTACAAAAGAAAACAACAGAGAATAAGAGAAAAATGGACAAACACAGGTTGACACATTCATAATGTTAAAAGAATAGCTCATTTAAAAAAAAAAGAAACTTCCGTCATTATTCATTACCACTGAAAATGAGTTTCACTTGTCTCTCGGTTTGAAAAACAAACAAAATGCACCTCAGATGCTGTCAACAGAATTTTTTATTAAGACGTGAGCAAGACACCTCGCTTGAATTTAGGATAAACTGTAAAGATTTTATCTTTCCAAAAGTATAGTTAGAAAAACTTAAATTATAGCTACAATAAAAACACTTAAAGCTAATAGAGGTTAACAAGTCAAACCTTAATTTGTCCCGTTCCTCTTCCTCCTCAGTGCCAAAGTTCTTCCACTGGTAATGCACAATGGAATCACTCCTGTTCATTATTGCCACTTTCTGGTAGGTAGCTAAAGAGATGTAGGTTTTCTCCAGCATCACACAGTTCTTGTCCAATCCGACATTTATATCTGTGGAATCTCCATAGAGGGTGATTTGGATGTCTTCTCCTAAAAAAAAGGAGTCACAAGGTTGACAGACATATCAAAGTAAAAGGTTTGTATGAAGAAAGTCTACTGTTAACACAAGACTTACAATATCAACCAAAGAATGTGATTATTTCTACAAGAGTATTGATGGGTCATTCTCATGAAACCATCCATTCATTTGTCCCAACCCTGTTACATTTAAAATGTTGTAGGGTTGAATGTTATGAAGTTGAGAGCAAAAAGGGCTAATAACAAGCGTAACTAGCACATATCATTGTGGCACACAACATTATTTAAAATTCAAAATATAAAAACATGATTTAAACAATGATGGTCATTTAATGACAAAAAAAAGACAAAGTTTAAATAAATATTAGGTCTACATAATTCTTATATATGGCCATTTAGCATTATAGACAAATTTTAAAGGGATAGTTCACCCAAAACTGAAAATGTTGTCATCACTTACTCACCCTCAAGTTGTTCCAAACCTGTATGAGTTTCTTTCTTCCGTTGAACACAAAATAAGATATTTTAAGAATTTTGGATACAAGACAGTTGACAGAAGCCATTGACTTCCATAGTATATTTTTCTTACAATGGAAGTCAATGGCTACCGTCAACTGTTCGATTACCAACATTTATTATTATTATCTTCTTTTGAGTTCAACAGAAGAAAAAAACTCATACAGGTTTGGAACAACTTGAGGGTGAATAAAGTGATGACAAAATTTTTGGGTGAACTATCCCTTTAAGCAGTGCATGTTCATTGATAAATGAGATCATTGTTGTTTTCCAAACAGAGGATGACAGGTAATTTTAGTTGACACACACACACACACACACACACACACACACACACACACACACACACACACACACACACACACACACACACACACACACACACACACACACACACACACACACACACACACACACACAGAACACACACACACACAAAGTTTTCACAATGCAATCCCAAATACAATTTCCCAAATACAAACTGCAAATAGTTAAGTTCTTGAGGTTAAACCGAAAAAAAAAAAAACAGTGTCAAGCAAAATGAACTAGATCAATGAAAAAAACAATACATAATACTATGCTTTCACCAAACGTTTTTCTGTGCTGTACAGTAGAGACTAAAGAGTGTGAGAAAGAGGAGACGGGAGCTTGAAGCATTTTCTCTGTAGGGGCTGATCCAGTTATGCAAGCATGTCTCCTAGCAGAAGGACTGCTGTTATTCAGTGCACATTTTAAACAAGCAAATGTAATTGCCGCACATCTGACATACTTGGAGCAGAAGAACTTGCATTTATGTTTAAGCTACAACAGCCTTGGAAGGAGAGCAAAGAAGCTGTGTGGGGGGAAAACTAGGCTTTATGAAAGGAAAAGACAGACAGAGACAGTATAAGAGAGAAGGAGAAAGATAACAAACTGACAGACAGACAGACAGAGAGAATACCAATATTGTTAAAAGAAATGAAACTGCCATAATGACATCCTGAAAATGATATGGCAGAAGGCAGGTCCTGTGGCTTCTTGCTTTTCTTCGCTCCCAGTCTTACCCTTTCATCTTTTTTTACTCTCTCCACTGATTAATTTGCTGTAGATATATCACTTTTCACAAATGAGCCAGAGACATTTAACCTCTATCTCTATGCATGAAGCTTTAAGAGAGAGAAAAAGAGCAAAGGAAATTGTGTCTTTGATGGGACACTGCATCTGCCAGCAGGCTGAAGGATTGTGGGAGCTGTTCAGAAGAGAGGGGAGGGGAGAAGAATGGGAAATGAGGAAAGCTTTCATAGAGCTGCAGATTGTGTGTGTGTGAGATGTCTTCATCAGCTCACTCTTAAGTGCACCCTAAAAAGCCTGCCAAGAAAGGGGGTGTTGTTCTCCTTCTTGACGAGGAAAGTGGTCTGCTTATATCAGAGAGTATGATATAGATACACATTCCTCCTAACCAAAGGAAATAATAAAGGAATAAATCGTTGTGTGTTTGTTCTCTCAATATGAATTGTGTTAACCTGCAAAGACGAAGTGAAATGCCTAATTGAAATTTGGTCGAGCAAACATATTTTCCAGGAACATAAACAGGGTGCACTCTAAGTGCACAGTTTACTCGCAAGTGACTTGTGAAAGCAAACCGAACCCAGATGAAATTGCAATATTGTGACAATTTTAATCCCTGTTTTGAAACAAAGCAAATATCTACAGGTCTGAAAACACCCTATGAAACACAGAGTTCTATTTGGAAGTCTTGTACAAAAAATATCATCCATTCCTACTGAGATTAACCTATGTCAAACCTTAATTAGACTATACACTGAACAAAATACTCATAAATAAAGTAAAACATTATCTTAACAATAGCCACTTCTTGGTGGATGGGAAACGGCCACGTTGATGGACAAAGCAAAGATGGCAGGATACAATCGAAGCAGTTAAGGATCACCAAATTATACACAAACGGGGCACTTGACCGTGCAAAATAGTATACCAAGATCCGAGAGCGGACTCCACACTTGTGGAAAACACGCTAGAGGAAGAAGAATATATCATCAATCCCATGGTAAGGCTATTATAAGTGTTTATATTTTAAAACTGACGGGATGGTTTTCATGGGAAATTGCGTACATGCGTCACTCGCCCGTGAGAGTCTTGTCATATCTGTAAATAAAGAAAAGGTGCTCCGTCTACTTTGGCACATGTATGTTGTGGGAGTGGCCTAGGTTAGTTGTCACAACGAGTGAGAAAGGTTGACATGGAGCATGCTTAATCTCAAACCTCTGGGGAAGCTGAAAAGAGGAGAGTCTACTGGAAAAAAAGAGAACACCACAGAGCTCGTAATAAAACGAGAATCAACATGGGCTTTGCTTTTAAAAGATGTGAAAAAGTGATGCGGAGATGGCTTTTTTTCTCATCAGGTGAGTAAGGTATTTACAGTGGGTTAATACCTTATGAGTAAGGTAACAGATAAATTGCCTCAAACAGAGTTTATTGTAAAGCATTATCATCTTTATTATCATTATCATTATCATTAAGTGTCATCTCATCATGGTTGTTGTAGCGCTGTGCTGGAATTTATTTTCAAGGTAGTACCGTGTCAATTAATGGGTAGAGCTACAGTAACGTCTTCAGCTACTCAGCTTCAGATCCTTTCCATCTAAACTGCTTATATCTCTTAAGCCTAGTAGGCTAGTGAATGTTTTATGAGCAGTATGATAAACAAATTCATCTGCAGTCACGCAGAGCCTAAGCACAACCAAAACAATGTTCTTCCACAAAACACATGCACATGTTTTTTTTGCCTAAAAGGCCAAAAGTTACATAGTGTACCTATAGGTAAAATTAACAAAATAAATAGGAACATACTTTTTGTTTTTACTTAACTTTTTTTAAGTGTTTACACAAAATACATATTTCTTAATTATAGACATTTCTTTCTTTTTTTCACTGCACTGACATTTGCACAGCTACAGAATGTTCATTGAACGATGCAATGAACAAATCCTACAACCTAACAACAAGATACTCTATAGCACATTAGCAACCACAAAAACATCAACAACAAAAACTCTTTTTAAATGCCCATCATATCTGAACAATACACACTATCAGGTTTGGCTTTTACTGAAAAGAAAAATTACTTCAGTCCTGTGAAATACGCCGCACAGAGAGAGCACCTTTAGAGACTTGAGAGAGGTCTCTGTGCTTATCTGAGATGAAACTGGGACTCCAGGGAGATGTTTCTGCCAATCCCAGAACCAAACCAATGAAGACATGCTCCAAAGCAGCTTTGCGTTAAACATAAATGAGGAGGAGACAGGAAAAGGCGCTAAATTAAAAATGATACTCCCCTGATGGGCACAAAGTGGTATTTTTAGAACAGAATGCATATTAAAAAGTTAATGCCGATGGCCTTCAGCAGACCTGTGTGTTTATATATGTTGAAATATACAAGCACATTCACACAGACAATAATTCATGCACACACTATGTCAGTTTAAACACACCCTCTTACCCATGCACATGTAGCATCTGGACCCAATCAGACACACACAAATGATTCATTATATTTAATGAATAATCCAGCAAACTCACTCTCCCAACAAAGGTTTATGAAACTTCCCCCAAAACTAACATAAAAAAAGAAGCTAACACACTGGCAGAACCCGCTGTCCTGTTACAGGACACATTGAGACTGATAAGAATTTTACGACCCCAAAGGAATGTTGCAGAGGGCTGTGACTCTCACTTAATTCTTGCTGAGAAGGTAAAATAAACCCTTTTAATCCTATATATAACCACTTGAGAAATGTATAAACATGTATACATCTAATTTTCATCTCATGATTTTGCTTTTATGTGGTTTGGCCTATGTATTCTTGTAAACTCTATTGGGTTAATGTTTCAGACTTTGCATACTATGGTTTACCACAATCATATGTGTGGCATGTTTGGTCTCTATAAACTCCAATCTTCGTCCCCCATTTGTTAATTTACATTTTGCTAACTTTGTGATGCATTAGTATTATAAGAATCTTGAAGATTCTTTTCTTAAACACCCAATGAAATTACATTTTCAAATGCCCTGCTAGAGTATAATGGGTCATAAAAACTTTCCCAAAAGGAACAACTTATCATTGGCTCACACACCTCCAGAGGGTGTGACATCTTCACGCTTTAAAAATCACTGATGCCCCTCTTACTCTCTTAGTCCCTTTCTGAAATGCTGACGTGAAGATGATGCTGAACTAGAAGTTTCTAAGGACCCCCAAGCTTGTGCCAGGCAGCGGCCTTGTCTCTCCATTCACCAAAGATCCTCTGACTCCCACTGGTTCTCTCTCATCAAGACCACATCAGCAAAGACCAACTGGAGCCTCAACAAATTGCATCAGGACAGTTTAATTCAAATGGGCGAGACATGCAAGTATTGGACTTAGTCTCATTATTTGATACATTAAGTATACTTGCCCCTTTTAAAGAAGGGCGTGTTAGAACTAAACTGATGGTTTGCTCAAGGCTGTTGATCTGCTGAATTCCAAACAATGCTATAACTTCTTGCTTTCCTGTATTCTGCTTCAGCTCTCTTTCCCTTGGTAAACTGTATGCATGTATGTATGTGTATGTTAGAGTAGTTTAAGTGTTTAGTCTAGTTAATAAAGTCTTCTTCATGTCACACGTAAAGTTGTCTGTGTCTCAAGCTCATATCTGGAGTCTCTAATCATATTGATTTTGATTACTTGCTCTTAGTAGTACTGTAAAGTAAGAAAGTAATTTCCCATGCCCCGGAAATGTACATTTCTTAGAATTAATAAACAATTAACACTGAGTGTTCACGGGACAAACAGGTTAATTGATTGTAATATTAATTTACAACATTAAGTTAATTATATTAACTGATCCAAATAATAATCAATAATCATAATCAATTATAACCAGTTATTATTACACACATGATCTTTAATTAAAAATTTCTTAGCACCATCTTGCCTATAAATACTGCCTATCCACCTACAGCTGATTCAGCTAAAACAGTGATTCAGCATTTATATGTATTCAAATGAATCCTAACAACAAATTGTAAAGACCACCTATTGGCCCAAAGACGGAGTCCAACGGTCTGGGTGAAGGAATAATGTGTGTGTATGTCTTTTCAGCGCTCCAGTGAAGTTCACTCAATTTATTAGAATTTAGTTTCAATATTACTTTAGCCCTACGCTTAATCTGACTCCAATTTCAAATGATAATCAAATTTAGATTGTGTTTCTTATTAGAAAATAATCATAAATATTGATTATGAATTAATTTAGATCTTTGATTATTCTGGGTATCCCATATTTTAAATTTTTCATTCATTAAGGACCCGGTATCGCTTTGAAACGTCATGTCGCGAATGTGCGCTCACGATCACAAACATAGCCAGTTGTGAAATAGTCAGAGGATGCAGTGCAAACTATTTTACCCTTAAGCGGTCGCACTATGCTTCCCAAAAGGTGTAATTTTTTTGTAACAGTCGCAAGATGCAACGTGCTAAGTCAGTGATAGTCGGAAATCGGAAGGTCTACTTAATGATGTGCCCCATGCTCCATTCATTAGTGCCTTCGGTTTGATCTATCCTGGAGTAGCTTTGCGCAAACACCAGACTACACATTAATCTACTATGAATAATGATTTCAGAATAATGCAGAATAATTCAAATATAATATTTTATTTGTCAGGTAAAAATGTAGCATGCCAATTACACAAGTAAATGATTAAAGGCCAATTCAGAAATAATAAATACATGACATCAATTACACAAAGATGACTCTAAGAGTAAGCAATGCATTCCTGACAGAGACACGCAGTGTTGTGTGAGTGTGTTCCAAGTGTAAGACTTGGGAAAACACTGACACAGCACTGTGTGGGGTTTTTCCTGGTTACAGATTCCCCAAGTCTGCTTTGCCACTTCCCCTTAAATACCCAGACCAGAACAAAAGGGTTGTAATACCAATATTTTTTAGAGTTGTTTTGGGTCAATTCATGTACCCCAGGGGGTAACACCTGGTTTTGGGGGAGAGGGAAGATATCTTGAAGAGACATCACCCAAAGAGAAGAACAGAATTCTCCTAAGTTTCCAATCTTTCTCATACCAATAACTGCAATGAAATTAAGACCATTTTACCAATCGCACACTGAGACATTTAAAATGATACCAAACATGAAAAGGAAAAACAATAGATTCACAAGATACATCATATGTGATATATAGACATTCTTAGTGAACTTTTGGTGACTTGACTCAGGGGAAAAGGAAGGGAGGAGAGAGAGGGGGATGCAGAGAAGGAGAAAAGTTTGGACAAGACAATGTCCTGTGCTCTTTCTTTGCAATCTTCTGTCCAGGGTGCGTTTTATTGCTTTATTGTAGGGTAAGTTTTATCTCAGTTTTTGTTTTAGCAGGAAAATCAGTTCTTACAAAATCAACTATTGGATTTTGAATTAGATTCCAAAATGACAATTTTTAGAGGTGTGACCAGTCCATCCTTATTTACGATATATTATAAGATTAACCAGGCACCCACACCATTTCAGGCTAAATTAAATCTGTTAATAGGATTTATTAATATAGCTATTTGCCTAAAGGGCCCTTTGAAAGAACACAAATTAAATATTCAAGCTCAAATAGAACAAAAATAACTGATGCTTTTTAATCATAATAACCTCAGGGTAATCAACACCTAAATAATAATATATTCAATTTCACAAAATATTGAGGAAAGTCATGTAAATATATTCTGCCTCAAAAAGAACAATGCAATTTGGCGAGTCAATGAGTCAATGTGATGTTTTTCAGCCTAAATTTACTTTAAAATGCCATCTACATTATTTTCTGTGCATTATGGTGCTCTGTGAGTAGTAAAAAGAGCACAGTATATTAAAGCTATTCTCAGTAGAAAATAATTCGAAAATATAAAGATGAACAGACATTAACGATGAAGGCTAATGTTAAGATCATTTACACCTCTTGAGTAGGACGCAAGTGGGTGCATGTGGAAATCGGTGCCTGTGTCACAGTGACATATAGCAGTGTGTTGCAGAGGAGTTTGTAGGAAGAGCAGATTGTGGTGATGTAATTAGCAGTAAGTACCTGAATGGTAATGCAGCAGCAAAACCTGGCTGTGATCCCCAGTGGTTTTTGGCAAGAACTCAACGGTAACTTGCATGCTTTGACCAACATCAAGAGTACCTACAGATGGTTCTACAGAAAATGGGCTGTGGGGGAACATATAGACGCAATCATAAAAAGAAAGTGTCAGTCATAAATCAAAAAATGAAATCATCTACACACCACAATGTCACTCCTCTTTTACCTGCGTGTGCTGAGCTGGAATTTAGCTTCACAATTTCCTATGTTCCGCACAAGCAGTGTTCTCTGGGACAAGCACTTGACTGGACAAACTTGGAAATGCAGACTATCTGGGAAGTCCAAGATGGCACGGGGCCCAATTGCACGGATGGGTACTTCAAACTTCTCCCGTTCAGTCACACAGAGGAGTCTGTGAATGTAATCCTACAATTACAGGCATATGAAAGTCAGTGGTAACATATAGAGGAAGATAAAGCCTTGAAGAAAACAAGGCTTAAAAAAAACTAAATATAATATGGTACTATACATCTGGTACATATAGTTTCTTTAATCAATCCTAATTTAAATAAACCCCAGGATTTAGGAATTATTGCATTGAGGAGTTAATCCATAATAATTACATGTAAAAAGACCCTTGGATCTGAACCTGACAGAAAATACAAGCAAGAGAGGAAATAATATTGTCTTTCTCTGACTGGGCCACCACAGCTCAATTTGAACTGACTTTATTGGAATGACAGTATTAAGAAATCTGTGTTAATGTTTTGCCAAACCAAAATAGATTAGCAGGTCACATTAGAGACTGCAAAAGAGCCACTAATAGACCGATGAGTGGCTGTGGTGGAAACACTAAGCCTCCAGTGCCCTGTGCTTACCAAAGCACTCTCTCAGATTTCTCAAAGATATGTTAAACATTAAAATAAAACTTGACATTGAAGTTGATTTCCCACGTTGTGTTGGAGAGACACAATTAAAGATCTCTGGGATCCTTCAAAAATTACTGTGGCAGTTTTTGCATGTTCCCTAACATTTCTTTGGTCCATCATTGATTTACAAGCAAATATGCCCATTAGTACACTACGAATGGCAATATGTGAGAGTCAGTTGCAGATGTTGCGTATAAATTTTACCTTGTTCTCTTGTGGAGTAAATAAAATGGTGAACGTAGATGCCATGCCTGGGGCCACTTTCTTACTAGCATCTAATGGGCTGACCACTTTAAAATAAAGTGAGTCTTCTTCGTTCACCTTTACCAGTCGAGGAACCTGCAATAGTCAGCAGCATGTCCATGTCAAGCCAGTGATCATTACACATGAAAATGAACAAGATAATCTCTATTTGTCTTAAAGGAATAGTGCAAGATGTTGAATGGTGTAAATTAGAATGGCACGAACTACAAACTACCAAGTGTTAACAAAATTGTGTGCTGTGATTTATCAGATTTCTGTTAAGATAGATTTATAATAATACATTTAGTGTGTGGTTATATAACACACTGTATGATCAATTCAGATGCATGAAAGTCACCTTGTCACTGTTCCGCAGCTTTAAGGGCACCTTGTACGTCTTAAATGGTGAGTAGTTTTGGAACACAATCTCAGAGGGGTACGGCTGAAACATGGCCTGGTCCAAATCTAATGAGGAAAACTATAAAAAACAAATCAAGTCAAAATTAAACTCTTAGAAGATATCTGATTCAATGTAAAATGTAGGAAATGGCTTCCTTATTTCAACTTTAATGTCAAATAAGCTAATTTAAAACAGGGGTGTGTTAAGGGAGAAAAACAATATTCTTTATATATCTTGTATTCGTTATTGAGAAGATGTTCATGTATAATTACATCTGTCACATCTAGTTTATCTCACATTCTATTGTGTCACAATGCAGCAATTCCCACACACACATATCTTAACTGGTATACATGGGTGAAAGTATAAATTATTTTGAATAAATTACCAATATGTATGAATAATAAAACAACAATCAACTAAACATTTACACTTGCAACGATAACATTTGCAGAAACCACATACATTCTGTTCAAAATGAGCCAAAAATGCAAAATATTAAGCCTAATAATGAGGGATGGTAAAGATCCATTTCCAAAAGCACAAAAATAAAATAATGATGAAAATTAGGAAAATTATTAAATACAAAAATGAATGTTAAAAAATATTTGTTAAATTCATATTCGTTTATATTGTTTTATTTTTGTAATGTGTTTAACGTGTAAAGTCATAATTCTTTTACGATATAATACTGCTTTTGTTTGATTTTTGCAATAGTTACTAATAGTGATTTTTGATGAATTGTATTAAAAACAGTCAGGGTTTTAATACAGGCATCATAATTAGTATTTATTACAATAATATTATATCATATGTATTATAATAATTAATAATAATTTTTTTTTAAATGTTTGTCCCTGTTTTTAAATTCATAGATAATAACAAGTGAGAATTCAATGACATTTTTGACCACCGAACTAGGAAACGTCCTTAGGTTTCCATTTCAGAAAGGTCACCTTACTTTACCATATAAAGGTAAACAATTGCCATAGACCTTATTCACAGCTGCACCATCTTTGATTTTTAAAAGGAATGAATGTGAGGCTATGAGGGATAGACATGCATCTCTTCAGTGGGTTGTACTGTTATTTAATGTGTTTTTTAATTGTTCTGCTGATGAAACACAGCAAAAATATCTTTCCAAGAAATTTCAGTAGACAAAAAAACTCTTTATGAGTTCACACTCACAAAATTATGAGTGATCTAGGAGCTTTATACAGCTTTTTACAGCAGATGCCATTGAAAACACGATAAGTCTATCCCTCACAGCCTCGCTTTTATACCTGTCATGGCGCTGCTCTGAATAAGGTCTATTGCTATCATATACAAATTAAAAGCCTCTAGTAGAGAAACTAGAGCAGGGATGGGCAACTTCGGTCCTGCAGGGCCACTGTCCTACAGAGTTTAGCTCCAACCCTAATCAAACACACCTGAACAAGCTAATCAAGGTCCTCAGGATTACTAGAAAATTATAGGCAGGTGATTTTTTCAGGGTTGGAGCTAAACTCTGTAGGACAGTGGCCCTCCAGGACCGAAGTTGCCCATCCCTGAACTAGAGAGAATCTATTATAATGATGTCCTTAATCAACTTTGAAAATGTTGCTACTTAGATACTTGGAACCAGTGATGTAGAAGAGCAAACTAATTAATTAAGTGCTGGAGCTGAGCATGCTAAAATGATGGTATTTTACCTTGTGATGTGTGGCCTCACTTATGTCTAAGAGTTCCAGGATGCGGGGCAGATGCACCTCGTAAGTGTTTGATAATCGCTCCTCTGTAGTCTGGCACATTTCTCGAGCATATACTGATGGAATCATCTGGAAAGACATTTGCAGACTGTTATGAGTGCATTTATATATTTTATATATGTGTATATATATGTGTGAGTGTGATATATATATATATATATATACACACACACACATATATATATATAAACATATATTTATATATATATACACTCACCTAAACGATTATTAGGAACACCATACTAATACTGTGTTTGACCCCCTTTCGCCTTCAGAACTGCCTTAATTCTATGTGGCATTGATTCAACAAGGTGCTGAAAGCATTCTTTAGAAATGTTGGCCCATATTGATAGGATAGCATCTTGCAGTTGATGGAGATTTGTGGGATGCACATCCAGGGCACGAAGCTCCCGTTCCACCACATCCCAAAGATGCTCTATTGGGTTGAGATCTGGTGACTGTGGGGGCCATTTTAGTACAGTGAACTCATTGTCATGTTCAAGAAACCAATTTGAAATGATTCGAGCTTTGTGACATGGTGCATTATCCTGCTGGAAGTAGCCATCAGAGGATGGGTACATGGTGGTCATAAAGGGATGGACATGGTCAGAAACAATGCTCAGGTAGGCCGTGGCATTTAAACAATGCCCAATTGGCACTAAGGGGCCTAAAGTGTGCCAAGAAAACATCCCCCACACCATTACACCACCACCACCAGCCTGCACAGAGGTAACAAGGCATGATGGATCCATGTTCTCATTCTGTTTACGCCAAATTCTGACTCTACCATCTGAATGTCTCAACAGAAATCGAGACTCATCAGACCAGGCAACATTTTTCCAGTCTTCAACTGTCCAATTTTGGTGAGCTCGTGCAAATTGTAGCCTCTTTTTCCTATTTGTAGTGGAGATGAGTGGTACCCGGTGGGGTCTTCTGCTGTTGTAGCCCATCCGCCTCAAGGTTGTGCGTGTTGTGGCTTCACAAATGCTTTGCTGCATACCTCAGTTGTAACGAGTGTTTATTTCAGTCAAAGTTGCTCTTCTATCAGCTTGAATCAGTCAGCCCATTCTCCTCTGACCTCTAGCATCAACAAGGCATTTTCGCCCACAGGACTGCCGCATACTGGATGTTTTTCCCTTTTCACACCATTCTTTGTAAATCCTAGAAATGGTTGTGCGTGAAAATCCCAGTAACTGAGCAGATTGTGAAATACTCAGACCGGCCCGTCTGGCACCAACAACCATGCCACGCTTAAAATTGCTTAAATCACCTTTCTTTCCCATTCTGACATTCAGTTTGGAGTTCAGGAGATTGTCTTGACCAGGACCACACCCCTAAATGCATTGAAGCAACTGCCATGTGATTGGTTGATTAGATAATTGCATTAATGAGAAATTGAACAGGTGTTCCTAATAATCCTTTAGGTGAGTGTATATATATATATATATATATATATATATATATATACACATATATAGGTCTGTCTGTCTGTCGGACTGAGCTTCCTTTATAAAAAATAGCAGACCACCTTTTTTAAACTGTTATTTAAATAAAGCACTACCACATATTCAATGTTTCTTTTATTCTATTTACATGTGGAAGAGTGTAAACTAATCAGATACCTTTTTAAAAAAGTCACAATTTTAGCCAAACTTAATTAGTCAAACATAAATTTGCCATTAGCGGGTCGTGTGGGGTGGAGGTGGAAGGCAAAACAATAGAAGAATGGGAACAAGCCCACACCTCTTAGCTGGAGCACTGAAGTATTTTTAATTAGGCAAAGTCTCTTGGGACGGAACAGTGTGAACAGACCTGCCGGATCCCAAAGCATTTTCAAATACTTTAAAAAAGATTCCCTGCTGACTTCACTTAATGTTACACTTTGCAACAGCATAATCTTACTAGCAAATAAAGTTCTTCTCTGAATGCAGACTGATGTATGTTTAAAGCTTCTCTAAAAAGACCTCATTGCATCACGGCAAACCTTTAGCAACACCATTCAGATGTGCGAAAAAGGCAAGAACTTTTCAGAAAAACATTCAATGCGCTAACAACAGTGCTTTGTGCTCGAGTAGTTTGTGAGAGAGCCAGTATTTGATGCATTACAAAAACAGATCTTGAAAAATGCACCTAAAAACAGAGTACAAAGCACTATCTTTATAACCAACAGAGCATGAGACGCTTTGTATACTCCTCTGTGCTTTAATTAAACTTTCTCCAACTGCTGCCTCTCAGGAGCCGTTTTTGACCACTGTGAGCACTGACACAGAGAAGCATATGGGCTAGGGATATTCATTTATGTTCCAGATCCATTTTTAAGGCAGCAGTTAGCTGGCATCAGGCTGTTTTTTGTAGCGGATATCTGTCCAGAAGCCCCAGTAAGGCTTTAATTAGTGGGGATAGTAGGGGTTTCAGATCTCAGGCCAGCTTCCATCAAAGCAGGGCTCATCCCGAGGAAGATGTGAGAGCCGGCGTTCTCCTAGTGTTCTGTAAATGCATTCATAAATGAGTTGTGTTGGGACGGTGCCCACTCTGAAGAGCATTAGCCATGCTTACACCTGCCTGTGTCTTACAGCAGAATAATTATGCTATATAGACTTTGGCACATGAACTTTTCCTACTTATCTGTTACAGACTGGGATGTAAGGCCCAAATCCAGTTTAAAAGATGCATGCAGTTAGAAGTTAGTATAGGATAATATTATTTGGAGGATATCGGGAGGATACAGACATGTGGTGTCCAAAAGCTCCACTATTAATGAGACTATGCAGGACTAAACTGAAGGTACACAAAGTATGCATTCATCTGAAGTAAAAACCAATCCACATTCTCAGTCTTTAATATTTAGCAGTACACTGTCCAGTAAACACACTACAAGATTAATACCAGGAATATACATGACTGAGACATTATTTACCCATCATGCCATTTTTACACAACTTTAATGATTCATAAGATCTAGAGCAGGGAAGCCTTGATGCTTGCATGCTGTGCGGGAGGTTGCTGTCAGCATGTTTATTTTCAGTGAGCACACACGTAAACACTCATTTACTTCCAGTGATAACCCGCAAATCTAGAGCACAGAGGGCGAGAGTACTAAAGAGGAGAGAAGCGCCCATTATACGTTCTAACGCACAGATTAGCTGCGACAAAAACATTTAAAATGAGTCGGAAATCGGTTTCGTTATACACTATCCTTTCGTTACAGTGCCTTTCGTGACATGAGGGTGAGTAATTTTTGTGTGAACCATCCCTTTAAGGGCTAAACTTCACTTTATCACGGCACACAGTGATTCTGTAATTTGTAAATGAGGAAAAAATTAATTTGGTTCCTAAATGTTTCTTTTATCTGCCAATGACTCCCTCATTTTATCTGTAGCACTTCTGCTCTCTCTGACCATGTGAGATCTTTTTAATGTGAAAAGCATTGCACAGAGAAACAGTACAGAATTTAAAACAGCTGAAAGAACCAATTAAATTTCCATTACAGGTACCCGTACCGCTCTTTCTCTCTCTTAAAATAAGTGATTTATTTAGGGTGGGCGAACTGCAAATGCAGATAAGGCAATGGGTCATGCAGGTCTCTGACATGTCTGCTCTCATGTCAACAGCCCTTGCAGATTTATGGTCACAGACCAGGTATACAAAAAGCAGGAGGCTGACCTTTTCAGACCAAACCTGCATAAAAACTCTCAGGCCAAAAGAGCATGTCATTTCCTCTATACAACAGAGGTTAATGATTCTCTCTGCCTGAATCATGAACCTCTCACGCATGATGAAACCAATCACTCCTGCAGTAAGAGACATGCGGCGGGGGGGCATGACACTGTGTGTTGTTTGCTCAAAAATATGATTGAGGTTTATTCTGTAAGATAAATTAATCCTTAAACCAGGGTTTCTCAAAGTCGGTCCACTGTCCTGCACAGTTTAGCTCCAACCCTGATCAAACACATGAGCAAGCTAATCAATGTCTTCAGGATCACTAGAAACTCACAGCTAGGTGTGTTTGATCAGGGTTGGTGCTAAACTGTGCAGGACAGTGGCCCTCCAGGACCGACTTTGAGAAACCCTGCCTTAAACAATGTATTTCAAAGATATAGTTAACTTAAATGAAAACTGTAACACGGCAGGTCAAAAGCTTATCCAAGCTTCACCAAGGCTGCCTTCTGATCAAAAATAAATCACAATCACTAACTTTCTCAATACCGAATATGGCATGTTATTTATATAAAATATTACTTTTTGAAAAATAATATTTAAATGAACAATATTAGCCATTATAAATGTATAAAAAAGTAAAAGCTCGCACTGGACACAAGAGGTTCAGCTTTTCCTGGTCCGAAGAATTAAACAAAAACAGAAAGCCTGCAGCACAATAGGCCTCGGAATATTGGTCGGCACTTTAGGGACGTATCTCTGTTTAGGGTATAAGAAAGCCTTGACCATCCCGGGTGCAAACCATAGACTGTAAAAAAATATGGACGTAGTGTCCGTGACGTCACCCGTAGGTTTCTGAAGAGCATTTTTGAAGCCTAAAGTGGGCGGAGGCGGCCGTCGCCATATTGGCCTTGCGTCACTCCCGGATAACAGAAAATAGGCAAACAGGCAGGGCGTGAGTGGAGCTGAGGAGCCTGGCCATAGATATGAGCCGGGCTATCTGAAATCACCTAGCTCGACGTGATCGAGTTAGCTGATGATGTTAAGCCAATTAAAAGTTCCTATTTTTGCCTGCCCCTTCGAAATAGTATAATAGTTAAAAGACATGGCTACAAGTGAGACTGTGTATTACTTCAAGAGTGTTTGTGTGTGACAGTGATTTATGTGCATACATGTCAGTCACTCTTTCATGGTCCGTCAGCGCAGCATCGCTCAAGTTCGTAGAGAGCTTATTCAGTCCATTTTAAATTCTGATTTTGGCCGCCTCTCAAATGGGTTAAACCGTTAAACCATAGATATATTGCCTTTGAAGTGCAAGTAAATGCGCTAGAAAATCCGCGCTCATTCATGTGGATTTATTACACGGACGGAGAAAGCGCCGACGCCTGCATGATTTCATCTGACGGTACATAAGCATATTATAATCCATCTGTTCCGTGAGAGCAGAACGAACGAGCCTTTATTGACGTTTTAAATTTGAAAACCCCCAAAATCAACGAAATTGTCAGACATCCATTAGTGCATGTTCACAGAGGAAAACAACTGAAATACAGCGCTGGTTGTTCTCTCGAACGATAACGATGGAATCCAAAGACGTGGGCTTTGTACCCAAGTATTAAATTGTATGAAATAATCCCAAAAAAAAAGCACAAACACTGCAGAGAAGGCAAGTTCAGCAGCAACATTTGCTGAGGTGAAGTGACGGCTAGTAACAGCAGACAAACGCATTGACAGCGGCAATCCATCTGTCACTCAAGTGGCCAGTGGCCACACCCTTAAATTTAAATATTAATCAACTAAACGGATGAGTTATAAAATAATTCACCCCCCTCACAGTTGTTATGAAGGGCAAAATTAGCTGTATAGACCAAAGCCACATAGAGATCCAGGCTGTAAACATGTTTTTTTCTGCTGTAAAGTTGGTAATTTTAACATGAGGGAGATACAGATTTGACTCACTTCTGCAGCCAGGCCAAGCGGCCAGTCAATGAATTGCAGTTTAACTCACTTCCGTGTTGGTTTCAAGAGAGAGAAGGGGAGGTTGCCGCTTGGTGCAAACTCAAGGCAGGTGGGAGAAACCGAAAGGGCCTTAAGGTCTCTGACTCTTTTGAGGGACGAAATAGCTAGCAGAAAGATGGTCTTAAATGTAAGAAATTTCTCTGAAACTGAATCTAAGGGCTCAAAGGGAGCCCCAGACAGGCCTTCTAGAACTATTGAAAGGTCCCAAGCTGGCACCCTAGTGCGAGTTGCAGGCCTCAGCCTCAAGGTGCCACGAAGGAAACGTGTGATCAGGGGGGCTGGGTGAGTGAGGGAGAACCAAAGTGGACAGTGCGTCGTGTACTGAGGCGCAAAAAGATCCACTTCTGCTTGGCCGAAAAAACTCCCAAATTTGCTCCACCCCCTCAGGGTGGAGTCTCCAATCCCCTGGCCTCAGCCCCTGCCTTGACAGGGTGTCTGCTCCTATATTCTGGCCCCCTGGAATATACACTGCCCTCAGAGAGAGTATTTTCCCTAGGGACCACAGGAGGATCTGGTGCGCCAGTTTGCAGAGTGGACGCAACCGCAGACCCCCCTGCCGATTTATGTAAGAGACCACCGATGTGTTGTCTGTCCGAACAAGCACATGAAGCTCCAGGCAATTTATGTGCCAAGCGAGATGATGACTCCTCCACAGACCCTGAGCTGAGCGGCCTTCCATTACCGCTCCCCAGCCGGTGAGGGAAGCCTCTGTCGAGATCGCAACTCGATGGCAAAGAGCTCCCAACACCAGACCCTGGGACAGGAACCAATGTTTCCTCCATATAACAAAGGTGCGGCCAAGAAAAGTGGACCAAGAAAAGTGGACCTCTGTACTGGAGAAAGCACACTCTTCTTGGCATTGAGCCTCAACCCCAATTTCTGCATATGAGCGAGGGCGACATCTCGATGCCGAACCACAAACTGTTCTGATTCCGCTAAAATCAGCCAGTCGTCTATGTAATTCAGAATGCGTTTGCCCTGCAGCTTGAGCGGGGCCAGAGCTGCATCTACGCACTTCGTGAATGTGCAGAGTGATAGAGCTAGACCAAATGGAAGCACCCGATACTGGTATTCTTTGCCCCCGAAAGAAAACCTCAGGAACCTCCTGTGCTGAGGGAGGATGGAGACATGGAAGTATGCGTCTTTCAGATCTATCGTGACAAACCAGTCCTCGGATCTGATTTGACTCACGATCTGAGTGTCAGCATCTTGAACTTGAGTTTCTGAACTGTACGATTCAAACAAAGAAGATCTAGTATGGGACGCAACCCTCCATCCTTTTTTGGAACAATGAAATAACAGCTGTAAAAACCCCATTCTCTGTCGGGTGAATACACCTGCTCTATAGCCTCCTTTGCTAACAGAGCTTTCACCTCTTGCTCCATTACAAGAGCCTGCTCGGGATGTACTACCGTGAGCAACACCCCGTTGTAGAGTGGTGGACGAGAACCAAACTGGATTCTGTAACCTCTTTCTACTATCTGCAGGACCCATCGAGATATGTTTGGCAGATTCTTCCATTCTGTCAGAAAATCTACTAAGGGAACCAGCCTCTCGAGGCTGGCCTCTGGTGAAATTTTGAACCCCCCTCAGAGGGCACGAGTCTGACGCAATGTCGAGTTGACACTGCGCCAGAAGCTCGCTGGAGGCCGCTGCGCCACAGGGCACCAAGGGTGGCGTTTTTTTTTTTAAAAACCTCTGCCTGCTTCTTAGCCTCCTGGAACCTCTCGACGACCGAATTAACAGCGTCGCCAAAGAGGCCAGAAGGATCAACAGGAGCATCTAACAGAAAAGTTCTATCTTTCTCTTTAATTTCTGCTAGATTGAGCCAGAGGTGTCTCTCAGTGGCTACAAGGGCTGCCATAAACCGCCCAATTGCTCTGGCGGTCTCCTTAGTAGCCCTGAGAGATAAATCTGTGGCCCAACGAAGTTCTCAAACCTCATCGGGCCCTATCCCCTCACTTCTGTCCAGATCCCCCAGCAGGTCAGCCTGATATGCTTGAAGCACTGCCATAGTGTGAAGGCAGGCTCCGGCTTGACCTGCTGCCGTATATGCTTTGCCCACTAGATTAGATGTTGCTTTTAATGGCTTAGTGGGCAAAGGGACGAACCGGGAGACAAATAGCTCGCAAGCGTCTGTTCTGCCCGGGGCATCGCCCCACAGCCATACTCTTTCAACCCCCTTATGTCTGAATATATGTGAACTTGGGGGCTGAAAAGACGGGACGAGTATGGCTTATTCCACGATCTAGACAGCTCACTGTGCAGATCGGGGAAAAAATGGAAGGCCCCGTGATGAAGGTGAAACTTTAGATGTGAGGAAGCGCTCGTCTAATTTACTTTTGGGACGAGCACCCCTTTTCTCAACTGGCCATTCAATATGTAGTTTATCTACAGCACGAGTAATCACCTCCACCAGCTCCTCATATGCTGGGGAAAGAGATGGCGAATCCTCTTCCCCCCTGTTTGTGTCACTTTCAATGCTCAGTACATCTACCTCCTCGGAGCTAGAGTACTGAGGCATTGGGCTTTCTTCCCGGGCGGAAGAAGCCACAGCGCGGGCTTCTGACACTGGAGAGATAGCACTGGATCCCCCAGGTAAGCGAGGAGATAAGGCCCTCGGACCCTCCAACCCCGCTGAGAGATCCATTTGCGACCCCCAGGAATGCTTTCTCCATGCTGCCTCGGCAGCAGTGGGTCCAGCACCCTGAGGATCGCGAGCCTGGCCACTTTGGTCAAAAAGTGCAAGGCGGGAGTGGAGCATGCGAAGCGGAAGCTTCTCACAATGCTGGCAATCAGCCCCCTCAAAGGCTGATACCGCATACTCCACTCCCAAACACATCACACAAAGCTCGTGTGTATCCCCACCCGTTAAACAGCACGGGCAGGGAAAAGCACACAGTTTGTATAATTGTTTCGCCATAGTGTTTTTCTGATAGAACGTAACAGACAACAGTAAATATAACAGACAGTATAGACACAGATCGCTTGCTGAGGCAACAGAAGCTAATGCCGGTTGCACCGAATGCGCTTTTATCTCTTCCTGGTCATGACGTCACCCGCCCGTGACGTTCATTCTTTCCATTGGACTAGTTGACATAGATGCTTCAGACACAATCACGCTGGGGGGCGTTCCCAAAGCGTCATCGACGCATCGCGAGTTCCCTCGAAAGGGAACCAAAGTGTAGCAAAACATGGCACCCATCTCCTGTGGTCCCGATTCTTGTTTTTTCTTTCTCCCCCACCCTCTCTCTCTCTCTCTCTCTCTCTCTCATTAAAACTGTCACCAAGCTGCTCCCCTGGGAGTGGTTTAAAAATAACACAAACGGCACAAGCATCACACATCAAATAGCCACTACTCCTTTTAACAAAGTTTGTTGCAGGTTTTCTCTCTCTGTTATTTGTATCGACTCTCTTTTAAGCCCTGGTGCTATAACTAGTTTCACAGCATGGAGTTTTCCTTTTTCAAGAAAGCTAAAACAAAGAAAAAATATTTTGTATATATATATTTAATCTCAAACCAAAAGTTGAGACCCGGTCTGAGCCCATAACGACGGACAAGAGCTCAAGGCTAATCGGGAATCAGGAATCATATAGAAAACTGCATTACAATACAACTGGATGAAACGTAATATGAATCTTCTCATACAGTACATGAATTGTAGCATTGCAAAATATGTAACGAGGCCTCTCTTCATAATCATAATTGTTTTGTGGACACAGGGTATTAATATGGATAAAGAGGCCATTCTGCATAATGAGACTAATCTAAAATCAATTAGTAAATACATCTGGAATTTTTGCAGCAATTTAATTAGCATTGTAATATAAAAAAACTTAGTTTAGAACATCTAGCAAATGCAATCACTAGTTGGTGCATTACGTATTGATTTTCCTAGCAGATGATATCTCATTGAAATGATGTTATAATACTGTGCAGAAATAATACTGGTCAGGCATCTGAGAACAAAAACATCTGAACTTTTAATAAGCTCCGCAAATGGGAATTATTTAAAAGATTATGCGCAAGGCAGCACATTTCCATTGTGTTTTCTGGAATGTTTCTTCAAGTTCTGTCTTTTCAGCTGTCAGTACCGTGTGGACAGATGGTCAAGATCTTCAGTGTTGTGTAAAGCTATAATAGCTGTATTTTATTCTGTGGATCATACACCACCATCCATAAGTCTGGGGTAAGTAAGATTTTTTTAAACTTTTGAATTACCACTTTTATTCAGCAAGGAAACAAATTTTATCAAAAGTGACAGTAAAGACATTTATAATTTTACAAAAGTTTTCCATTTCAAATAAATTATGTTTATTTCCACATTAATAATAATAAGAAATGTTTCCTGAGCATCAGATCAGCATTTCAGAATGATTTATGAAGGATCACGTGACACGGAAGACTGGAGTAATGATGCTGAAAATTCAGTTTTGTATCACAGGAATAAATTACATTTTAAAATATATTAAAACAGAAAACAGCTATTTTAAATTGTAAGATTATTTTACAATATTACCATTTTTACTGCATTACTATAAATACTGTACAGCATATACTGTATGTATACTGTGTTTATTCTTAAATAAATGCAGCCTTGGTGAGCATAAGAGATTAAAAGAAATCTTATTGAAACGAAACTGTTGAACAGCAGTGTACATTGAAGAGATGGGAATTGTGTATTAAAGCAAACAGGGTCGAGTCTGATTTCATGTTAAGAATAGAACAGAGTCTAAGAATCACATTCACATTAATGATTTAACATGACATGATATGAAGCAGTTTACACTCACCATCCTTATCAGCTCTCTGGAAAATCTGAAATGAAACACACAAACACACAGAGAGAGAGAGAGAGAGAGAGAGAGAGAGAGAGAGAGAGAGAGAGAAATACAGTATATTAATACAAATTATTAATCATTTTAATTCACCTTATCATTTGAATTCAACTAAACTTGCTAATTATTTAGCCAAAACATGCGGCTCAACATTCAAATACTGGTAGTGTTGCTGTAAGCAGTCTGTAGCACACTTTCAGAAACCCTCCACCTTCCCCAGCTCCACCTGTATAGATCTGCTACGGGGGTTATTTCATGTGTTACATGTGCAGCAGCAGCAGCAGCAGCAGCAGCAGCAGCATGTCTTACATGCTCACAGCAATGTCTGTGAATGTATTGGCAGTAGAAGTCTCGGTCCTTGCTCTGCAGCAGCGTAGCAGACTATTCCGCCAAGACCAAATACATTAGCATTGCCATAGCCACATTACCATGCTCGTCTCTATTACCAATCTCTCCGAGAGTTGTCATGACAGAAATACAGTAACATAAATATTTTAAGATAGTGGCTGAAGAAAAGTAAAGTACTGTATTAGAAAAAAAGACTGATAAAAGTAATTTAAAAAATGTCTCTCTGTAGGGTTCAATGTCAGTCAACCTAAGGAGGAGGTGGTTCTAGGCTGTGTGCAATTGCATGATACATCCACCCCTTAACATGGTGCAATGAATCCTTCCATTGCATTTAGAAAACCAACAGCACAAATGACATTATAACCTTTAAGTTTCTTTTTGTTTTTTTTAATCAAGACTAAGCTAGTTTGTCTATAGCCAATGTGTTTGATTGAACTTGTGAGAGATTGAGCGAGTTGCTTGTTCTGTAAGAGCAACCTGATAACACTGTCCAGTCAGATGTGAAAAGGACCACTTAAGACTCTCTTGTAACAAAGGAAAATCACAGTCAATAGAATGTGCTGGAAGCGTTACTCACTAACTTACGGGCTAATTTTACAGAAGGCGATCCATTCAGACCTTCTCATTTTCTTCTTTTGAACTAGAAGCATATTCTTGGCCATTAAAAGAGGAGAGTGATTGTAGGAACAGCTACATTAGCCCGGGCTGCACAATTAATCGAATTTCTAATCGCGATTACGGTTACGGAATACGGATGCCACGATTACGTAATCGTTCAAAGCAGCGATTACAAAAAAAAAGCCGCTTACATTATTTATTATTATTCTGCTTGGTGTGTTTAGAGCACGTTACGCTGTGAGAGGCGAACCACGACTACTTCAGAGAACCCAGCACAATTAGGAACTAACGTTACCAACCAGAGACGTAACGTTAAGTGTACGCTGAAATAAAAAGTCTCTCACCTCAGAAAAACTTGACTTTCCTGTCCTGTCAGCCGCTATACTGCAGTAGCGCGCACTCTTCAATTGCACGCGCTATAAACTAGCATGCAAAGTCGTTAAGTTTTAAATTAGAAAAAAAAACGCGTTTTCCATATTCAGTATCTGCGGTCAGATGAGATGTTGTCAGGTTATATGTCAGTGTCATTATTCTATCGTTATTTTCTTAACTTGATACGAAATAAAAGTCTCTCACCTCAGAAAAACGAAATGTCACGTCCTGTTTGTCGTTACACTGCGCTTGTAGCCTGCACTCACTTTAACAGTTCTTGTAAGTATTGTGCATCACCATGGTAACTGTTGCTTCCATAACCCCAAAATGCCACTTATTGGTTATTTTGTATATTTTTAAATGACTGTGGTGGCAGTCTGACTAAGATTGTATTAACAAAAACTAGTTTGGGACTGGCTGCTATTTAATAACCTCGTAGGCCTACTGTTTATTTATCAGAGTATTAACGTTAGCAGGGCTGCCAACTCTCACGCATTGAGCGTGAGACTCACGCAATTGACACTTTTCACACGCTCTCACGCCACACATCCATTTTCTCACGCACAGAAAAATTGCGGAGCAAAGAGGTACTTTTAATATTAAACTAATTATCAGCTCTTATTCAGACAAAAATACGTTTGGCGCTTGTAAATGTGACGTGACAGATCGCTGAGCGCCTCAGTTCAAGTGCACGTGAACCGATCATCTGTTACTTTTTTATTTAAAGATGCAGTACAACTTACCGAAAGTATACATAATATCGACCAATTAGTGTTTTTCAACCACGGAAAGAGGTCAATATAACAGCAGCAGAACAATTATGTCACATAACGTTACATTTACCTCAGGAAAGCCATTTAATGACCATCTGTTAACTGAATAGAAAAAATAGCTCGAGAGGAGATTTTGCTGAGCACTATATTACATATTTATTATATTTTTACTTATGTCATTAAATAATTGTTATTATAACAAAAACTGCATTATATTTAATTTAATTTGTTATTTTTAATCTTTAATAATACCAGCAGATTGGGCCCTCTATGTTTATAGCATTAGGTGAGATTATTTTTTTAAATAAAATTTAAAATAAACAAGTATCCAAATTAGTCAATATTGAATCAAAATCGGAATCAAATCACAAGAATGGAATTGAAATCTTGAATTTTTTGTCAAGCAATAATAAAAAATGTATCCTACCAGTCATTGTACAATGTAAACATTGTAACATGTTGTCACTAAACTCATAAAATTCTATTTAGTTACCAAATGTTTTGACAATCACAATTACACTTATTGTGATGCAATATTTGTTTTTATATAAAATAAATGTGTTGTTCATGGTGTGTTGTTCTGTATTGTGAATCTGAATCTGAATAAAAATAATAAAATATTAAATATTATTCCAGACTTTAGTGTCACTCACGTGATCCTTCAGAGATCATTTTAATATACTGATTTGGTGCTCAAGAAGCATTTCTTATTATCATCTCAGTTGAAAACAATTATGCTGCTTAATATTTTTTTTATAAGAACAGCATTTATTCCAATGAATGGACTTGTTTAATATGTGGACTCACATTTAGACTTGCTAAGTCAGTTTGATTGATTCTCTGTGCTTTGGATCAAATCCAATTCACTGAACAAATGCCAAGTATATTTGCGTCAATAGTGCGATGAAGTCTTTAGTACATGTCAAGTGCAGTCACCATTTGATCATCTATCTGTTCTCACACATGTACATTAAAGTCAGCATGAAATCAAACTTGACAATTCATGTTTTTATGGAATATTGCAGTATTTATTATAAATAAGTAATACGTCCGTGCAGATCATTATTTTTTTTAATTCATGTGCCCTCCTAATCTTAAATAAAAATATCTTCCCCTACCTTTTGCAGCGACATCTCTTCTCTTCTCTGATGACGTGTTTACTGGTGTGAGGGCGGGACAACCTGTCACTCACATGACATCACGGTAATAGCAAACCACAACCATCCAATCCCGACCGACAAAATCAAGTCCGCCTGACATTTTTTCTTGTTCGAGAAGCGTTTAATTCGGATATACGTCACAATAGGAAAGAAAAGACTCTCGCAACTTCCGTTTCATGCCGACTTCTATGCCTAACGTCCTCGCTTTTAAAGCATAAACGAGAGCGATACTGTAATTTAGTGTACAGCATTCAACCCCAGTGGAAAAAAAGTGTTCAAAAAACATTAAATTGACTTAATTACTTCCTTAAGCCAGATGAGGTCTGGGACCTGAGACATGAATACTGTGAAACACACTTAGCCTAAATTTATGACAGCTTGTTACTTAGTTTTCACTGTCTGGTTTGGGGTAGCCCTGCTGAGAGAATTCAACACACCTTGAATCCATAACTTGTCTAGCCGGTGAATCGAAAGCTTTCTGAAATGGAAACAGTGGTCTTTACAACTGCATGCTGCTTTAGACACTTTTAAAATGAATCTGTGACTCAGTTGTTTACCAATACAGTGTTAAGGCTCAGTCAGGCTGATCCTGGAACAGAGGTGGCAGCAGACATGTCATTTGGTAGAGATGAGTTAAGTAATGGAATTCTCTCACAAAGCATAGGGGAAAATCAATTCCCCTACAAGCACCTGCGCTCCATACCTCCATACTATATGTACAAGCGCTCACTATCCATAAAAGACAAATTATCTACAGCACCTCATTATCTGCTTAACCCCTCCCTTATTAATTTCCTCCACCTTCACTATTGTATTTATACTAGGGTGCATCAGTGCCTCTGGTCTTTTTCTGAGGTTTTTAATTAGTTTTTGTCCCCTTTCCTTTCTAATAAATTATTTAGATTCGAGTATGCTTCTCTGAGACATACAAGAGTCACATTAGGGGGATGAGGAGGACTCACACCCTGAACGGTTTAGCAACAATGACCATCTGACAGTATATTATTTGACTTATTACGTGACTACTTAGCAAAAAAATAACTAGCCTACTTGTCTTGTACATGAAATATTGATTGAGTTGAGAAATAATTTTTTATCATCGTAGCCTACTAGTAGATTATCTTAGCTTCCGCTAAGAAAAATAGTCCATTACTTCATACATTAACCATAGACTGTAAAGACATTAACACTTAAACAATATTACATCATCAATTTAAATATTATAAATTAAGTTGCTGTAAATTAAAATAACTTCTTTTAGTTATCTGGGATTTAGAACCGTAACTTAGTAAGTAGGCGATCTCTCATCAGTATTTCTTTTCGGTTCGTTGCTTTGTTTTTTTGCTTGAGCACTCTTGAGCTTTTATCAAAGGTTTTATGCTCACAACACAATGTAGGCCTATACTAAAATTAAAACAAACCATTTTTGTCGTAGCTAAGCTATGTATGTAACCATTTTTAGTCGCACGATGGCGCCAGGTTACTTTGTGTCATGTGCAGAGTAGCCTAAGTGCGCGGAGTGATTTAACGATGGTATTTTACCATCGTCAAATTCAACGCGAAATATCTAATTTAGCTGATTAGCTATTATACAAAAATTTATTGCACGCGATTAAACAATCAGAATTTAGTACTCCAGAAAAACGTGTAATAATCTAAAATTTTACATAACATTGACATGCAAAGTGTCAAATTCATAACTGTTCTGCAAAATGGGTGGATTGGATAAAAAAGTTAAATAGATTAAAATTCATAAAGTGTATTTGCCTTGCTGTAATTACTTGAGTAGGCTATCAAAGGTTGGCGAGATATTTTTTTAACTGTTCAAAACTTGGTTAATTGTTTAATTAATTAATCTATTATGGCGATTGAATAAAGTTGAACGAGTGCATGCATTTCATGTTTCTTTATACATACAATGATAAAATATTAAAAACCTACGTCCAAAATGACAAGAGATGCCCTTTCGGGGCTCCGGTGCAAAGAACTGCTCCTGAGCCACCGCCGCCTCCTCCTTCACATATTCCCGAGTAGAGATGCTTTTATTGTCGCTCATCTTGGTGACTATCCAGCGGACGAGCCCGTCAATTCCACCGGGCTGAGAACCGCTGTTTCCGGACTGTGCAGCCGTCGCTGTCTCGCTGTCCTGAGCCCCGGGTTTGGGCTGGTCTTTGCTGTCCTGTGCCCGGAGTTTAGCTTGTTCTTTGTGGAGCAGTTTTTGGACACCGTCCCTGCAGTAGCGCGCTGCTTGTTCACACATCCTTTTGCCGCGGAGCGTTCATGCTGCGCGCTATGGGGGCGATCCCTCCTCCTCTATGACATCAGCGGCGGCACACATCCCAAAACTCAGCCCTCCTGTCTCACCCATAGGTCTCACCTAACCGGAGCAGTTCAATAAGTGCCATCCATTTAGTCCAGATGCAGAAAAATGCGAGAAAAAGCATTATTAGCACTTTAGAGAGTAGCTAGGCCTACTATTAAATAGGGAATAGACTGTATGCCCATTGATCCCAGACAGCTTTTAAATAATATGGTAATGTTGGTAAAGTCCATTCTTGGCTTAGTTTACTGAAGTAACTCTCAGTTTTAGATCTTTGCCATTCGTGGAAACATATGATCCGTATTTTCCTCTTTCCTCTACATGGCTATTAAAAAGACACAATAAATACACCTAATTGCATGCTTTTAAGTCATTATCTCACAGAAATAACGATATTTAGGCCTATTCTACATATGCTAGATGCAGTTAAAGGTAAGGTAGGCAATATTTTCATAAAACACTTTTGTTATTCTTGTTGAAACTCTCTTAAAGGAATAGTTAACTTTAAAATGAAAATTCTGTCATCATTTACTCACCCTCAAGTTGTTTCAAACCTGTATGAGTTTCTTTCTTCTGCTGAACACAAAATATTTTGAAGAATGTCAGTAACTAGACAGTTGATGCGTCCCATTGACTTCCATAGTAGGAAAAAAAAATATTCATACAGGTTTGAAACAACTTGATGGTGAGTAATGATGACAGAATTTTCATTTGTAAGTGAACTAGTCCTTTAACATCCTGATTGCAATCGATAACAGAAGTGGCCTAAATATTACAAAATGTACAAATATCATCTGTTGAAGTCTCAGAACCAAAAAAGTTTGTCCAATCATTGCATTCGGTCCAATGTCACCTGCCTGTCAGCGTATGTACAGTATTTACAGTTACTACTGAACCAAAACAATGAGCTTATGCTGCGTTCACGCCATGTCATAACCGTATTTTAGAGACGGCAACCCGTGACGTTCTACTCTGAGTTGTTCTCTTTAGTCTTTACCACACATAAACAAACTCAGTGGCTCATTGTGGCATGTGCAGGGAGCAAAATGACATTAGTGAATGGTTATTCTGGCTCCTTTTTCAGTTTGAGGCTGACAAACCAGATGCAGAGACATTGGGGATGTGCCTTTCACATGAGATTGGACACACTGAGGCAGACTGATAATATATGTGCTGTTCATTTATATATTATATTTATTAGACTGCATAAATGTCTCAGCTAGCAGCAGTTGTTAAATGTATATTGTTGAGGTGAATATAACCACTTATATAAACAGGTAGAAAAATATAAGCTGAATAAAACCATAATAAAGGAAAATAAAATGTGTGTGTGTGTGTGTGTGATCAAAAATACTAAGCTTTATAGTATATTACATTTTTAAAATACTATAAAGCTTAGTATTTTTGATCACACACACACACACACTCAAGAGTATCTGGAACACTTAAATTATTGATGACACTTCATATGAGCAGTGTTATTTTAGTATAATTTACATATATACTATTATAGTTTCAGATTTCACTTTAATTTTAGTTTAAGTTTTAGTAACTTTGTTATGAGCTTTTGACATTTTTATCAGTTTTTTAAATATTTCTATTTATCTTTAATTTAATTTGAATTCAGTTTTTGTTGTTTTGGTACTTAGTAGCTATTTATTTTTGCCAAGGATACAATTTTCATTTGAGTTCATATATATATAGTTAACAATAACAGCACAGATATAATAAGTAACTTCTAACCTTCTGCACTGCATATGAGTATGAAACATATACACTATATGCACACACACATGAACCTAGAGGGAATATACCTCCCATCATGCCTCAGTAGACAGGACATTTTAAAGGTGATGTAAGAGCAACAAGTGCACCTCCTGGTGGACTAAAGAGGAGCACCTGAAGCTACAGCAGTTCACTTGATACTTGACTGGTGTGATTCAAACAGCAAACCTGAGTGCTACAGAAATGTTTATTTTTTTGTTCATTTTGAGTCTTTACAATACATTTGTGTTTTGTTTAAAGAAGCATATTTCTTCAAACTGAAAGATGGATTAAAAATAAATAAAATCATCTTTATGTGAAAAGAACAAATTTAAAACTTAAAGGTGATCTAAGTGATGTTGGGTGACGTCACTTCTTGTTGACGTTTGAAGTATTGTCAAACAAAACGGACCCAAACCCCACCCCAAATCCTTCTTGTCGGTTATTGGCTGGAACAGTTTGTTATGTTTCGTGGTGCGGGTTAGCCCAGCACAGGGGCCGGTTTCACAAAGCTATTTTAGACTGGTCTATAGTGTTAGACTAGTATAAAATTTGCTTATAGACTAGTCTAATGCAAGTTAGACTGTTTCACAAAAATAAAGACTGACTTATTTAGACCAAAAAAATTAGACACCTTACCCCCAGGCTAACTTAGGTTTAAGACTCTATGTTACCTTGGCAACCAGCAGTAACAATCAGTTAGCCTACATTACAAACAGCCAGAAGAAAAGGGAAAATGGCTCATAATTTAAACATTTCTTCTTGTTACTACATTCCCAAGTAAAATGTCCAACGATCGACGTGCTCCCTTTCATAGTCTAAACCGTGGACGCAAGCAGACGCAAGCGTCACGGGCGATGCGTGAAATGCAATACACCGCTCACGCAACAGGGAGTAGTAGAGTCATAGTGGAGTCATAGCTCTGAACGCCCGTCTATTTCGCTTCAAACGCTCGCTTTGGACGCGCGAATGGATTCAAAATGTTCAAGCGTCGAACTAGACGCGATAGACGCGGATTTGACGCTCTATTCGCGTTTGGTGTGAACGCAGCATAATAGGCTGCGATGTCAAGATTGCAATGCTGGAATGTGTGTATGTGTGTGTTTCAGAGAGAGAGAGGCACGGGCGCGATCGAACAGTGGAAACATAAAAACATACTCCGTCATTGAATAAAACAGTAAAATGCAAACTCGGAATGTGGCGTAAACCTGCAATAATTAAATATGTTAAATACTCCTCCAACAAACAAATATTTTCTGCTGGGGTAAACTGCACTGAGCGGTTGAATGCGCTTACTCGATCCGCCATGTTTTTTGTTTTGAAAAGTGTCTTATTTTACCCAGAATGCATTGCAGTGTAGTCCTACTTAAGATAGTCAGAGTCTTAAGTGCTTTGTGCAACGGTCTGATTTAGATGTCTATCTGAAGTCTGACTATCTACTATATCTAAGCCATAGTCAAAGTCTATCTTTGTGAAACCGGCCCCAGTTTGTTTTTGTAGCCGTTTGTGGAGCCTGGGCTGTCTACAGAGACAGCGTTTACAGTGTGTTCAGGGGACAGGCAGCTAGCGGATAGTGAGGAGATGTTTGCTGTATGTGACAAAAAATGTTTTGGCCTAAAAAACGCGTGACATCGCTTAGAGCACCTTTAACGGCCCCAAGAAACATGTATATAAAAAAAAAAAAAATGATTATTAAATTTTCTAACCACTACCATGAATCATTTTATCCAAAGAATAGTAGACCTCCTTCTTCATGCTGTTTTTTTCTCTGAAGGAAGCTCTGGACAGTAACCTTTCAAGTAATAAACCCAGAAGATGCCCTGTCCATGGCTCTCCATACGTGGGCAGGAAATTGTCAGCTTTCCGTGACATGGGCCTCTGGAGCTCGTAGGAGGGCCGTCAAATAAAACCTGTATGTGCTGAGTTTTTTGAGGTGCAATAGTCTCTGCACCCTTGATAGTGAAGGCAGGGTTGTCTACCTGAAAGGAGAAGGTGGTGGCCTGTTGAAAGACATTCTTAAAGGAGATAGAGACACTGGAACCTAAGCTGATGGCGAGGGGACCCTGAGGTTTAGGTGGGGTGCAGGTGCCAAACAGAGGGAAGACATACTCCCCTCCGACGTCTGAGGAGATGGTGAGCCGGCTTTGGATGTCTCCCACCTGGCAAGGTTCGAAATGAACTGGCACGCTGATATCTGTGCCAGTCTGGTTCCCAGCTGCTGCTTTAATGTTCTTTTCTACAGTGAAGTTTGGGTTGTCCATCTGAGTCAGAAACCAGATTTGAGAGGAATTATTTTAGCAAAGATATTAGAATTTATGTTGCTAATGTTGTTGCAAACCTGTATGACTTTATTTTTGGCAAGGCAAGGCAAGGCAAGGAAAGTTTATTTATATAGCACATTTCATACACAATGGCAATTCAAAGTGCTTTACATAGAAGAAATGAAAATAATAAAAAGAAATAAGAATAATTAAAACAGTTTAGAAAAATAAAATAAAATACAGTACAGTACAAACAGTCGGACGAACAGTGGCACAGTGCTCATTCAGTAAATGCACAGCTAAACAGAAGTGTTTTGAGTCTGGATTTGAATGTGAGTACTGTAGGAGCACATCTGATCTCCTCTGGAAGCTGGTTCCAGCTGCGGCTGGCATAATAGCTAAAAGCAGATGCTTAGAGTGAACCCTTGGTATTTCTAGCTGATGTGAACCTAATGATCTGAGTGATCTGTTGGGTTTATATTCAGTGAGCATATCTGCAATGTATTGAGGTCCTAGGCCATTGAATGATTTATATACCAGTAATAATACTTTAAAATCAATCCTACATCTAACTGGGAGCCAGTGTAAAGACCTGAGGACTGGTGTGATATGTTCATATTTTCTGGTTCTGCTCAGAATCCTGGCAGCAGCGTTCTGTATGAGCTGCAACTGTCTTATGGTCTTTTTGGGAAGGCCAGTGAGGAGTGCATTACAATAATCCACCCTGCTGGTTTCTCTAAGTCTTGTCTGGAAACAAAGCATCTAATTCTTGCAGTATTTTTCAGATGATAGTATGCTGATTTAGTTATTGCTTTGACATGACTACTGAAACTAAGGTCTGACTCTAGTGTCACACCAAGGTTCCTGACTTGATTTTTACCCCTAGAGTGAAGGTATGTGTTCACCTTGAGAACTTCATCTTTGTTTCCAAACGCAATGACAGTTTTGTCTTTGTTTAACTGAAGAAAGTTTTGTCACATCCAACTGTTGACTTCATCAATGCATTGGCACAGGGAATCAATGGGGCTGTAATCATTAGGCGATAGTGCTAAGTAGATCTGTGTGTCGTCTGCATAGTGGTAAGCAATTTGGTTCTTTTTCATTATTTGGCTCATTGGGAGCATATACAGGTTGAACAGGAGTGGTGCAAGAATTGAGCCTTGCGCCATGATTTCTTTTGTGGAAAGACTTAAAAAATGTCTCTTTTTGTCCATACAGTGAAAATAAATGGATTGTTTTAGACACCATTGACCTGCATGGTATGGACAAAAACAATTCAAACATCCTTCAAAATATCTTCTTTTGTGTTCGACAGGTTCATACAGGTTTGGAATGACATGAGGTTGAGTAAATGATGGCAGAATTTTCATTTTTGGGTGAACGGTCTCTTTAAATCCTATTATCACGAAGATAAAATCTGTTAGATAATAATGGGAAATTAGGGTCTCTTACCTTGCAGATATATTCGGTCTTGACACGAGAGAAGTTGGTGAACTTAGCTATGACACTGTGTTTGCTGCCAAGTGGTGCTCTGAAATATAAAGGCTTCTCAAGGGGTGCAGGAAGGGCCTTCAGCTGAAGCTCATAAAAGAAGTGTCCGAGTTCAGCAGCGTACAACACCAGCCGGGCTGTGGACTCTCCCTCACACAGAGGTAGATATTCAAATGTAAATCTAACCTAAGTAATAAAAAACAAAAAACAAGACTCTTAAAAAAAACGGCCATTAAATACTAGGGTCACCACAGCAAAATCACCTTGGTTTTTTCTTCGTTTGCATTTTTGAATTTTTGAATTATTTTTTTAATGGTCCACGATGGTGCACATCTTAAAGGGATAGTCCACCCAAAAATGTAAATCCTGTCACCCCTCATGTCATTCCTAACCTATATGACTTTCTTTCTTCTGTGGAACACAAATGAAGATATTTTGAAGTATGTTAGTATCTAAACAGTTTTCAGTGACCATTGACTTGCATTGTACAAACCAAAAAATACAACGGAATTCCATGGAAACTGAAACTGTTTGGTTATCAACATTCTTTAAAATATCTTCCTTTGTGTTCAGTAGAAGAAAGAATTTCATACAGGTTTGGAATGACTTGAGGGTGAGTAAATGATGACAGAAATTTCATTTTTGGGTGAACTATCCCTTTAACTTTGTGTTTCTGAAAGTATACCTACCTTAGACTGAGCAGGCACAAGAAACTGTGGCGGAAAACTGATGTCTGAATTCTGGCACTCTGCAGAGAACGACACGTCCACAAGAAGAGGGTTCTCCACCTCCGTGAACTCTGATGTCATCTGCCTCACCCGGGTCGCCATTTCTATAGTGTCAATCAGTCCCGGAGCCGTCGCTTTAAAGTTCAGATTGTAGAATAGGAACTCTCCAGTTGTCTCATTACTGAATGTCACCTGTGTAAGCGAGGAATATGATATTTCATAGGGCATAAATCTGTTTTATAACCAAAGTAGTCTGTATTAGCATTTGTATGGGTGTATGATGGCACTTGCTTTAGCACTGTACTGGCCCTCTTTATAAGTGAAGAAGGAGAGTTTGTAGTTCTTCGTATCCAGTGCAGGCACATCAATGTATTCCAGGCCCTTCAGGGAAACGATGCCATCTGAACGATCTGGTTTGATGAGCTCCATCACAGAACGGAACCTGCACAGCAGGATAAAAAACACAATGATCAAACATAAATTATACAATGTAGCTAAGTAGAGGAATTGAATTTGCAACCGTAGCTTCAGAATTTATGGTCAGCGGAAGGTTTTATGATCATTACAAAGCATATCTCAAGAAGCACTGTATTGTGTGGCTGTTTTATGGGTATTTTCAGGATTAACAATGTTTATCCATGTGCAATGAGCATGTTTATGTGCAATGCATCCAAGAAAAGTTTAGGATAATATGGCATTTTGCGGCAAATATAATCTCTGTAGGTTAATTCTAGCATCTTTATCCCTTTATTTGGAAGTCTTTGCAATAAACTTGTATTTAATTAATTGAAAAATAAGAAATAAATGACTTATTTCATGATTGTGAAATACAAATATGTATATGTTTCGGTGTGGATGAGGTACCTCTGAGGTCTGGGCAGCCAGTTGTGGACAGGTAATATCTGTGTGTGGTAGGTTTTGCATTTGATCTCTTCGGTTACTGTGCCTTCAGCCTTTGGTGGCTCAGCTGTGCCTTGCAATATGTACAGTATTCCACTGCCGTCAGGAAAGGAGAAGAACAGAGAGCCCTGCACCAGAAACAAGTCACCATGAAATCAAAATTGACAGTTCTTATTTTAATGGAATACTGCAATAAATGATTTGACTGTGCACATCATTATTTTTTTTAAATTAATGTGCCCTCATAATCTTTAATCAAAACATCTTCCCCTCCCTGCCAGTCGCTATGGGATTTCTCTAATGACTATTTGGAAATTTGTTTTGAATTGTATAGTTGAATAGCTGTTTCAAGAATAATGAATGGAAAGAGCCTTCATCTTGTGTAGAGAGTGCCATACCTCATGCCTCTCCCCGTCTGCAGTCATGACCAGAGGCTTGTATGTGATCTCATAGGTGTTCTGCTGTGAAGGCTCAATGAGGAGAGTGGGCGGCCCACTCCAGTGCTCTCCCTCTATGACACATTTCAGAGTCCAGCGCTGGTTAATGCGGCTGGGCAGAACCAGAGACTGAGTACACTGACTGCGCACCTGACATACGAAATTCGCCACCTGCTCACACAAAAGAGAAAGAAAGCAAGAAAAGTGACACAATGAATAGTCCTGGCCTTTAACTTTAACATTTTTATCAGCACATCTATTATTAGTAAATATACAAGGTTGCAGTACTCATTAAAGAAAATGGTTCCACAGTCACATTCAGACTATTGGCGCTTTTCCACTACACAGTACCAGCTCGCCTCGGCTCGACTCGACTCGCCTTTGTTTGGTTTTCCACTGTGTAAAAGTTGTACCTGTACCTGCTTCCAGGTACTTTTTTTCGTATCACCTCCAGCGAGGTTCTAAGCGAGCTGAGGCAATACTAAAATGTGACGTGAAAACACGGCAGACTGCTGATTGGTCAGAGAGAATCGTCACTATTCACTGCGTCATCATTGCACGCGCCAGACGGAGTATCCTGAATAAAAAACAGCAAAAACAAAAACATCCAAAAACAGCATACACTTGATTTCCTCCATTGTCCTGTGTGTGTGGGTAGCGGGTGTGTGTCGCGTAGAAGATTAAGTCACGGCAGTTTCCTGCACCGTCGCTATGACGACCAGGTACTATTGTAGAGGTACTATCTGCAATGGAAAACGGAGCGAAAAGCGAGCCGAGCCGAGACGAGGTGAGTCGAGTCGAGTCGAGCTGAGCTGGTACTGGTAATGGAAAAGCGCCATAAACCACTTACCTCTGCTGCGACCTGCGGGACAATGCAGGAGCCAGTGAGGGTGAGTTTTAATGGTTTGCCCCCCTCTACAGCACAGCAGAGACCATCATAGCGCAAATCTTGACTCAGCTCCGTAGGGGCATAGGTCACTTCAAGAGATACTTCCATCCCTGGGGTCATGTAGCCCTCAGCAGGGAAAATTGTGAAATCGGGAGCAAAACCCTTTACATCCCACTTAAATCTGAAGAGAACAAGGAAAAGCTGAAGATGCAGAAATACAAATATATATTTCTATTTGAGTCCATTTCATATTTTTTAACTCAGATTTATTAATTTACAGATTCAGCTACACATTTTAGATGCAACCAGTCACTGAATTGTGATTACGCATGAATGTGTACCTCGCACCAATGTCTCCTGTGTTCTGCATGATAATACGACGGGTGGCTTGGCAGCGCTGCACCACAGCTCCAAACTGCAGGTAGTCTGTGTCCAGTCTTACCTCCACCCCCTGGCAGCTGCCCTTCATGACCAGCAGAGGGCGAATAGCACCTAGACACTCCAGATGCAGCTCCTCTATGAAGGGAGGCATGCGCTGTTCAGGAGAAAAGAGAAGCTCCACCACACAGCGGCCGCCCCCCTCTTTAAGTGTCACCTCCCCCTCTGGACGAACAGACAAGATCTGAAAAAGCACAATGATTCTTTTTAATGTATAGAGTGCAGTGGAATGTGTGCATGTTTCCATATACACTCAGGTCCACATGTCTGGGACTACATTGTAACATTGATCATGTGACATCAAGATTTAAGATCTATGAGCTCTTTTGAGCTCTTTCACTACAGTTCTAGTCTACTGTACACTACTGAACAAGTCTATTTTAAATAAATGCTGTTATTTTGAACTTTCTATACATCAAAGAATCATAAAAATATTAAGCAGCATAACCATTTTCAACATTTATAATAAGAAAGTTTCTTGAGCAGCAAATCAGCATATTAGAATGATTTCTGAAGGATCATGTGACAGTGAAGACAGGAGCAATGATGCTGAAAATTCAGCTTTGCCATCATAGGAATAAATAAACATTTTAAATACATTAAAATTAGTGCTGTCAATCATTTATTTAGTTTACTAATTAATCACACATTTGTCTTTAATTAATTGTGATTAATCGCACCTAACATTAAAGTTTTTTAAAGTTACAAAAGTTATTCAGTCAAGAGCAGTGAGTGATTTTCTCTATCTTTTGTTCTTTGATTAACCTTAATGACAGAGACAGCAGCAGCTTTTTTAGGCTGCTGTCACTTTAAGACACACATCCTATTTTTCTCACAACTTTACGTTCATTTAACTAATTTACAAAATGAGAATTTTTACATAATTGTGTGTTTTCGTCCGTTCAAGCACGAAAGAGGTGGCATTCTGTTGTTGGGAACTTTTATTCCTTCATCGAAGCAAGACCAGGAGACGTTGGGATCACGTTCAAACAGAAGTTATTCTTTATTGAGAACTTTGCTGTACGTTGGCTGCAGTTCGTCCAACAATCTAACTAATGTAACTTTACATGATATCTTATAGGCATTTCAGTGGGCTGTCCTTAAAGATGCTGACCTTACACACAGCCTTAGGGATGACCACTAAGTCTAATCATCTAAAGACAATAGAGGCAATTACCCCCAACTGAGATAATGGTACCCCCCAAATTGTATAAACAACACATGGTCACGAAAACTAAGACTAGGTAAACATTCACACAGTTCAATTCTCAGTAGGAAGATCAAAGACTAACAAAACCCTTTCAAAGGAAACTATGTTAAATCTAATCAGTAAATGGATGCCCTCATGTTCACCTTGAATGCCCAATACAGTGTAGTTCACCTTAGTTTTTTATGTGATGTTATGTAAGGAAGTAGGATCAGCAGATCTAAAACATATTCTTCAATTTGTAATCCTACACTGTGCAGCCCTTTCGGGTGTTTATTCACAGAGAACCTCTTCACAAACAGCGTGCCAGTACACATTTTTGTTATTTTTTTGTGTCTTATCGCACTTGTATGGTTTAATAGCACTTGAATGAATGATAGCGCGATCATATACTGTAGCGCCACAAAAGGATGAAAGAAAAAAAATGGATGCTGAGTTAATTGCATTAATTGTAACGCGTTAAACTGAAAAAAATTATTGCATGCGTTAACGCATTAATTTTGACAGCCCTTATAATAGAACATTTATTTTAAATTGTAATAATATTTCACAATATTAATGTTTTACTCAAAAACATTAGAAAATCTTCCTGACACCAAACTTTTAAAAAGTAGTGTATAAGAGAGTGTGCATGTGCACGTGTTACCCTTGAGTCCTGGAGAGAGTTATCAGAGTGTCTGCAAAGACAAAAAGTCAGGGAAGAGTGGCTGTTGTTCACCAGAGGGACCAATTTCTGACTTCGCTGCCCAATCTGCAGAGCTCCAAAATTGACCACCTTATGTGCTGAGTCCTCTAAATTAATCTAAGACGAAAAACAGTGAAGGATGAATATCTGTACATCAGGATGCAGAAAAGTAGGATCATTCAAATCTCCGACACCCTCTTTGTCACCTTCATTTCAGTGCCCTGTCCCAGGATCTCCACTACTTGTTTGGCACACTTATTCATCTCAAAAACCACCTTTTCGTGGTAACGAACTGCTTTGCGTGGGTAGAATGAAAAGAGAGCTTCTACAGAGCCGCCTGGAGGAAGGACTTGAGGGGAGAAAGTGACCTCCAGGATGGGTGTGTTGGAGAACAAACAGTCTAGACTGAATAAATAACATCATATTAGAAAAGCAAACCATAAAATTTCACTTTACACATTTTAGAACTTGAACATTATCATGCAAAACAAAAATAGTTTCTACCTGATTCCTTTGCTGCTTCTATTACTAATCACCAGTGTGTGTGTAGCAGGTACCATACCAACACAGTATATGAAATGCATTCCAAAGTGGTGCTTGAGGAAAGAAAATTCCAGGTCTGGAGTCATAGCTGAACCCATCAGGGCACAACAGAATGTCGGTCCATTCTTTATCTACAAACAGAGGAAAGAAAGACAACAAATTATAAAATGGAAAATAAAACAAATGATGTAAATGAGATGGGGACAATAAGAACGACAAAAAGGACAAGGTCTACCTTAATGGAAAAAGTCAGATCTTTAAGCACACATTTTCGCTGAGGGCAGAAGGTCACGGTGCAGTAACTCTGTCCACCTACAGCCACCGTGTCCAATGTAGGTTCCACTTGCAGGTGGGGCTGCAGCGTTGCAGGCCCAGATAGATCATACTTAACATCTAAACTAAACTTCCCAGGATTAGACACCACAAACGTACATGTGGATTTATCGTTTAGCTCCACCTATTCAGGGAACAGATGACAGGAATTGGCAAAAAGCTTAATCAAAATTTTTTGGCTGGAAATCTGCCAAAGACGAATCTTGACTTTCACACAACATACCGCCACACACACACACTTTGCATTCATAACTGACTTCACATAAATTTTTACTTGTTTGAAGTCAACCGGATGGATCTGGTGTGATGAGAGCTCTGTGGTGGATCCCTCAGGGCTCTCATATCGCACATGAGCATTCATGCTGCAACACTCTCCCTTCACATTCATGGTCAACGACTGGAACTTCCTCCGCACTGTCACCACTAGATTAAAAGCCACATGTCCCTCACGAGTGGGAGTGATCCGTATGACCATCGGGATCCTGTCAGAGGCAGATGTTAAAGGGTGTAAACAAAACCAGTGCATAAGATCAAACGGTGTAAACCGTTTTTGACTAAATAAAATAATAAATGTTATGTCTCAGGCTTTATACAAATATAATAACATACTTATCTTTGGGTGGAACTGTTCCCTCCATAGGCTCTACCACTAAGCTGTCCTGGTAGCCTTCAGAGTGGCATGAGGACTCTTGGACCATAAAATGGAATGGTTGATCATCTCCATTAACCACAAAAACAGTCTGATGAGCTTCAAAACCTGCACATAAAGGCACATGGATGCCCCTGGTGAAAAGACTGGCATGTGTTACCCATAACTTCAGAGTAAAATAATCACATCAGTAACTATCTAGATCAGTAGCTGTTATCATTTACAAGAATATCTCATTATTGATTTTCCAATGTTCCATTGTTGGTTTGGACTCCATTAACATTCATTGCATGGACAAAAACAGTAGAAACATTCTTCAAAATATTCTGTTGATTCTGTAAATTCTAAAATCAAATTTTAATTTTTGGCTGAACTATCCTTTAACATGTCAGAATTTAGCTTTTTTTTTAACCTCACCTAGTAGCAAGCTGCCCAGATTGAGGTGGGCTCGATCAATATAGACTATAGGCTCATTAGCAGAGCCCACCAGCAGAAAGGGCAAAGACAAGTTGAGTTCAGGAATTAAGAAGGTCCAGAAGGATTCCACTAAATCCAGGTTGAGAACCTGGTACTCAAATGAGGCCTGAAAACAACAGAGATGAAACTTTGATATTGATGCATCTGACCAGCAGAATATTTGCACCATGATTTGTTAGAATAAACAAAACACCTTCGCTTCTTTTCCCGGCTGAATGGACTTGTTTGGTGTAAGGCAGTTGAAAGGAGATTTGCCTGAGTCGTCGCATCTCCAGATGAAAGAGTATGGCTTGTTCGTGGGATTAATAATACCAAATTCCCTGAGAGAAAATAATCTATTCATTATTTCTGTATAATATCACTCACCCATTTATTAAATCAGGGACAAGACTGTCAGCATATTGTATATATATAGTATATAGAGTACAGTATATACATACACTACCATTCAGGGGTGCATTTCCCATACAATATTGTAACTCACTGCTTAACCTTCATAGTACGAAGGTACGCATCTCGCATCTCTCTCTCTCTCTCTCTCTCTCTCTCTCTCTCTCTCTCTCTCGTTAATTAATTAATTCAAATAAATGCTATAATTAATTAATTCAAATAAATGTAATCACACCACTTTATCTCTGTGTCTAATTCAAAGCGGGCAGAATGCTAGATCTAACTGATGAAATAACCGTTAATTTTACCCTTCTGATCAAATATTTGCGCTCAACGTCAATAACGGCTTTAAGTTGTCAATGCTGGCAAATAACCATGGTATAAGCGAGATAATTAATTTTAATTATTTAATCAAGTTAACATGCAGTATTTGGTGTAAAGCTGTAGTTCCAACCACGTAGGTTTGCGACGCTGTTTGCAAATGATCATTGAATTTATGGTTTGGAGAAACACCAAATCGTTCAACTACGTTGGTAACGGCAGAACTTGTGACTATAGTAGATTAACGATGCTTTTGGGAAACGCACCCCAGTTTGGGAAAGGATGCATTAAATTGAATAAAACTGACAGTAAAGACATTTCTATTTCAAATAGATGCTGTTCTTTTGAACAAACTATTCATCAAAGAATCCTGAAATTACTGTATCATGGTTTCCATTAAAATACTACATATTATATAACAGTTTATGGTTTATTAATCAAACTCAGAACTATCCATTTTATAAAATGTCTCACCTGCGGACAGAAGTGCCAACACCCACTGAGGTGAACTCAATAACCCTGGTATTGGGGTCCACAGTGAGCGAGCTGTGGGGCTCAGGGATCCGCCTGTTTCCAGTCAGGTAGTCTGAATCCTTAAGTTGGAAATGACAGTATGGCAGCAAACTGCGCCCACTTACGGCGATTACTGGACTCTGCTCGTCCTTTAGATTAGGGATGCTACAATTTAAAAACAGTTTGTAACTGAGCAGTAAATCATAATCAGCAAATTTCAGAGAGTGTTAGTAATTCATTAAATCTGACAGGCGAATAATACATTCTACGCATCTATAAATATGAGGAGTCTGTCTGAGTGTCTAACCTGCAGATCAAACTGGCCTCAAACTCAGCCACTTCCAGAGGGGAGAATCGGATGTGGAAGGTTTGACTCGCTCCTGGATTGATAACCCCTATACCAGGATCAACACTGAAGGGAGGAAGCTCTGGGTCTCCTAGCAGTAGAGAGGACACACTCTGCAGAGAGCTTGCTGGTCTCTCTGGTGTCCTACTGCCCTGAGCCGAGCGAGAACTCCTACCTGATCCATCAGATATATTACTATTACGTTAACACAGTTTTTTTTTACTTGCATCAACTGAATATGTAAAAACATAAAATTCAGTAGCATGTAACAAAATGCATCAAACATTTTTAAGGCTGAAGGTTTACCTCTATTTTCAAAGCATGAAGTCTTCCCATATGTCTCCATTAGAACCTTCCAGGAATACTCCATCTTAACATTGCCTTTGTTTTCCATCTGGAGCCTAACAAACATAACATCACTTATGAAAACATTCATCTGTCCAAATTAATTTCCAAGCTATTGTATGAGTGCTTTCAAACTTACTGAAAGACTCTGGTCTGGTACAGCATTGTGTCTTTGAAGCGGATGGGCCCAGTATCACATTGGTATTTGACATAATCACAAGAGGCGCTAACCATGAGCTCCATCTCTCTAGAGGAGTTCTCCACCACAGAGTGAGGAGGCTCAGGGTCTGTCGCAACAATCTGATCACAGAACAGGGATTAGATTATAAGAATTATATCTTCACTGTAAAGTTAGTTCTAATTTAAGACCTTTAAGATAGATGGACAACACAGGCTTCCATAGTAAAACCCCAACTATTTAAACAATTATTTAATTGTAATTGTCACTTCATGTCATGCAATTGTGACTTTTATTTATTAATTGCCATTTTATATCACAATTGCAACTTCCTATTTCAGAATTGTGACTTTATTTCTCACAATGTGGCTATTTCTTATTTTAAACTTTGTCAAAATGCTGGCATTTAATGAACTTTATCAAATGTGCAGTCTTTTTCTAGATGAACTACTGCATTTGCTTTATTATAATTTCTGCTATTGTCATCTCTATAACTGATACTACAAACCCACCTTCCGTTTGTTTGGCTGTTGTGACGACTTGTCTGCATCCACCCATTTAACAGTCCTGTGACAATCATCCCAGTCTGGGACCTGGTCTACAGGCTGCTGAAAGGTAATACCGCTGAGTTTACATTTTATAGTTTGTGCATTCAGCACAATTGGCTGCTCTGAGCAGAAGGTCACAGTCACAACTTTGGAGCACTCGGCATGCAGGTGGCCAACTTGTGGAGAAAAACTCAGCTGTGGGCCATTGGGCAGCCATTCAAAGCGTAGCACCTTGGAGCTGCTTGGGTTTGTCATGGTCAAAGTTTCTTGATAAGTTTGGCCCACATGACAATCTCCGAAATCCATAAGGTCAGATGGACCTGAGAGGAGCAATCAAAAGGGATAATTACCGTATAATACTACATGGGTATTGAAACCAAAAATATCTATAAAATAAATAGCACAATTTTTATTTTAATCATGCTAAGGAATGTTTGAAATATTCAAATATTCTAAAAGTTAGCAACAATGACAGAATATCCAGAACTTAGCACAGAAAAAAATTTCTGTCCTATGCATTACTTACTTTCAATACTGTCCTGCTCAACCTTGCTGCCAATGTTGTCCAGGATGATGATGTCATGGTAACCGTCACCCACAAGCTGCACCACTGTCTGATCATACTGGTTATCCTTTAACATTAACTTCATGCTGGCCTCAAACTTCTGAGCCACCTTTGGATGAAAGCCGACTTGGAATTCTGCTTGTTGTCCAGTCATGAGGATCAGAGAGGCTACATGAGCTAGCTGTGCCTCTGAAGAGGAACAAAAATGCATAAATACATTTGATTTTAAAATATTTTTTGTTTGCATATCTCATTCTAATGTTCTCTTTGCTTCAATTTATCATTTCCTGTCTCCAGCTAAATGTTTATACACAAGTCATGGAAGAAATAACATTTTGTTCCTTCTCGTACAGCACTCCATAAAAAAGTAATAATCATAAAGCTTGAAATTACTTAATTAAATTTTAAAATATTCTTCAAGTTTATTACACAGCTCTCTAGAATACATGATTCTGATTGGTCAATGGTGCATTGTTTGGTCAAACATGCCTGCTTGACATCAGGGTACTGATTATTCTGTATTTTGTGATAAACCAGTCTCTAAATGATCCCTTACATAACCTATAAACAATGATACCCAATTTAATTAAATGGAACAAGGTCCAACAAAATCTGCTGCTGTTTGTGTTGATAGTTTCATAGCTGTTATTTGGAGAGCAAGACATAACAGCATTGTGCAGAAATTACAGTGGGAACACATTTCATTTGTGTTTAAGGCTTGCCTTTTCCGGGATTGCTTTCCGTGTGTGAGGAGGCCAGTCTGCACACAGTGCCAGGAGCAGCTTTTAGAGTGAAAACTTCCAGGTGACACTGTAGAACAAGGCTAACCTGCAAATACAATGGGAGAATGGATTATTCCAATGAATATTCAAGTTAGAGAAATAGCAATTCAGCCATAAACTAATTCTGATCTTACCTGTGCTGGCACATTGCCATTGTTCTTGATCACTAATGGAAGAGTCTGCCCTCGTCCCACCAATAAGCGCTTAAACTGTAGCACTGGCTGACCTCGATTAGTCCTTTGAACAGGTCTCAGAACAGTGATGCTGGGCAAGTTGCCTTCACCCATTATATCAAACACAATAGCTTTGGGTCTGTGGGCAGAAGTTTGATTGTGATACAAAACAGAACGAGTAAAGCTTCAACATACTCTAAACAACCATCTAAACAGTTCAACCTGCACTGAGAACAGTTACCTTGTGTTCACTTTCAGAACTGCCTCAAACACTGCGTGATATGTGTTCATAGTCAAAGGAGAAAAAGTGACTGTGGCAAAAACATAAGAGTGGCTGGGGATACACATCTTTGCAGGGGTCAACTCAAAAACCTCTGCATTGTGCATGGTCATCTAGAATGATCAAAAATAGGTTAAGCAAAAATTAGCCCATTAACAGTTACAATTTTTCAAAACATAAAAACGCTATAAAATTCTTACATATTCTGCAGAGTAACGTAAATAGTGGCAGAACCACCTCTCACAAACACACCTTGACTGTTTTGATCGCCAGGCTGAGTTCACAAGACACTTTTCCTGGATTGGTCAGCCGAAACTTGGCTTTGGCTGACTGACCCACCAGTACATTGTTGAAGACAAACTTGTTCTCATCCTCTACATAGACACCCATACTGTCCCGGTATTGCTCACACTGCAGCATGCTACTGTTCTTACAGATGCGGTGCTCCTCAAAGATAGAAACTATGTCTGTACTTGCTATTCCTGTAAACAGTATTGAAATATAAATGAAGACTGTCACCAAACATTATTTTAAGAAGTTTAAGATCCTTTCTTTTTTTTTAACAGCAATATTTGTTTTTCATATTTCATATGTATTTCCCAATTCATTCACACATTATTCATGAGACACTAAAGTGAGCTACACCATGAGGCCCACTGAGCCCAGAGGTGGAGCTGCATCACAGGACCCACTGAGCACGGGGGTGCACCTGCACCATGGGGTCCATTGAGCCCAATGACATGCACCATAGAAAGATATTTGTGGGTAGATTCAATGTAATCAAAATATGGGTGGCTAATATAAAAAAGTATTTCAAGACCAGGTTATGACTGTTATGAATTTTAACAAGCGAGTATATATTTTATAAATTAAATTAGTTAATTAAAATTAAAGTTCCTCTCTATACTTATCAGGACAATATAAGTAATTTGGCAGTCCTTTGGGTGATAAAGTAAATAAAGTGATTAGATTACTCCATCAAAATCTACCATCAAAGAAAGAAAAAAAAATCATAATCAGAGAACATACTTCACAGAACTTTATATCTACTCATTCATAGTAACAAACCTGGCATACAAACTTCTGTTACTAGCTTGTATGGAATTCCGTCTGGGTTGTCAGAGGGGTCTCTGTCAGTGATGTCTATTGCTAGACATTCCTCCCAACTACCGACATGCTCTGCCTTGCAATCCACAGTAACTACTTGTTGGGCTCCGGGTGCCAGAATCCCAAAGCATGGAGACAATGAGAAAACACCACATGTCAAATGTATCTGTAAAAAAACAACAACATGCATATAAAACAGAATTTGTAATATATTACATGTAATGTACACTCCATTAAAACTGTAAAAAAAAGAAATATTGTTTCTTACCTGTGAAGTCGTGCCAAACTCATTCTGCACAGTGTTTCGTGATTCATTGGCACTGGATGGTTTTGCAGCATAATTGTCTTTTGATGGTTTCTTACTTCCCAAGCTTAAAAAAACAAAACAGGAACCAGAGCATTTAATATTTAACATAATTTCATTTCATTTCATTTAATTATAAACAATAGCCATACCCTCTCCTCTGTGAAGGAACTGGGGCGTTTTTAGACATCCTAATGTAGAAACGCATCTCAAAGTTGCCTTTATTCTCCAGAGTGAGAGTCTGTTTTTTACGTGAGCCGTACACAAGTGGGCCCAAGTTGATATAATTAGTGGGACTGATACTATATTTGGAGAAAAGTGCCTGGACTGACACTTTGATTGGTATAGTATTAATGGTCTCGCCACCCTCCAAATTGGGCTCAATAACCTATTCAGAAAATTCAATAAAATACATTAGTTTAGTTTTTGATGACAGCAGAGCTTAAATGTAAAAAATACTGCATGGTAAAGAATATATTAAGTCTTAAGATTAAAGACCTGACAGCAAAGGATTGGGCTATCTCTGATGGACATCTCCTTGTTGTGGTGGTAAATAATCTGGACATTGCTGGGTTTATTGTTGGGGCGTAGAGAGCCCTTCTGAGGAGTGATGGAGAATATTGAGTTCAGATCTGGCATTCCTGGCTCTGTGGCCCCCAGTGTAAATCTGCAAGTTGATATTGGAAAGAAAATTATTTACAAAAAGAGACAAAAGAAACATTACAGACATATGTGATGTTATTTTTTTTTATAAAAATAGAAACATATGATTAAATATCTATATAGTAACTTACTTAAAGGCTATGTCATATTTGCCTTTGTTTTCCAACTTAATTGACCGCTTGACCTCTTCTGATACTTTGATTGTTCCAAAATCTAATGAACCATCAGAATCTACAGCAAATACAAAAAAAGCATGAAATGAATAAAAGAATAGTTCAATTAAAAATGAATGTAGACAGAAATTTCTTTTTTTAAATACATACATTACATACATAGACTTTAATGCTCTGCCTTGACGCTTTAAGCTTAACGTTGACTAGTCGCTGATCGTGGCCTATAGAGGGCTCAACACGATAAGAAATCTGTTCACTTTAAGTGGAACAGTGAAAAGTGCGAAGTCCACTTTTACGCTCTGACAAATAAAAAATAAATGGCAAATAAATGCATAATCCGAGAGCATTCCACAAGATATATTTGATTATACCATCTGGATCCTCAATATTGATCTGGTGAACGCACGTTTTAAACAACTTATTGTACACGTAAGTTAATCGCCGTTCTAAACTAATGCGCTGCTGCATTACACATACACACACACACATATAGTACAGACAGTAGCTCGTACATCACATGCAGATTGCGCGCACAGAAACATTCAGCACCACAGAAATGTCTTGTCAACACTGTTATGTGATTTATCAACAAAATAGCCTAGAAACTGAAAAGTTCTAGCATATTTTCTTAGTAACTAAAACCCACAGCTTCACTATTAGTAGAGAGACACTGCCAGGTAGAATTAATTCACATGCAATCGCTCTCTCACTAATGCATTCACATATGTAATCTTTACTGTGTTACTTTATCTGTATCTGATTTAGAACGAGCATTCGAGTCTCAGCTCAAGATTCAGGCTTTTTTGTTCATTATTTACATCATTAGCGACTAGTCGACGTCGACTCGACTTTAAACACATAAATGTCGACTTAAAACAATCTGAAGTCGTTTAACCCCTAACATATAACATATATACATTTAAATCACATGTTTGGAACAACATGAGGGTGAGTAAATGATGACAGAATTATCATTTTAGTGTTAACCATCCCTTTAACATATTTGCCGCTGGAAAATGTTATGATGTGACGAACCAATGAGCCAACTGTTAGTTAAGTACCTTCTGGAATGGTTATGTCCAAGGCAATATCATAGGCCTCTGCAATAATCTGAATGGTCTCTGAATGTTGAACGATGCCAAGAATGTTCTCCACATCTGTCACCTGGTAAACAAACATGCCTTATCAGGCAAATTAACACAAACCAATGCATACTAAGTACAACACCAATTATAATTACACTGACTCTTTATCTCCAGGAAATCTTCACATTGCTACAGTACCTCTAAACAAATGGATCTCTTCAATTTGATGGGGTTCTTCGCTATAAAATGCATGTGTAGGTTGAAGTCAGAATGAGGCATGATGATGCCCTGGTTCTGAGACACGCTGAATTCATCCCCAAGCATCTCCAGACCCCTCAGCCTCCAAGCAGCTGGCATAAGGGTGTTATTGCTTAAACGCAAACTTCTGGTTTCTTTCCTGTAGGAAAAGTGTGAAAATTAATGAAAAGGATATTGTCATTGGAAGTATTTCTGATTAATAACAATTAACAAAAAGCCAATTATTAGTTAAATAAAAGTGTTTCAAGCAATAATCACATTCCTAGCGAAAGTAAATGTAGTAGACCTGTATGGTGGAGTTTTGTCAAACTGGAGCAGTTTGCGGTCAAGCTCCAATTCAGGCTTGACTCCTACACAGGAGAGATGGAAAACAACAGGCTCTGGGTTCCCCTTGATACAGAACACCACACTGTCCTCTATATGTTTGGGGGTATTTGGGTATGCCCACACCATTAGTACCTGCCAGGGGAATATTAATGACAATAATGACAGGAGAGTTTGAGTAAAAGCCTGGTGTTAAACTGAAGGCTAATGTTATTGTACAGATACTGTAGTAGTGAGTATCAAGGTGTGCACATTCAAAACCTAATTTGGGCTTCAGGTGATGGACAAAAAAAATCAACAACAAAAAAACAAAAACAAAGGAGGAATGTGTCCGCACACTGAAATTAAAGCTCCAAAACACTTTTAATAAACATAAGAAATAGACTGTTAAGTCTATTTGGAGCATTTACAGCTCATTTAAAATATTTTACATATTTAAAAATGTTTTACAGCTCAAACAAACACAGAATTTGTGCAATAAGAAATATAAATGTGCATACTTTTCGCTCATTGGGTTCCAGTGTCATATTTGGAGGGTCAAGTAGGAAAGTGGTGGCCTTGGTATCATGTTTGAAGCAAAAATGGATCTCCGCCTTCATTGTAGAATTGTTGTGAATTACAAACTTATCCATGTTCTCAGGATATTTTCCTTCTTTAAACCTGGGTCAGGATAACATCATTTATATTAATAAAGACCTAATATAGATACGCATTTATTATCGAAGAGCTTTAACAGAAAAGTACTGTTAAGGCAACCGATAATGCAAAAGGGATAGTTTGGCACTAAATGCCAGCACCTGTCCCTGGTCTTTCCACACAGTAGAGGTCCAAACTCATACAGCTTCGACTGGATAATGTAAGTCTTTTGGAGTCCACTCTCAGGCCGCAGGATCTTTTTGCAGTGTGCAAACACAATCCTATTAAATAAACACATAGGCGCTAATTCATTCATGTCTAAGTTCAATGATAACTTAATTTCCCTACTGAAATGTCACTCACTTGGGGTCTTTGCTTATAGATGGGTAAGCACAAATTCCTCTACAGTGTAGCTGATAACATCGCTTGGTCCCCATCACCTCAAAGCTGAAAGTCTGATCAAATTTTCCAAGAACAGAAGAGTAAAACCTTATCCTTAGGGTAACTGCTCCATTTGGTGGTACAATCCAGCGGAAATCAGTGAGTCTGTAAAACATGAAAGATTTCAAGAATTCAGAATGAAATGGTTCTATTTATTTGTGATTGTATATGTGCTTGATGTGTGTGAAGGACCTCCTGTACCCTTTGTTGTATTCTGAGTTGGGTTCTTCAGAAGGTATAATCTGGCCAGGTTTAGATGTGTTAGTAATTGCCATGCCTTCCTGCAAGACGCCAAATATATTGCTTTTAATGTACATCAGACAAGTCTTTTTCTTTGTTCAAATTAATGTTTCATTTAAATGACAAGGCTTTAGATATGTAAAAGAGAGTTTCTTCGAGACTTTAGTACCTGAGGAGCTTCTGATCTCAGGTCTGCTTCTTTCTTCTCTAACATGTCGTCACAAGACATGGGCATCAAAAAGGTAAAACAGCTGCTGGACAGCTCTGTGTTGGGCACTGATCTCATCTTAGGGTATGGGACTGTGGAGAATATTATAGGTGGTGGGATGGGTGGACCTTCAGGTCCTAACCCTAGCCCATACAAAACCTGTGAGAAAATCGATTTAAAAAATGACTTCAAGTTCATACACTACGGATACAAACTTTGCACAAAGAAAATAATTCCAACATAAAGAGAAATTGAAGTATTCTACCTCTTCATGGGAGGGTAGTTTCATGCTACTGATGATCTCCAATGCACTCAGTTTTTCCTTCTCTTTCATAAAAAGCCATATGTGTGGGATGGGTTCTGGCACCACCATCTTTTCTGAGTCTTCGGCACCATCAGTTGACACTTGGGTCTGACGAGGAGCTGGTGACTTCATATCTGCACGCTCCACCTTCAGCTTTTCCTTCTCAACTGTCTCCTTCTCTCGTTCCTTCTTGCTCTTTTTGGCAGAGGGAGGAGGACAATCCATGTCTCTGGTCTCTTGGCCTTCGGGCTGTAATAAAAGACTCTGCGTTCGGTCCCAGAACTGAAGAACCTGTTGGAGTTCTGTCTGGCTCTGTTCATACAGTTGGAATCGGGCCAGTAGTTGTCTGTCACTCTCACTGGACTGTTGACAGAGAACAACAAAATACAGTAAAAATTTTAAAACTAGATTTTTAAACATAACTGGACAATGTTAACCAGCCAATCTTTTGTACAGCAATTACAATTGGTGCTGCTTGTGGTACAGAAATTATACATTTTATCTTGATTGGAAGTTAAATACTTAATACATTTCATCTACTCATGTTACTAAATTTTAATCTTCAGGCTTCACAAGAAGAGTCTTTTGAAGGTAAGCATATTGTCAATTCTACTCTCAAACAAACCATCTCTTGTTGTAGGTCCTCAGAAGGTGGCGGAGTGTCTTCCTCTCGAGGTCTGGCATCAGAGTCTTCACTAGGTGTCATCTCCTCTGCTCTTAAACTCTCAAGCTCCTGTTGTCTTCTCTCAACTTGTTCTTGCTCAAACTTTTCCAGTTCTCTAAAGTAATACACAATTTGGTCGTATGTGCAGTTTTTTATTTATTAAAATTGAGTGTGAAGAACTCTTTGAATATTTGCTATCATTACTAATTTAGAATGTATTTACTTTTTTTGTAAAACCTGCAATTAAAATTGACCTAAAAAAGACTTGTTTACAGTATACATCCTAAATTAAATGTATTTGTCGATGGATTAACATTTAAAAGTGAAAAATGTAAGGGATAAAATATTAGTGTTATGACTCTAACTTAAAACACTTACTACAAATTGAATACTTTATTTGTTTAACCGCATGTCATATGACCATTAACAGACATCAGAGAACCGTGAACATGCGACAGTGTTAATAAATTATTGAAATATTAACTTAAAATCTCAAGGGGTACAGTACTTCAAATAAATATTTTATGTCAAAGGGGTTCGGCTGACAAAATAAGTTTGGGAATATAAGATTAAGTTAAACAATTTTTTTTTTAAATAATTTGATGTTGAATTAGTGTCAGAAGGGTGTAGAGCACCTCAGCTTGAAGGCACTGTAGCTGTTAAAGAGGTCCATAACATAAATATGGCGACGGTTGTTGAATGCTTTCAGGATTATCTGGAGTGTGTTACTTAGAGAGCTGCTGTACAGTGTCTCCAATCCGTCAATCACAACACCACGTTGACAGTCGCTAAGCTATGGCATGGGAGCAAGGAAGACAAAAATCACTATGTGCTGTCTACATATGCTGTGATTGACATAAACTATCATCCGTATATCAGATACCAGGCATAGGGTATACGATAAAATGTACACAACGTAGAAGCCTCTCACCTGCAGTCTTTCTGACAGGATCTCTACCAACACATCATCAGGCAGGAGGCAGTTAATCAGCGCCAGCTCTTCATTCTGACTGACACTCAGATGCCTGGATGCCTGACCATCTGTCTGTAGCACAAACACAAACATACAGTTTTATTTATATCCATTCATACATGATCCAGTACAGAACAGATCCACATATTACAGCATGTTTTACTACAGTATCTTACTATATTAATGTAGGGAAAGTCTCTTATCCTCACCAACACTGCATTTATTTTATTTGTATTTGTTTTTTAAACAGTAAAGTCAGTATTATTGTGAAAGATTGTTACAATTTAAAATAACTGATTTCTATTTCGATGTATTTTCATGTATATATTGTAATTTATTCCTGTGATGGCAAAGCTCAATATTCAGTCACATGATCCTTCCAAAATCATTCTATGATATGATTTGTTGCTCAAGAAACATTTCTTATTATTACCAATGGTGAAAACATTTGTGCTACTTATTTTGTATTAGTTTTTTTAATGGTGATACATTTTTTCAGAATTCTTTGATGAACAGAATTTCATTTTCATTTTTTTTTCATTGATTTTTTTTATTTTTATTTTAACTATAAATATCTTTCTATATACACTGTATATATCGCAATATCTTTTTAGAAAAATGTTTTATCTAAAAAAAATTGCTTTAATTATTATTTTCTCTTTTATTTTCTTATTTCTTATTTTCTAAATCTGTTAGATTATTGCTAAAAAACAAACAATCTTAATATCTTATCTTATTGAGTGAAGAATTGTCATATATTCAATTTCATCTGATATGTATGTGACTAAGTGAAAAGCCCAAAAAATGTGTGTACCACTGAAGCAGCAGGACCATAGCTGTCATTCTTCTGTGAATGCCCTGTGATGTTTGTTTTGTTGCGGGTTGAGGCAGAAGATGGCGGGACTTTAGGATCACTGCTCTGGCTGCCCTCTGTCGTGTGTTTGGCAACTGCTTCAACACTAAGAGCACCAGTACCCTGACTAGGAGGGGCCATCATATCTGTCGCTGCCTCCTCCATTTCCTTCTGAGAATACACCGCAGCAACCTTGGCACATAGCTCTCTTGCCCTCAGGGCTGCAGAGCCGTTCCCTGATGACACGGCCTCCTGCACCACCTCATCTACACTGAGACAAGCCGCCCCATAGTGCTTAGCCAGAGTAACTGCTGTCCTTGTTTTACCTGCACACAGATGCTTACATTTACATCAGAGCAAACACACAGAGATGAGCTAATTTTGTGCTTGGAAATTCTTTTAAAATTATTTTTAATTATTTATCATGTTCCCTGACATCTTACCTGACAGAGGAGCGCCATGCACAATGATGGCAATGCCCCGGCGATTTAGGGCAGCCTTGCCCTCTGGTGAAAGATCAATGCCCATGTGACGTGCGATAGCTCTGGACACAGGGTCGTATTCCAGATCCCCCACTGCAGTTTCAGCACTGATGTTGTCTTTAGTCAGGCCTTTGAGGAGAAGACACATGTATTCTCATTTTTGTGCCTGCAATAATGTACTGTATTATAATACCAATCTCATAAAGAATGCAAATGCATTCAAATTACTATTGCCCTTAGTTGAACCATACCTTTACCACTGAGTGTTTCACCCTCAGATGGTTCAGCTGTCTCCTCCTTGTCATCTTCTGCAAGACCTTCCTCAGATTCTTAAAAACAGGCAAGATCTATTAGATTCACTTGAAATTATGTGATCTGAAAAATCTGTGATCATGCACTCAGATGTCCGATTTGTGTTATAGTCTTGTATAAAATTCTACATCAATCATAAATTAAAACCTCATTTCAAAATTTGTAGCTAAAAAGTTATGCTAAAAAGGCAGTCTGACAAAACACAAGCAAATATCCTTTGTTTATTACAAACACAGCATAAAAAGACACACTTTAACTCATTTTCGAAAATGTGCATTTAAAAGGTGCTCCATGTAATTATTTTGATTGTACTAAAGCATAAAAATACCTTATGTTTGCAGAGATGTAGGAAATATGCTAAGTTCAAATATTTGTTTGTTTACTGTACTAGTACTGTACTAGTTATTCTACATCTACTAGTCTGTGTGATCCCACCCACAGCCAATTTACCCAATAATATTTCGGTATACCGGTAGCAGTATTTAGGAATAGTAAGTCAGTTGGCAGAAAACACAGAGATGGAAGCCAGCAAACGAACTGGTTCAGAGATCGTAAATTCAAAAAAAAATAAAGCCTCTGCAATAAAAAAATTGCAAGCATATACATTAGCTGATCTACTTATACTGTAAGGCTCCTCGCTTTCCATTGTCAGTTACGGTATAGTTATTATCATATAGACCAGGGGTTTTCAAACTGACTCCATGCAAAGGTTTAGAAAGACATTGTGTAAAATAAAAAAATAAAAAAATATTCAATAAATAATAACATAATACAATAATACATTTAAATAAATTTAAATTTCAGATCTGGGAGTTGGTGACATTTAAAAGATTAAAACCCCCTAATATAGACCATCTCTGCTGCAGTATGCAGTACCCTGGTTGGTTTGTGAGCTGTACTCTTTGTAGTAGTCCAACAGTTCTGGGGGCAGAGTCTCGCCAGGAGAACGGGGAGGTAGAAGTAACACATTTTGAGCATCATATCCTTTTATCATCCGCAAGATCTGAGGAGCAGAACATAAAGAAACAATGGGAAAAGAAAATAAATATATAATGGGATTGTCCAGACAGTGTCCAGGGCTACATTAAACCAAACACATCTGTGAGAATCTAAAGCCATTGTTGAGAAATAAGATTCCTTGGGAGAAATAAATATATAAATATTTAGATCTCATATATAAATGAAACCAATAATAATATAGCAAATCTCTTAATAATAATATAGCAAATATAATATAGAAAAATTGATACAATTCTTTTTTCATATTCTAAATGTTCATGTTGAAATATTCATATTGACAGTATGTCATCACATTACTTTTAATATAAATATTTAAATCACAACAACTCTCTGAATAGTTTTAGCATGTTATTGAATATGCCAATGTTAATTTATTTGGTCTTATATTTTACGCTGCTGCTGCTGTTGATTATTGCTGCTGCTGCAGAACAAGTATGGACTTGCTACTACTAATAGATACACAGACGCTTCTGTGAGCATGTAAGATATGCTGCTGCATAAATAGACATAAATCCCGTAGCAGATCTGGACAGGTGGAGGATTTCAGAGGAAACAAACAATGCAAACACAGCAAACAATGAATCAGACTATTTTAATGCTGAGCAAGCAATCTCATTGGCTGCAGGATCAGCAGAGGCCAATCAGCTTGTGCCATGTGGTAATAATGTGAGCTTGCAGACTGCATTTAAAGGACCAATCAGCCTGCACCTTCTAGAGTTTCATGACTGAACTGGATTTTTTTACAGAAATATTGAGATAAAGACATCTAAAACTCTATATCCTGACAAAAATACCATTTGGAACCAATTAAGCTCACCTCTTCCTCTTCTAGGTACTGTTTGTCGAAGTCCAAAGAGTAAAACTCAACAGGGAACGAGCAAGGGTTGCGGACAATCACTTCAGCAACCTTTCCTCCACTATAGGGTAGGATGGACGCCATATCTAGTTCTGAGGAGGAAAACTCCAGCTGAGGCTCTTCTCCTTGTCCTTGGGCCAGCAGCAGGATCTTCTGAGTGCTCTGTGCCACTGTTATCACTAGTCTCTGACTGTACGTCCTCTGAAGGGAACACATAAGAAAAACATACAGCTGGCCTGCATATCGACTGCAGGTAACACAACAATATATTGGAATTATTCATAACTAAGTCATGATATTATGGCACTCAATAGAGGTGCCTTCATCCTGATTTATGGAATAAAATTCAACATGGTAAACTGATTTGTGTTAAAAATATGATAATGTTCTTTGTCACTTTTATTTAAGTATTTTAAATATAAAATATAAAGTGTTTTCGGCTAAAATGTAGCTAGATTGAATCTTAAACTGAAGAAAACATTAGAAAGTCCCATTCATCACTATTTATACTACTGTTCAACAGTTTAGGGTTGATATGATTTTTTCATGTTTTTGAAAAATGATCACCAAGGCTGTGTTTATTTGATCAAAAATACAGTAAAAAAACAGCAATGCTGTGAAATATTGATATCATTTAAAACAACTGTTTGTATTTTTTTTTCCTGTGATTGGCAAGCTAAATTTTCAGACAGCCATTACTCCAGTCTTCAGTGTCACATGATCCTTCAGAAATCATTCAGAAACATTTATTGTTGTTATCCATGTTGAAAACAGTTGTGCTGCTTAATATATTTGTGGAAACTTTTATGAATAGAAATTTCTAAAGAACAGCATCAATTTGAAATCTTTTGTAATATTCTTCTAACATTATTCTTCTAACATTTTGCTTCACTGTAACTTTTGATCAATTTATAGCACCCTTGCTGAATAAATGTATCAATATCTTTACAAAAAAATCTTACTGTTCCCAAAATTTGACCAGTAGTGTATATGAAAAACTAATAATTGAGTAATCATACAGTATCTAGTGTCTGTGGTTGACTTTACCCCCTCTGCTGGGCTGAATTTGACCTGCATGTTGGCTCTGTCACCAGGATAGAGTGTGCCATCGGAGGGCAATGACTCAAAGACAACAGGAGGAGGTCGCTGTTTCAGCAGAGCCTGCCGTCTGAGGTACAGAGGGATGTGCTTGTCAATCTAATCACAAAACCAATACAGAAAACAAAACATCTGGGATAAATTTCCACTTATTTATTCACAACAAAACCTAGATATGTTATCAGAGGAAAAAACATTATAACTGTAAGAGGTAAGAGGCAAATGGTAAGAGCACTGAAGTAAACCTCATACTGCAGCCTGATCTAAAACTAGAAGCAGCAAACATGCCATAAAGACAAATGAATCTCAGCCCTACGGCCAACATGCTTTAATATCCAGTAGATATATATAATTCATTACTAAACCAGCTAATAATGATGGAAATGAACCTCAGACCCAACATTAAATCAAAACGGACTCTATTTACTTTTTCAATACATGATCATATTCATTCTGTGAATAAATAGTGCATATTATTCAAAAGAAAAAAAATTACTTTGGCCCTTTGCTTGTAGTGTAAAAGGCTTGTACCTTCTTTGGCCGTTCCTCCTGTCTGATACTCCACTCACAGGGCACTGGCCCGTCATTGTACAGCTGGACTGTGATCACCTGGCACAGGCCACACTGGATGGTGTCGAACTGCAGTGTGTCTGTTGACACTGTGAGGGAGGGCATGGTGACCTCTGCACATAAACACACCTGCACTTGGGGTCCCTTAGTCACCTGTCAAACACAGGATTTAGTGACACAGAAAATCAACAAAGGGGCTATAATGTACAATAAACATAGCGGTATGTACTGTACAAACAATATGCAAAATTGATCAAATTCACTAATAAATTGTAGCTAATTATATTATCAGCATAATAATGCGTGAGAAGTTGAATAAAAAAATTTAACAAATTTTAAGATATAACAATTTTGCTTCCATTTGTTAAATGAAAATTAATATTTCTTATTAATTTTGTCATAACATTTATGTTTGCACAAGTCTGTATGAGTGAATGATTATGATGGTGAATGTTTGTAATCTCATCAAGCATGAAAAGTCAATATTTTATCTTCGTCCTGTACTTCTTTGTCTCATATATTTAATGTTGCTTTCATCAAACCTGTATGGGCATAACTGCATTGATCTTTCCCAGATTGGCCTCACGGGTATCAAACTTCACTTCAAACGTCTCTGTCTCACAGAAGGGCAAATTCTGCACCCTGTCCAATTCTGTACTAAACCCTGTGAGAGAGAGAGAAAGAATGAATATAATGCAGTGGATCCTCAATAAAGCTGTAATGAACAATTCTGTTTTAGGCTTTGCCGATACTAACATACTGGAATAATAACACTCATAGAAAAAGCTCAATTTTAATCAAGCCACAAGCTTCATGAACAATCTAAACACATCACAAAGATTGACACCTACAAACATCTGTTTCGCTGAAATGGATGATGTCCAGAACAATAATCTCTGGCTATTTTAAATCTATTGAACATTCTGTGGTTTGGACCAACCTGTGCCTGCCAATGAGCTCTTGTCAGCTCTGAAAGATACAGCCACTGGACAAGTGTTGGTTACTTTGACAATGTGGGTCACGATGCTGCCATTGATGACATACCCAAAGTCCAGTGTGTACTCAGGCAAGATTAACCTAAAGAGAAGGTCTATCAGACACACGCATTGATCGCTTGTAAAAAATGAAAGGTTTCTACATGAATAGACTTACTTGCACAGCTTCTTGAGCCAGTTGTTCGGGGACCCAGTTGCTCTTAGATCAGTGACTTGGTGCTGTTTCTGAACAGCCATGGCATTTTCCTTCACAAGGAGTCGTTCTAACTCCATCTGCAGCAGGGCATCATACTATGGCACACGTATAAGGACACTATTTATAGTACCACACACAAATATATACATATAAAGTTGTAATGATGGCTATTCTCATGGGAGTTTAATGGATTACACAAGTAATTTATGGGTAAGCTAGGAAGAGGGATGTCCAATTATCACAGACACTCACAGTGGGAATGTAGTCGTCTTCAGGTGGCATCTCCTCCTTTACTGTGACAGGCCTGCTCAACACCCCTTCCCTTAATTTCTCATTCTCCACCGAGTCTTTTGCCTCCTCTAGCAAAGAACCATATATCTCTGCATCTAGCCAGAGAACAGAAAACACCTTAATAAGGTTTCATAGCCTCTTCCGAAAGCCCTATTCAAATGAGATTTCATTTCAAAACATGTGTGTAGTGTACACAAATGGATGTCTGTAATTTTGTCAATTTGTACAGGATGCACAATGTTTGCAGGAATTTCAAAGATAGGTAATGCAAATGCTGAATTGCTTTCACACATAATTGACCTATTACCTATTACCAATTTTGTTTAGAGAGTTGTTTCTCCCTCTTCCTCAAACTTGGCACTTGCCAGATTGAGGACACGCAACAGGAGCGAGCACGAGTGACAATGGAAGGTGACGAGCCTTGCAGTGTAAGTTGATGTGTTGATTTATCTGCTTTTTGATGCGTCTCAGGACTTAGAGCTTTTTAAATGGATACAGAGGCTTTTTAGGTCAGGTAGAATCTGCTAGGTCAGGTAGAATATGGATAATATCGGCTTTTAGGGCAGGTAGATTAACTCGCTGTAGCACTGTTTTTCAGAGAAACAAGTGTTTGAGCAAGCATGTTTCCTAAATCTCTGCAAACATATCATGGTATTTTTATGATTTAGTACAGTCAATCATTAGCACCTATGATTTAGGCACCTTTAAAGAAAAAGCAACAGTAAAACATTCAAATGGTTTAGTTCAAAATCAAATCATCTTACAAATTGCTATTACAAATTCAATAATGTCTTATTATAGGCCTTATAGTGTGACTTCGGCTAATGTCAAAGTATTGACCTTATGATGTAAAAATATCTCGAGCAACAAAGTCTGCTATTTCTTCTCTATTTAGTACAAACTGCCTGTGTTAGTAAAACAAAGAATCCGATCAATAGGTAATCAGAGAGCAACACAGCACTCCTTCCTCAATAATAGTTGCACTATTTGCTCTATAACCACAAGATCTCAGTTCCCACTGAGAGCAAAACTGCTTGTTTCTAAGATAAATAGCACTCCTTCTGGCTGGCTGCATATCAGGCAAAAAAAAAGGGTTTGAACAGTTCTAGCGCAGAGTCCAAGGTCAAGACCATTATGTCAGTCTGCAAGCTGGCATGTTGCGACTGTGTTTGATTAAAGGTTAGGCGAGCCAGGACGCAGGGCTGGCCTCCTTTCAATTGTATTTGATGAGAGTGAAAGTTGGACCATATTCAGGAATTTAAAACATCCTGTCAGAAATTCGCAATGTGTCCGACAAATTTGTGATGCTCTGTTGGCCTCAGAATGGCTAATTCATTTATAAAGTTCGATTAATTAGATCATATGAAGACGTGGTGTCTGACTTGGCCAATAACACGTTTTATGTGAACCTTTCCTGAGAGCACACTTGTCCTCAACAAGCCACACAATTTGAGCTGTTTGAATACTTTGTGTTGGTTAAAGGTTTGTTCAGATCTCTACGTGCACTACCAGAAGTTTGGGGTCAGTAAGATTTTTTTTAATGCTTTTTTAATTTATCTTTTAAGTCTCTTATGCTCACCAATGCTGCATTTATTTGATCAAAAACACAGTAAAACTTATCTATTTTTATATAATTTAAATGCTATTTTTTCTTGTGGTGGCAAAGCTGAATTTTCAGCATCATTACTTCAGTCTTCAGTGTCACATGATCCTTTAGAAATCATCCTAATATGCTGATTTGGTGCTCAAGAAACATTTCTTATTGTTGTCAATGTTGAAAACATTGTGCTGATAATCTTTTTGTGGAAACTATGATACTTTTTTAGGATTCTAAAAAGTTGAAAAGTTTAGAAGAACAAAATTTATTTGAAATAGAAACCTTTTGTAAAATTATAAAATTTCTTCATAGTGACTTGTGATCAATTTAAAGTATCTTTCCTAAATAAAAGTATTAATTTCCTTTAAAAAGAAAAATCTTACTGACCCCAAACTTTTGAAAGGAAGTGTATGACCGACAACAACTTACTCAGGTCTCTAGGAAGGTCCAGACACAGTCGAGGGAAAATACCCTCTCCTCTTACAGTAATGACTTCAGTCTCATAAAAGGCCACTTGCAACTGAAAGGTCTTGTGAAAGACTTCTGGAATTCCTGGAAGGTAGTATACACTGAGCCTCATTTCTGCATACGGCTCTAGGTGACCCTTCAGAAGAAACACAACCATGACACATGATGCACTTGGGCCACAAATTTGATAGGAAGAAAAGTAATCAGTGTTTTAAAACATGAAGAACATCTCACCTTGCTGGGAATGATGAGAGGCTGACCAGGTAACAGTTGCTCCAGAGAGAGTCCTGGTTCTCCAGTTAGAGAAGAGAAATCAAATCCAACTTTCCCTGTGTTCTTCAAAATGAGCTCTGCTTCAGCTACATGGTCAAACAACTATGATTATAGGGGGGAAACACAGAGCAGAACCCTTTCATCTATACAGATTGCAGCTGAATTAATCATATTGCTATTTTGTTGAAAGTGTGAACTTACCTGTAAACCAAAGTCAATGTCATTTGTGTCCAGTGTATACGAAACAAAAGAAGCCTGACCCTTGAGTGTGATCTCATAGGTGGGCCCTCCTTCCACCTCACACAATGCCAACACATGTGTGCTGATGTCAGCGTGACCAAGAAATGAGAAGGTCACCAGCTTGGTGTCACCAGGCTGTAGTTCCCCATACAGTGAGGAGATATCAAACACCTATGAAATAGATGAGAATGAAAAAGAGCAGCTTCAAAATGTATAATACTTTAGAGAATATATCAACATATTGGGACGGACGCAAGGTTATACAGACCTCTTTCACACTCACACTTGGATGCCCATTGGCTGTGAGATTGATGGGTTTGCTTTCCAGCTCTGTGCTCACTGGCCGTGTTGAGTAGGTCCTATTCTGCTCTTGTCCACTACCATGATGCAATTCATCCTCTTCCAATTGAGGCATGATTACATCAGTCTCCCTGCAAAAATATAAACAATGACACATTATTAGTGGTTTTCACCAATCATTAGATCTCCATCTCTCTAACTTCACATTCTTGTTCCGCCTTAAGGGTCAGGCGGAAACTAAATTGAGTCAAGATGGCCGTTAATTACAGAAAGCATTAAATAATTTAACAGGTGTAATTTATCAGAAGAAAAGTTTACACAGAAAATCTCAGGCTCTGAAGAAAGGGAAAAGAATAGACTAAGTGCCTCATTCAGGATAAGTGTTGATGGAATCAATGCGTCATAATATTTTGCTTTAAGAAATAAAGCAAATCAAAAATCTTGTAAAAACTATTCAGATGGAAGGTTGTATTGAAGCTGAGCAGGCTGGGACAGTGGGTGTCATTATAAATGGAGTCAGCAGGGGGCACTGTTAATCAAAAGATGTAACTTCATTTTTTGGGATAAACCAGGAGGCGATTGCTTAGTACAGATAATGAAAAAGCTCCACAGGACCCCTGGAAATTAAAAACACCAGTCATATCTAGAAAAAAAAAAATCCTTCTAAAATTCATCTGAAAATGTTCAACTGTTATGCTTGAATGGTATTTGTTTTAAAATGTGTGCGTGTTCAACAACATCTCTAGAACCAGGTTGAGGGCATAGAACAAATGAAAGTGCTGAGAGCGTTTCAGATACAACGCAGTGAAGGGAAGTCTGGTGCAGGTGTTCTCAAAGGCTGAAGTCTCTCAAGAGACATGTGCTGCCAGAAACGCTCGTTACGCTAAACAAACGCACAGATAGCGCCTCACTTTTACCTGCCCTTCTCGATATGAGTGCGTACGTGATGGGTGCTCTTGAGCAATCTAATGATTCTGTAGGAGGCTACGCTTCGTTCTCTCATTATCAACTTGGAGAACCAGTGAGGAGCTGAGGTAATACTCAAAGGTCTGCTAACATGATGAGATTCGGGTAAACATCCCCCTTTATATGTATCCTCATAATTCCTGCTTATTATCGGAGAGGCTTCAGGGAGTTGTCAGCCTCTAGTATCACACAGAAGCTGTTCTCAGACCTGTTTGGGTCCATCTTGCCGTCAGCTTCTCTCTGCTCTAACAGCTCCCTCTGCGCCTCCCCACTCTCCTTTCTTTTCCCCCCAGCGTCTCCTTCAGTCCCCTGGCTCGTCTCGTTAAAAAACCTACCAGAAAAGAAGGAAAAAAGTAATCAGTCTTATATCAGCCGCAGACACCACAAGAAACTGTCCATCAGCAAGAAATCCGCCATGTGCCGGGAGCCCGAATGGATCAACCAAGTGGTCCAATAATAGCGGCTTTGCTCTTGGTTTAATTACTGATAGGCTTTTAATTAGCAGGCTGGACAATGCATGCTAAAAACCCTGCGATAATGATAGGAAAGGTCATAGTCTTATTGGATCATGCACGAGGTGGGAAGCGAATAGTAGTGTGGAAAGTGATTAATCTTCACTGGCTTGCACTGCAGCCCCACGGAGGATATATCGATTAATCCGACGCAGGACATGGCAGCCACTACAACAATTTAAAACTATAAAAACTCAACCCACAGCTATCAACAGCTGAGATTTAAAATGAAGCGTTGTGTAAACTATTTTATTTTCCAACCAGGAGACCATGAGTGTGTGTGTAAAGCTGGAAGTGTGTTAAATATATGGACCTATAAGACGAGATGAAAAACACACATTTTTGCGATAATTAAATGTTAATTAAAACATGCTATCAAATATAGCAAAAATACAATGAGAAAAAAAATTAACCCGCAAGATATTAACAATTCACTATGTTTTTTATTATTGGCTTATTTCAAATAATATAATCATACAATGTCACAACAATGTCAAGAATTGTCCCGCTTGTATAGCTGAATCTGAACAGTGAAGTATAACTGGTAAATTGAATTAATTCGACCTAACGCATCCTATATATTTGAGATTAATCAGATAAATACTGTATATACAACATAAATATATAATATTACAACCGTATCTGTACAAAATAACGGATAATGCAAAAGTCATTCAAATCGTTTTACATTTTGGAGAATTGGTGGATAATTTGTGTGAATTTGTAGCTCATTCATTTGTTTTTGAGTGATCTGCTTATGCTCCACTGATTGCTAGGTTTAGGGGAGGACCTTTATTACTTTTCTAAAAAATCATATATTTCCATACGAATCACATCGTAAAAATTCATAGGAAATCATCACCTTGTAAAATAGTTAAGTTTTCTCATGAGAGAATGAGTTGGCTAGTCAGAATGTAAGTCTCTTCACAACACACTGATGATGAATTACTAAAAAACATTCACAACATTGTTTTTAAATTGTAAACTCAATGTTATTTTAGGAGATCAGGTTTTACATGTTTGAATTATTGGTTTAGCGAATAATTGGTTTATTTAAATATTTTCATTTTAATTGAAATTAAACACTGGTTCGACTCTAAAGACTAACTCAGTTTCTACACTGAATGCTCTGTTTTAAAACACAGATCAAATGTTTGACAGCTATTCTAAGTTGCTCCATTTGAACACCTCAGAGACTGTAAATGCTGATGACCCATTATTTAATCACATGCTTCTCCACTATTCACTCCCATCAGCAAAGTGTGAGCTGTCAGCTGCATCAGTCTGTCATACATCATCACCCGTTTATTCAGTTATAGAAAGTTATTGCATTTCCTCTCAGGGCTTGGAAGGCTTGACTGGACATCTGTCTGTCTTTAACATCTGAGTGCTGAAATAAAGCATCGATTGCTTAATCTTTAGGGGCTTTTTGTTTAATTCCCTCCAATTTAATTATTTATTTTATGTTGTTGTTTTTTTGTCAACAGAAAATCAATACTCCTTGAACATTTCTCTCAAGAATTCGCTTATGCAGCCTCTGAATTGCTAAATATCAGCTTAAGTCCATACAGTCTATCCCTGTTTCTGCAGTGGACTACATTACAATGCACCGGCTTGGAATTAAAGCACAGCACAGCCAAATTCATTCTTTGGAGAGGTGTCCCTGTGCTCCTAACCATTTTAGTTAATGCCAAAGGACTACAAATCACATTTTATGGACATAAACTGGACTTCAAACAGTCTTCAAAATATCCTCTTTTGTGGTTCATGAGGGAGAGTAAAAAATGCCAGATATTTCAATTTTGGTTTTAAGTTTAGATTTATTATTTGATACTCATGTTTGTGTTGTTCCTACCCAATATGGCATTGCTGTCGGTCTACCAGGAAGGCCCAACGGTAGGAAAGACCGAGTGGGCTGCAGTTGGTCATGGTGAGCTTGAGACGGGATTTTGTGTTGTTGAGAATGCAGCCAAAGTCCAGTGTGGTGCTGGAGAACTTGAGATTAGGGAAGTGAACCTCACCCCTCAGCACCACCTGATCCTGCTGAGGGTGGCCATGATAGCAGAACTCCAGCACATCCTCAACCACACGGGTGAGACGGTCCTGTCGGTACATGGGGTTGAAACGCACCCACAGCTCTTTCTGAGCTCCGACTGCCAGCACCAGACTCTACAGAAAGAGAAGAACTATTAGACTCCGCCTGAAAGACCAAAACTTCAGATGCACGGGTCAAGTAATGGAAAGCATTAAAATCTTACCTGCACACTTGCATGCATAGATGTGCAACAATAGGATAAAATAAAATAAATGCCATTTTAAGATTTTTATTTTCCCAATACAATGCAGTTACACTTGCCATTACTGGTAAACAAACAGCAACTATACTTAACCTGTTTACCTTTGAGGTTGTAAACAGTTCATCCCCGTCATAATCACACAATCCAAAGGGCTCACGCAGGGTCAGTTCCATAGAGAGGTTCAAGGAGGACACACTCTTTAGAACCAGCCTCTGATACAGCGGAACCAGAGACACATCTGGAGCCTGTGAGTCAGACAAACTCCATAAATATATTGGGGGGGTAGGGGTTAGATAAAACAAAAGCAATAAAACACAAAATACAACCGTTCAGTTTGGGGGCGGAAATTTATTTATTTATTTTTTTAAAGAATTAATACATTTACTCAGCATGGACACATTTATCAAATATGACAGTTAAGATATTTATAATGTTACAAAGGATTTCTACTTCAAATAAATTCTGTTCTTTTTGTATTAAGCTGCACAACTGTTTTCAACATTGATAATAATAAGAAATGTTTCTTGAGCACCAAATCAGCATATTAATGATTTCTGAAGAATCATGTGACACTGAAGACTGGAGTTGAATATTTACAGGAATAAATTACATTTATGAAATACTAAAATTGAAAAAAAAAGTTATTTTGAATTGTAGCATTTCACAATATTACTGTATTTACTGTATTTTATAATCAAATTAATGCAGCCTTGGTGAGCATAAAAGATTTTTTCAAAAACATTTATATCTTACCAATCACAAACTTTTAAACGATACTTTATATTTAAAATGGCAATACACAAAATCTACTGTGACCATACAAAGTACAAACTTGCACAGAGACTGAGACAGAATATTTCTGAAACTTTAGCAATATGTGGTGAGGATGTGATATTGAGACCAGCTATTATTAATGCTATTAGACACAATATAACTTGCAAGGACAAATATCAGTTATTTTTGCATGTTATTGCCAATACTTAAAAGGCAAAATTCACTCTTTTATTGCAGTCTGAGTTTTCCCTCATCATCCACTTTCCTCTCATCTCTCTCTCTCTCTCTCTCTCTCTCTCTCTCTCTCTCTCTCTCTCTCTCTCTTTCTCTTTCTCTCTCTCTCTCTTTCTCCCCCATTCCCTACTCGCTCTCTTTAATTGCTTTATTCCTCCAAGCTCTACTAAGGGAGCAGTCAGTAAATCTAGCAGCACGGGCTGTCAAAACAAAGACGAATGGGACAGAGTCAGATAAAAAGAATGCCACAGAAATAAATTTGCATTTTTAGTTCTAAGATACAGACTTACAAGGTGCCTGAAAACAGCTGTCAGAAGATGTGTGTGAAGAAGTTTATGAAAATATGTATAGCTGCAGCAAAAATGTGAGAGAACAGGAATCTGACAAGGCGGGTGGTGTTGTGTGTGCAAATGTGTGTGTGTTGAAAGAGAGATAATGAAAGTGAAATTTTCATTATAATGATGGTTCCTCCTGAGCTCACTGTGCTTAATCTACAGATTTTTTTTAAAAAACAGAAGAGGACCAGAGATGCCAGGGCATCAGTGCTGAGCTGTGAGCTGGGGTTCAAATGAATTTGCCATCTCAGCTCACTTACAATCATTTAGCGAAAGAGAAGTAAATTTGGACGGCTCATTTGAATGAGTTGGACATAACAGCTGCATGGTTTTTACTGTCAATACTTGAGGCGGCAATCTATTTTCGATTTCAATAGACCATAACATTTGTCCATGCCTCAATCTTGTCTTTATGCAGTCAAGTGACTTACAAATGGATTGAAACTGATTGATTGGATGAACAGATTATATATATCTCTTCTGTACCATTCATAAATTAGGCTTAATTCCTTTACAAGAGAACAGATAATTGCCTCAATCTAACCACACACTGCAGACTATTTTTTTCTGTGCTTCATAAAAAGTTAAAGGACATTTGATAAAAGGGTACATGTTCAGCCACTGAGTTACAGCACAGATAATGGACCTGACATTTAACATACACACACAATACAATATTGACAATATGAGTAATTAAAGGGATAGTTCACCCAAAAATGATCATTCTTTTATCATTTACTCACACTAATGTCAGTCCAGAACACAAAAGAAGATCTGTTCCCCTGAAAAAAGAAAGTCACACAGGTCTGGAACGACATGAGGGTGAATAAATGATGACAGTATTTTCATTTATGGGTGAAAAATGAAAATATTTCTTAATATTAAATATCCCTTTAATATTATGAAATGGGTTAATGTGGTTGCGGTTTTGCAAGTATGAGGAAATGAGAGCCAAACTCATTTAATATAAAAGTTTAAACCTTTACAACTCACCTGTATTAAACATGAAAATGCGACAAAATAACACTAGACATATGCATTTATGACACCAGTTAATGCATTAACTTTGGCACCCCCCAAAAAATTACAAAAAAATAACTAAATTGAAAACAAAGCAGAAATAACAACCAAATTAAACATTCTAAACTGTAAGTGTTGGATAAGTCACTCTAAAAAGTAATGAATTACTAGTAACTAATTACATCTTCAACAGTGTAATCCGTTTACTGTACTAATTACTCTCTCTAAAAAAGTATTGCATTACTTATATTACTAATTACTTTCTAAATTTCATATCAACCACGACCACTTGAACAATACAAGGATAGACATAAAACTGCTATTTTGATTCTTTCAAATAAATAATATAAAATTGCATAAATTATTCTTAAACTGACCGAAGTATTTAAAGAGAAAAGGATACATTAAAAACACATTTTTAACATTAGATGTTAAATTTCGATGGTAATCCACTATTGTTTCATATAGAATCGTTCTATAGTCACTATTTAATACAATCACATCAGAAGTACCTTTCCTTTCCCTTTTCAAGGGAAAAGTAATCAAATTACAGTAATTAATAACTTGGTGATGAATTACACCCAACACTGACTATCGTAGCCCTTGATAGTAGAGAGATTTTTGCAAACCTTTTCCACATTGAAGCTGATTTGTTTGGATGAGAAGTTTACTGCTGGGGAGACGAATTGGCATGTGACATCTGTAGTAATGATGCATTCTCTCACATACTGACGCCCGACAACAGCATAGCATACAAGTTTTTCCGTAACCACCTGCAATTCATAAACACACATTTAAAAAACACATTTATGCATATATCTTTTTTCGTATATTCTCAATTTATGAATGGATGTGAATCATCTTTGAAAGTTTAATTTTTAAGAAACCCAGCTCAGCCTTGCACTAAAACTCAGAAATGCAATAAAACAGAGCCGTTCTCTATGATGCTTGAGAGCCGGCACACCGACTGATGGCTATGCAATGCAGCAGCCCAGCGTGGGATGCAGCAGGGCAGGCCTATATTCACTTCTCACCTTCTCTCATCCCTAATTTACCATTAAATCAATAAGGACTCAAGGAGGCATGCATCTCTGTAATGCTCTAGAGAGGAAGTCAATGCACAGCTCCATGCGTCTCCACTAAAAGAGGATTAAGTGTGGCTTTCAGGACCTTCATCACCGTAGTATTCAAACTTTAGCAGGTTGTGTCGGAAACGCTGTTGGCCAACATATTTGAAATTGTTGCAAGGAATGTAGTCTAGTTATCAGTTAGAGACGATTAATTGCTGATGCATATAAGAAAAAATTCTGATATCGGTACCTTGGGGATGTCAGAGGAGCCCTCTAGCAGCATGTCAGCTGAGTGGCCAGGAGGAAGTAATAAACGTGCAGGTGATAAGCTGAAGACAGGGCCTCCTTGATCTGAAGTTTGAAGGCTCTTGCTTTTTTTGTTCCTAGACTTGTTAGGTGACAGAATGTCTCTGTTGTGAAACTGTGGAAACCCCTCTGTGGTCCATAACAGTTGGTGAATGCGACGTCCTCGATTAGTAATTCTGAAGGCATACCGACATGGGCCGGAACTAGAAGACCAGAAGATTTAATAATTTAACTGAACATGAAGTTTTGTGAATAGCGGACTATTGTAAATGACAGAATTCAAGGACAGACATTGGCGTTGTTTTACCTGAAGTGGGTTCCCAAATCCAGGCTAGGAGCCAATGGACGGTCAGTGACTATGGTGGTGCCCTTTCCTTTGGCCGACACAGGAATGTTAAAATTTTGGCTGTCCGGGATTTCCAGAAACAGTTCATCCTGGAAGGGCATGGTGTCATTCAGATGGGCTATCAACTTCAATTCCAGACTCTCCTTTGGAGGAATTTCCCCTTCACTGTGATCCACACGCCAGTGAGACCTGTTCCTCACCTATCAACATTCACATACACATTATAGCACAAAATCACTAATTCCATTGTGTAGTTTTAAACATACGATAGCAAAAAAGGATAATAACATTCTAATAATTCCATATATATAATGTTTAAACGACATATTAATCACAATGCTCTCACCCATTTAAATCTTGCTATATATATATATATATATATATATATATATATATATATATATATATATAAATAAATAAATACACTACCGTCCAAAATTATGGGGCTAGTAATATTTTCATATATTCTGTTTGAATATTAAAAATGTAATTTATTCCTGTGATGGCAAAGTTGAATTTCAGCACCGTTACTCCAGTGTCACATGATCCTATCAAAATCAAGAAACATTTCTTATCAATGTTGAAAAGTTGGGCTGCTTAATATTTTTGTGGAAACAATAAAAAAAAAAATAATTCTTCAGTTCAAAAGAACAGCATTTATTTGAATGTTTATCAAGTTTCCAAAAATAAATCTTACCCCAAATTTTTGAACAGTAGTGTTAATAATTTTGCAACTTTGGTCTTACTGACTAAGCAAATTTTAAGTATACTCTTCTATCAGTTACAATTGTGACCAAGAATAACCACTTACTTTCACTAACTTTTCTAAAGTGTTTATTTTACTGGCCAATCCAATGAGTAAAATACAAATGCTCACCTAGCTAGGAATACTTTGGGATCAAATGGGTTAATATACAGTAGTGACAACCTAAAGCATCCTTCATACATCAACTTCATACATCAACTTCATACATCAACGTCAACGAACAATATACTGTATAGTCCAAGTCACATGAAAAAACAAAAAAAAATCACAAGCAAAAAACAAACTCCCTTATGTGTGTGGACTGATTCTTCTGTCTTATGTAATGTCCAGGGGAAATGATCCCACAGTGGGTACGTTTTCTAGTGGGTAATGAGAAATATTAATGATCATTCCCTCCCGGTTGGCTCCAACACAAGTAACTGCCACTCAAAAGCCAACCATTAAGCAACATCTTATCTCAGTCTTGTAATTGAACAAGGTTTTAAATGAGCAGCTATGTAGTGATAACATGTAAACATACAGTTTGTGTGTCTATATGCCTTGTGCTGCCAGCAGGATTCTCTTTATCTGAAGGGAGTAGAAAAGACTGGTGATAGTATAAAGGAATTGGAATTATGTATCCGTTTTATAATGAGTACTGAATGGCTGATAGAAGAACACTGTTTGTGCTATAACTGACCCAAGAGTCTGAAATCTGGCTAATACTTCCACTGCGTCGGAAATCGAATTATATGCAAATATACAGTACGGCAAAAGAGTAGTATGTTCGAATACATAGTAACTATTAGAAAAACAGTAGGTGAAAAGTACCCATATAACCTACTACTTCCACCAAGATTCAGGAGTGTGCATTCAATCAATCCCATGACGCCACGGGAGAGGATTTATGAATGGCAGACTCAACTGTAGTCCACATGACAGTAATAACATGGTGGATGTAGTACATCAATATGTATAGTACATAGAACAAACTTCATCAGGCGTGAGGTAAATTCGAATTCCAATGTACTGTAGTACCTTCTCAGAAAATATACTTATACAACGGGGTATTTGGGATGTAGGATATGCATAAGCAGTCTTTTCCTCTTTCAAACCCCATATGTTAAGCGCCTCCTTTCTGTCCTACTTTTTCTCCCTACTTTCATTATTTCCTTTTATTTCCTCATAACGAGAAATAAACCAATGTGAAAAAGTGCAAGCTTGTCTTTGCATGCAAAAGTGCAACCCACCAGCTGCTTAATTTGCACCACTGCTTTCCATAACTGTTGGCGGAGGATTCAAATCAATTTTCATAATGCGGCCAAATGATTGATGTCCTGCACATTAACTTTTAATTGGGATTTTCTGACTGAGTAAAGAGAATGGGTGTTGGTGTGTTAAGGGATTCTGATTAATAGTGTTTTATTTATCTTAAGAGTGTGGCTCATCCTTAAGGCTGAGTATAGCTTTTGGCACATTTATCATCATTTCCATTATGCTCTCCTTTTACAGTCTTCATAGGGAAAAACTAAGTGAGCAGACTGTAGAGAGGAAATTGAAGGATAAGTATTTCCCATTTCAGTGTGCACAATCTAAGACATTAAGATCATCAGAATGTACATTATCCCACTTAATACATGGCTGCAATTCAGTAGTCATTAGATAGACATTACATTTTTTTGACTTAGTCACAATTGTCCAATCAGAATCAAGTATTTCAGAAAATCATGCAAACACCTCATGAGTGAATTGGTAGCTGACTTTTTCATAAATAACTCCTCAAACTGATATGACCTCTGAGTCACGCGGGAGCTATATATTTGTGTGTGGCAAAGTGTGTTTGTGAGGCAGACGGTGTGTAGAGGCCAATCAGGGGGAGCCACACTCATATCTCATATTCACTCAACTGTGAGCCATAGCAGAGCACATGAATAATTCTGGAGAAATACACTGAATCTGATCATCAGAGGTAGTAAAGGGTTTTGGTAAAACTTTATATAAGGGTCCCTTTGAAATATGTTGTAATTTCAAATAAATTCATAACATATTGATATTCACAACATATTGTTGCATAACCATGATCCTTAAGAATGCAATAGTATTTGTTTAAATTTACAAAGGAAGTTTGCCAATGGCTTATGCTTCAACACAGTCATCACCAGCAGTAGTCTGCCCTTGGAGGAAGAAAATTACAAATTCAGTATTCAGCAAGGAGGAAACGCCTTTGAGCAGGTAGAGGTTAGAGAGAGGGCCCTATCATTTGAACTGCGCCGGACTAAAGGAGGTCAGCAGGGAGACATAGATCACTCCGTAAGTCTTCATATGAAAGAGAAGTGGCAAAGCAAGTGGGAGAGAGATAAAGGAGGGGAAGACAGAGAGACGAGCCGGTCGATAGGGAGCTAGATCGAGGTTGGGGCGATTTCCCCTTGAGAGAGGAATCAAGTAAAGAACAAGCCAGCTGAAATTTCAATAATCAGATCAGACCTGCATTAGAAGGTTTAACACCATTGATTGCTTTAAACTTCATCGTGCTGTAGAGCTTTACAATGGAACCAAAAGTCAGTCTCAGGAGAGACATATCTTTCAGAAAAACTCACAATACTTGTTTATCAGAAACTACATGAACAGATGGACGCATAAAAGCGAAAGACTGCGTTGTGAGTATTTTCAATTCACGACGCACTGCTGTCAGCATCTGCCTGGCACTCAGCCACGCTATCGAGCGCCTGTAATGAAATTCAGGATCGACTAAAGCTGGAAAATGTTTAGTAAAAACTCTGGGCTTATAAAAGTCCTCAGCCTTGGAGGAGAAGACAGGATCAGTTTACCAATGAGTGTCGACACATAATCTAGGATGCCCTTAATATCTGAATGAGTTTGTCTATATATGTGTCCAAGTCTCTTGGTGTATGTGTGTGTGGTTGCATGCAATCCTTTCATGGACTAATTAAACAAAGCCTAATGCTAAATTTATCAGTGTTGAGAATCAAGGAGCTTATTTAATATAAAGAGCGACCAAAACGAAAAATGGAAATTAGGAGAAATTAGGATTTCTAAAAGGCATACAGTATGAGGGTATTACGCTAACTCTTATCTAATCTAATCTAAAAGCATTCACAAGGCATGGAGACAAGACCATGATATTGGACCCAGAGTAAGAAAACAGTAGAATAGGCATCAGGTGAGGAAACTGACATTACAAGGGCAAAGGGAAACAGTACCAAAGCTTTTCATCCCTTCTATAGCATTAGAACCCACCATTTGAGCAAAGAATCTGGCTGGGATTGGGGAGTCGTTTGACAGCTGCAAAGTCCTTGTGACATCAGTCAGCACGGGAATGCAGCCAAAGTTCAGCTTGGCAGCATTGACAGAGACGGAAGGTCCCTGGCCAACACAGGACAGGAGGAGCTCCTATGGAGAAAAGGATTACACATATCAAAGATTTTTAGCGAAAATGTTTTGATGTTCCACCGAAAGAACGTAAACCGAACACTGTGACAGAAACCGCTTTGATAACAGATCTATTAACAGCGAAGATATAAACTCTGACAAAGAGAAATGATCCATTTTAATCATTTTAATGTAAACAGCGGCTGATGATTGATGATAGTGTTAATACAGAAAAAGGGAGGCTGTTTAGCGCAGCACCTCATGTAATAGCTGAAGAGAGGAACCGTCTCTTATGTGAAAATGCAGCAAGGATTCTGATTCTAAAGAGCCTTTGACACATTCTGGAACTAAAAAAAAAATACACCTTTTGTTCTATACTGTTCTTTAGAATTTTGTTATTGTAATGTACAAATGTGCTGGTTTTAAGCTAAATCAGTTCTTTCCGAGATATCATGATTTTTTAACGCTTTCTGCACAACTCTGCCAACTCTGTTTCTAATACAGGTTGTTTGCAAATATTGCATTAATCATTGACACATGGGTAATTTTTCTTTTTTATTCAATACACTTGCTGTTTTAATTAAACGATATCTTAAAAATTGTTGGAGCAACCAACTGCAGGAAGAACATGGTCTAATTACAGTACATTTTTGCTTTCACATACAGTGGGGAGAACAAGTATTTGATACACTGCCGATTTTGCAGGTTTACCTACTTACAAAGCATGTAGAGGTCTGTCATTTTTATCATAGTACACTTCAACTGTGAGAGACAGAATCTAAAACAAAAATCCAGAAAATCACATTGTATGATTTTTAAATAATTAATTTGCATTTTATTGCATGACATAAGTATTTGATCACCTACCAACCAGTAAGAATTCCGGCTCTCACAGACCTGTTAGTTTTTCTTTAAGAAGCCCTCCTGTTCTCCACTCATTACCTGTATTAACTGCACCTGTTTGAACTTGTTACCTGTATAAAAGACACCTGTCCACACTCTCAATCAAACAGACTCCAACCTCTCCACAATGGCCAAGACCAGAGAGCTGTGTAAGGACATCAGGGATAAAATTGTAGACCTGCACAAGGCTGGGATGGGCTACAGGACAATAGGCAAGCAGCTTGGTGAGAAGGCAACAACTGTTGGCGCAATTATTAGAAAATGGAAGAAGTTCAAGATGATGGTCAATCTCCCTCGGTCTGGGGCACCATGCAAGATCTCACCTCGTGGGGCATCAATGATCATGAGGAAGGTGAGGGATCAGCCCAGAACTACATGGCAGGACCTGGTCAATGACCTGAAGAGAGCAGGGACCACAGTCTCAAAGAAAACCATTAGTAAAACACTACGCCATCATGGATTAAAATCCTGCAGCGCACGCAAGGTCCCCCTGCTCAAGCCAGCGCATGTCCAGGCCCGTCTGAAGTTTGCCAATGACCATCTGGATGATCCAGAGGAGGAATGGGAGAAGGTCATGTGGTCTGATGAGACAAAAATAGAGCTTTTTGGTCTAAACTCCACTCGCCGTGTTTGGAGGAAGAAGAAGGATGAGTACAATGCCAAGAACACCATCCCAACCGTGAAGCATGGAGGTGGAAACATCATTCTTTGGGGATGCTTTTCTGCAAAGGGGACAGGACGACTGCACCGTGTTGAGGGGAGGATGGATGGGGCCATGTATCGCAAGATCTTGGCCAACAACCTCCTTCCCTCAGTAAGAGCATTGAAGATGGGTCGTGGCTGGGTCTTCCAGCATGACACAACCCGAAACACACAGCCAGGGCAACTAAGGAGTGGCTCTGTAAGAAGCATCTCAAGGTCCTGGAGTGGCCTAGCCAGTCTCCAGACCTGAACCCAATAGAAAATCTTTGGAGGGAGCTGAAAGTCCGTATTGCCCAGCGACAGCCCCGAAACCTGAAGGATCTGGAGAAGGTCTGTATGGAGGAGTGGGCCAAAATCCCTGCTGCAGTGTGTGCAAACCTGGTCAAGAACTACGGGGAACTTGTGATCTCTGTAATTGCAAACAAAGGTTTCTGTACCAAATATTAAGTTCTGCTTTTCTGATGTATCAAATACTTATGTCATGCAATAAAATGCAAATAAATTACTTAAAAATCATACAATGTGATTTTCTGGATTTTTGTTTTAGATTCCATCACTCACAGTTGAAGAGTATCTATGATAAAAATTACAGACTTCTACATGCTTTGTAAGTGGGAAAACCTGCAAAATCGGCAGTGTATCAAATACTTGTTTCTCCCCACTGTACAGTACATGTCATTTATGCATTTGGAAAACGCTTTATCCAAAGCGACAAACTGTATATTGCATTTAAGTTATACATTTTATCAGTTCATGCATTCTCTGGGAATCTTTCAAAAACATAAAAAAATCTTACCGACCCCAAACTTTTGAGTGCTAGTGTAAAATATGCACTTGCCATAATGTCATGTAGACATAATACTTACCAATGGTGGGTCTTGACGGCCTAGTATAGCAATGTGAGCTGCTTCCTGTAGGCTACCCACTGTCTTGGCCAGAAGAACTATTGGAATCTGTTCTGTGGTATACGGTTGGATGACCCCTCGTGCGTGAGGACTGGAATAAAGAAGAGCAGGGTCTTCCTCATATGGCTGCAAACAGAAACGTGTGTCATATGTTTGAAAACCAAAATACATATCTCTAATGTCTGACCTAGAAAATTGGAAAGGGCTGCAATAGAAAACGCAATAAATTTTACTTGATTGAGAGGAATCACCTGAGGCAGAAGTCCATAGCACGCAGGAAGGTCACTATCATTAATGAGCTCAAATGATTGCTCATAGGAATGACCCAGGAAACAGTGCTGGAACTGAAGATTTGGGTTCTTGAGGACCACATCAGGCACAACACATCTACCGGAACAATCAGAGATAAGTTTTGTGCAGGGAAAACAGCAAGACCACTTTATTTCCCCGATGAAAGTGTATTACCTAGCTTTGATTGGGAGAGCTAAAACCTCCTCTCCAACACCTTGAACATCCAGCACTAAAGCCAGATTGTAGTCTTGCACCGTGTTGGAGCAAAAGGTTAACTGAAAAACAAACACACATACACTATTGTTCAAACATTTAACATTTATTTGTTTTTGAAAAAAGTCTCTTATGCTCACCAAGTCTGCATTTATTTGATCAAAAATACAGTAAATCATTGGGAAATATATTTTAAAATGTAATTTATTTCTGAGATGGCAAAGCAAAATTTTCGGCAGCCATTACTCCAGTCTTCAGTGTTACATGATCTTTCAGAAACCGTTTAAATATCATGATTTGGTGCTCAATTTCTTTTTATTATCAATGTAGAATATTGTGCTAATTAATATTTTTGTGGAAACAAAATTACAAAATATTGTGTTATTTTTTCCAAGGATTCTGTGATGAATAGAAAGTTAAAAAAAAAAAAAGCATTTATTTCAATTAAAATTTGTATGCAACAATGTAAAAGACTTTATTGTTTTAGTCTTTACTAATTTAATGCATCCTTTCTAAATAAATATTAAAAGGTATTAATTTCTTTCAACAACAAAAAAAAACAATCTTACTGACCCAAAACTTTTGAACGGTAGCTTACTGTATATTCTTCATAAGATTTTATATCTCCGTATTTAATTTATAAAACAACCCCACTTAAATATATCATAGTTTAAATCACTATTATAAAAGCTTTGAACAGATTTAACAGCTGCTTGTCTAAATATAGCGCTCACGTAATTCCAAACTGTTCAGATTGCAGTATTCCTCTCCTTGCAGTGCTTTAAGTGCTCTGAAACCTCACATATGGGATCACAGACAACTGTCACCACGAAATGTAACCGCCTGAGAAGAACGGCAAAGTACTCTCCAGGTGTGTTTCTTTTATTATTCTAACATGTCTAGGAGGCTGCCGGCCAGCTGTGTGATGCATCTGGGAATATTGTCCCATTCCACTAATACGACTAACCGCAACCCCCTAATATGTATTATTGTGCTGAGGTCTCATTAGAGCACAGTGAGCCACACTCTTGTCACAGACTGGGAGAGGCACATTTGCACACTGACAGGAGACACCCACATCCACAGGAAGCACAAAGACAGGCAGACACATCCAACAGATTAGCCCTCCAAAGTGCTGACAGCTCCTATTGATGGGAAAAGACCAGCACATGACAGGTACGCAAGGTACCTGGCAACCAAAGGAGCATGGGTGAGCTAATCACAGCCCTATAGAGAGAGAGAGAGAGGCTGGAGATACTGTTCTCATTTATCACCTTTTCCAATATATTCCACCTCCCATTTTTCTATTAATGGAATACAACAGCCCTTTTTTTTAAAAAGTCCAAGCTGTCTGAGGTTTAACAGGGATTAAAGGTCTGCTCTGAACGGACATTTAAGGCTGCACTTAGTTTAAAGACCAAAGTTTCTCGTCTCTAGAGAGACTGTTGATGTTTGTGGCACGGACAGGTCATAGGGAACATCTTGACAGGTCACTTCTGCTTTTGCATATGGAAATTGATTCAAATCACTTTGAGGTATTCAGCGAGATAATACGTTGACGGGTCGGCTTAGAATCAGAAAGAGCAAACATACCTGGATATCTATCTCAGCCATAGCACGAACTGTGCCTGTGCTGGGTGATAAGATAAACTCTCTCGGTCTTCTTTTGGTTTTGTCTCCCAGTCCCCATTCACTTCTGTTCAGCTGAGTGACCTGGTCCGTGCTGGTACTGCTCGCCAGTCCCGTGCCATCTCCGGGGATGCGCAGTCCAAAGCTCATGGGCACCACTGAAGTGTTGCTAAGGCGACATGTCAGCGTTTGCGGAAACCCTTGGGTGAGTGATAGAAGATTCCTGATTACACAACTAATATGCAAAACAGGGATTAAACACTAACATTGATCCTGATTGATGAAGTGGAGAGTGCAAGTTCATTTACCAAAGGACACCTCCCCAAAGTTGAGCTCTGGGACACTGAAGTGGAATGTAGGCCCAATTAAACACCCCCTGCAAGAGATGAAGGGGCGAGGAAACTTTCAAAAAAACAACTCAACAAGAATAAAGGGCAATGAAAATGCTGCACCACAAGTAATTATACAAAACTAAAAGGCTGTTGAGGTGAAGTCCAGTGGAACGAGGAATGAGTGGCATTGTTTTTAGACGACAAGGCAGTGGTAGTTGTGGAATGTATACATTCAGCACTTTCAGTGGTAATCCATCTTAATCAAAGGAGACTAGGCTTGTGCTAGTTTGTTTGAAAGATTTCAGCAGAGCTCTGCTTCACTCGTTTAATTAAGGTTCAGCCTGCCCTGTACAGGTTCGTTTAATCAGCCATAAGCTAATGATAAAAAAAAAACAAAGAGTGAAGGAGAAATATTGATGTTTTTTGCTAATGGTCATAAGAGGGGATTGATTAAAGGGAAGGATGTACAATTCGGGTCAATCAGACCTCCCTACTATATAGTATTGTATATGAAAAGAGTAAGTCAGGAATTCACAGTATTCATAAAACAGTAGACAGAGAACATACTACTTCAGGGGTGATTTTGAAGTGCGCATCCACTGGACACTTTACTATTCCATGAGGCCACAGGAGAAGATTTGTAAATGGCAGTGAAGCGACACAGCTCATGCAGGTGGTAGATCACATTACAATGACAACGCAATGTACAGTAGTATGTCCGGAATAAATTCCCACTACACAGATTCATACTATATATAGAGCATACTTTTTTACAATCACAAAATAATTACTTATTCAAAAGAAGTACCTACTCTGAGCATAATAAAAAAATGTGGCTATATATGTATAAATAAAATTGTAAAACTATAAAAAGGTTTTAGTATGTTGCCTACCAGGGTGAAATGTGTATGAATAGGACAGGCACTCTATTATATGTCACGGTTGGGTTAATGTTTTAAAACTGCCATTAGTACATAACGGTGGAAAGCAATGGGGACTGGCTGGAAACTTGTACTAGTGTTGTGGAAAATTAGCAGTTCAAGACAAAAGAGGTTCATTTTCTGTAACAGATACCAAGCAAGACATTTTACTTTTTCATATGTTTAGATGATATTTCATTTATGACAGAATTTGATAAGGTGATAAATTGTGTCTAGAAATAGAGAAAACAAGAGTCTCTTCAGATAAGAGCATGATTAAATGCATTAAACAACATGCATTCAAACATTTCTATCAAAATAAATAAATAAAGGGTTATTATATAATAAAGGGTTCATCTGTGAAGTTTACCTGAATGTGACAATGACGGGCTCAGGGTTTCCCACCACACTGAATTGTAACTCTTCAGAGATAACACCCAGTTTGTCAGAAGAGAAGTGGACCTCCAGTGTTTTGGAGACTCCGGGTGGGATCATGCCTTCAGAGGGGTTGAAGGAAAAGCAAAGCCCCAGCATTGTACTGGGTTGCACTAGTTTATATGCACCATTTATCAGTCCCTTGTTGCTTAGACGCAGCTAAGAATAAGACAAAACAGACAGAGAGAAGGAACACAAAAGAAAGAGGGTCTGTAGATCTCTCCAGGTTTATGCCTGCACAGACTGAACGTCAATTGTTTCATTCTTTCACCGGTGGGATCAGTTTACGTTCTTTAATCATACACTTGGATACTACCTCAAAAAGAGGCCCATAGGGACAAATCAGACTCAAACAAACAATCCAAAACTTTCAGGACAATTATATTATTGGGATCATCCAAAAGCTCAAATAACAAAAGGAATTGGAAAGCCACAATGTTTGCATAATTCAGCATGGAGTGTATTCAAACTGAGCCAAACATTAGTCTATTTCAAGACTCAGTAATAATAAGGGGATTTATTATTCAATTAAAACTGCTGTCGAGTCCATGCTACATTTGGCAGATTGTGAGCAACATCCTGATTAAATTTGATGTGAGATCCTGCTTGTTATGGCTTCACAGTAATCAATTCTGTGAAGGGTTCTTCTGTTACATCAATAGTTTCTTCCCACCACTACTACAGTACATGCTTTAGTATGTGTAATGATTTGGAGGAGGTAACGCTAAGTGGTTTTGTCTTTTAGACAGCGCTGAGGGTTAAGAAGGGGACAATAACACTTACAAACTGCAATCATTGCAGCACTCCAATATAAAATGTTTAATTAGTAAAATGTTATGTCAATATGGACGCATTTTGCACCTTTAGTGTGTTATGCAGCTGCTTAAATGTGAACAACTGAATAATAATTATTACAGGATTTAATGGGATACAATGTAACTTAAGCTCAAATTGCTTTTACCATTGAGATTAAAACAAAGATACTACATGAGGTTTCTACAATTGTACCTTATAGCTTTGTTTGGAGCCAATGACAATGTTTCCCATGTCTAGAAAGTCAAAGCTGAACTGCAGTTTTGGGCCTACAGCCTCTCCTTGAATGCAGAGTGGCAACCGAGATTCACGACCTGTGTAAGTACAGAGCATTCAAATAAGAAACCCCAAAAAAAAGCAAAGGTTAGCATAATGAAACAGGCTATTAAATTTCACTTGCTACAATATCAACAGTCTGTCTTTCTAGGTCACTACTAATCCAAGCAACCAGAATATTGTCAGACCTTACTCAAACATGCAAATAAATGCAAACCTGATCTCCAGGCCTGCAGATGGGCCTAAGCGCAACATGCAAATGTACTAATGCATTGGTAGAAAACAATGCAAGTGTGCATGAGCAGCAAAGCTGGGACAGTAGAAAGTGATTGTTTTTAACACAACATCTGTTATCATGGTGTAAGTACCAGTGATTTCACAGTAAACAGTCTGCTGGTAGATCCTGGCTTCCTGAGGTTTAAAGATGATGTTCACCTCTGCAGTGCTGTTGGGCCAGATTTCTCCCTTCTGTAAAACAACAGAAAGTCAACAGAGAGAACACACAAAAAAATCAATTTTGATTCATTTCCACATATGCTATTAGCTATATAAGCGTAATGCAAAGTCACAAGTGTGAAAGAGAAGTTTTTAAATATTATTATAATTTAAAATTACTGTTTTTCTATTAAAGAATATTTAAAAATTGTCAGAAGCCAAGTAATGTCTTCAGTCTTCAATGTCACACAATCCTTCGGAAATCATTCTAATATGCTTTTTATTATCAATGTCAAAAATGGTTGTACTGCTTAATATTTTTGTGTAAACCATGACACAAGCAAAAAAAAAGCATTTATTTGAATTAGACTTTTTTTAAAGCCTTTGCTGTCACTTTTGAACAATTGAATGCATCATTGCATTATAAAAGTATTCATTACTTAAAGAAACAATCTGGCCCAACTTTTGAATGATAGTGTATATGAAACTAGATAATAAATTATATCAATGTCATATTATTTACCAGTAATTCATGGTAAAGGCATTATTATTACTTTTATTATTATGACAGGAGTGATCTGAAAAAAAGACCAAAATGTGTTTGCATGCTACACTATTCCCTGAAGCAGTGACACATAGAAAGTAGTGAAAGCCTAACAATCAGAGTTGGTAACACAAACTTCACAGGTATGATCCCAGCAGGTGATGCATCAATACTTGGGAGATACCAAGGTCTCTTATCACCACTGCGCTCTTCAGCAAGTCACTTACAATTAGGGTGCTCTAGGGGGGTTGGCCACAACTGCATTGGATAAAAATGTTTGCTAAATCACTAGTGAACAAACAGCATGTTGTGTCACCAGGCAGTGGTTGACAGAGAGTTGACGGAGCAGGTGCGATCAAGCTCTACTGCATGTAAACAGATGCTCACATCCAAGCAGAGGGGATACTGATCTGTTTTGTTTAGCTTTGTTTTCTTGTCTAAGCCTGCATAAACCTGGTTTGAAAAATCTTAAGGAGAGAGTCAAATCAGAGCAGAAATGAATGGGAATCATTTTCATTTATAGCCATCCTTATAGCTGCATCTTCTTCTGTCTTAAACATAAAATGCACATTAGATGAAGGAAAATGTGAGGTGCAGAGAGAAACGGAATCACTGCAGTGTCTGTATGTGCCTTTAAGAGGCTGAAAGTCACAGCAAGGTGACAGAATTAACACAAAACACTGTTGGATGTCTTTTGAAGAGTATGTGATTAGTCATTTGGAAAAACAAAGTGCTGAGCTGGACTTCCTATAGATCGTGTTATAATCGACTGGCACTGTTGCATACATTCTGCCTCAACTGCAGACATGCAAAAACGTACAAAGACTCAACTGTAGCAGAAGACCAATCACTAGGTGCATAACAAATGCAGAATTTAGGATTAATAGAATTTAGGGATTGCATGCACAAAGTGTTACAAGTAAAAAATTAAAAACTGCCCATTCACAATTAGAATTACCATTTAGTTAAGTAAATCACATTTAACTCTCACCCACATAACAAATCCTCGTGTCTAATTAGAAACAAGCTCAGTATTTTTTAAATTGCTTGGCTGAGTGAAGTGATGTCTAAGTTTGGTTTCCACCATATGTTTAGGCATATGGTTATACGGTACAAGGACATTCTAGGTTTCAGATTTAATTGCTGGTTATGCAATATTGCATCGGGGTAAACTGAAATCTAAAATGCTGAAGCTTGTCATGTGTCTAGTTGTAAGTAACACACCAGGGGTCTCATGATGATGTCCTGGTCATCCAGAGACAAAAGCTGCTGCTGGGTTTGCACAAGCCCCTCCTGGAGGGTATGGGAAAACTGCGAAAGACAAGCTCGCAAAGAAGGATCAGTGTTTTCTGTCAGAAACTGCTCCATCTCATCATCCACTTCTTGATGCAGCTCTGAAGATAGCCTACAAAAGAAAACAACAGAGAATAAGAGAAAAATGGACAAACACAGATTGACACATTCATAATGTTAAAAGAATAGCTCATTTAAAGGGGGGGTGAAATGCTCATTTTCACTCAATCTCCTGTTAATCTTGAGTACCTATAGAGTAATATTGCATCCTTCATATCTCCAAAAAGTCTTTTGTTTTATTAAATTTTTAACAGAAAGATAGGCTGTACCGAGTCTTTCCGGAAAAAACCGAGCGGCTGGGGGCGGGCCCTGTGGGCGAAGCTTAGCTGTGCTAACGCGCCAAGCTAGTGACAACACACAGAGACATTTGTTCAACAAACAGTTTTACTCACCGTCCGGTTCCAACGCACGACCGCGAACCTTTATCATTGTGACTGCTCGATCCTTAAGCATTAGACGATCTGCAAATCCGTCGATATGGGCTTTGTTTATAAAACAATCATCGTCGAAATGCAGGGAACAACAGTCTTACACAACTCCGTTTATGCTCAGAAAAACAAACTCCATCCACTGGTGCCTTAACGCCGGGTTCTTTGGGAATCTGTGCAGGGTTGTCTTGCCCTGGCAACCAAAAACACACTTCTTTGGTGACATTGACTTCCCAAAAGCCGGGCAGGGCGCTTTGATGGCGAACTGCTTTCACTCTCTTGCTCTAGTCTACGAGTGCGCGCGCGGCCGCGATCTTACCGGAGAAGTGCCCTTAGGACCCATATAAGGAAATTCCGCCCTATCTTACGTAAGACAGAGCCATACTCGAAAAAAACTTTCCGAAACTTGTGACAACCCGGAAGGAGTATTTTTGGAACAAAAATACTCCTTCAAACGTACAACTTAGTTTTTGAAACTTTGTCCATGTTTAGCATGGGAATCCAACTCTTTACCAGTGTAAAAAACTCAGTATGCATGAAATAGCATTTCACCCCCCCTTTAAAAAAAAAAAAAAGAAATTTCCGTCATTATTCATTACCACTGAAAATGAGTTTCACTTGTCTCTCGGTGTGAAAAAAAACCAAAATGGACCTCAGATGCTGTCAACAGAATTTTTCATTAAGACGTGAGCAAGTCACCTCACTTGAATTTAGGATAAACTGTAAAGATTTTATCTTTCCAAAAGTATAGTTAGAAAAACTTAAATTATAGCTACAATAAAAACACTTAAAGCTAATAGAGGTTAACAAGTCAAACCTTAATTTGTCCCGTTCCTCTTCCTCCTCAGTGCCAAAGTTCTTCCACTGGTAATGCACAATGGAATCACTCCTGTTCATTATTGCCACTTTCTGGTAGGTAGCTAAAGAGATGTAGGTTTTCTCCAGCATCACACAGTTCTTGTCCAATCCAACATTTATATCTGTGGAATCTCCATAGAGGGTGATTTGGATGTCTTCTCCTAAAAAAAAGGAGTCACAAGGTTGACAGACATATCAAAGTAAAAGGTTTGTATGAAGACAGTCTACTGTTAATACAAGACTTACAATATCAACCAAAGAATGTGATTATTTCTACAAGAGTATTGATGGGTCATTCTCATGAAACCATCCATTCATTTGTCCCAACCCTGTTACATTTAAAATGTTGTAGGGTTGAATGTTATGAAGTTAAGAGCACAAATGGCTAATAACAAGCGTAACTAGCACATATCATTGTGGCACACAACATTATTTAAAATTCAAAAAATAAAAACATGATTTTATTCAGATTAATAAGGTCAATAAAACAATTTAAACAATGATGGTCATTTAACTGAATGACAGCCAAAAAAAGGACAAAGACAAAATTTGCATTTTTTCATTACATTTTTCATAAATTTTAGGTCTACATTGTCTACATTAACAAAGCAAAATGTATAATTTATGGGGGAAAAAAATGCATTTTTTTTTGCATTACACACTAAACGGAGTTAAATCTAATGATGTGCCTTAGTTCAGTATTTTGAATGGGGGCACAAATGGGGCATCAATGGCACGTTTTTTAGAAATAGAATCGTCCCCATCAATTCCCTAGCAAGCATAAAAGATTTACAACTGGGTAATCATACGACTGGAGCTGTGTGATCTTTTTTAGTCACCATGGTGGTGGCGCTACATGTAAACAAATAGAAGTCTGTATTCTGCGTTTGTTACCATGGTGGAGCTGTGTGCTGCAATGATTGTGAACCTGGTCCATCAGGACAAGAGTTCCCCAATGAAATGTGGTCACATGACCTCGTCAAAACCAATCAGAAGCGAACAAAACACACGTAAAATTCAAAACAAAAGCTCAAATCAGAAATGCTGCTGGCTTACATATATTTACCTGCATTTTGATTTGTTTTACTAGTTTGGCTACATTCAAAGCAGGAGCTTCATGCTTAGTGGACTATCACAGCCCTGCCTTGTCCATAATGTCAGCGCACTTACTCATGCACCCACACAAAGTTGAAAAAAGTATTGAAACGAAACATAAAACAGCAATTGTTTTCACTATAAAATGATATATACCAGGTAAACATTGATCTTGGACTATAAATCATCTGCTCTGGATATACTGAATTGCATTTGGAATATGTAATATGATTGTGCTGACTGACAAACACAATGCTGGGGAGGAGGGGCGCAAATATATGAGACAATTCCTCAAGACCAGGTAAACAAATTGACAGCAAAGAAATCCATCAGAGGTAAACTGGTGGAACAAATTTTAGCTGTTGCATTTATTGGCTGTTTCAGCACGCTTCAAAGCCCAAACATCACAAGCACATGCACTTTTCACTTCACATATTGCATGTATGAACATCACAAATGTTTTTGTCTGTACGTATATACAACGTTTGCAACTCTTGCACACATTCTAGAGAGAATACTTTTATTTTTCTCAGCATGTGTCTCTCTCTGATGACTCTATTCTGAAGGGGCTCTAGCTCTTGGACACAAACAGACAGGTCACCAGAGGCATTTTAGATTGTTAAGACATTCCCCACCCTCCTTCATCTCATCCCATAGAGACCTTTATGGTATCAGGTGTACTGGATATAATTAACCCCTCACCTGTTTGTCTTTTTGTACACTGAGGTCTTAAAAATACACTGACTGTCTTCAATGCAAAATAATTCAGTACACTGCCTAATGAGGCTGCTAAGGATGTTGGGAAGACAATATGTTTACAATAACTTTACAATAAAGTAAAGCAAATATGTTGATGAATAAGGAAAACAAATCAATACCATAATGGTTATTGGACGAGAATAGAATTTCTTTGCTTTGATTATCAGTATTGGTTGATATTGGATATATATTTCAGTCAATAGTGGGTTAATTTAATTTATTTAATTGAGAAGTTCATTTCCTTTATTTTTACATTTAGATTACCTTACCCATCATCTAAAGCTCACTTATTTTTTAAAAACACTAATAAATTTAATAACACTGTTAAATGTATTCTTTATCAAATTTCACATAACAATTGATTTTAGTTTTTAGTTTTATTTGTTAAATTTATTTAGACAAATTAACACATAATTCTTATATATGGACATTTAGCATTATAGACAGATTTTAAAGGGATAGTTCACCCAAAAATGGAAATGTTGTCATCACTTACTCACCCTCAAGTTGTTCCAAACCTGTATGAGTTTCTTTCATATTTTAAAGAATGTTGGTTACAAGACAGTTGACGGTAGCCATTGACTTCCATAGTATATTTTTCCTACAATGGAAGTCAATGGCTACCGTCAACTGTTCGATTACCAATATTTATTATTATTATCTTCTTTTGAGTTCAACAGAAGAAAAAAACTCATACAGGTTTGGAACAACTTGAGGGTGAATAAGTGATGACAAAATTTTTGGGTGAACTATCCCTTTAATCAGTGCATGTTCATTGATAAATGAGATCATTGTTGTTTTCCAAACAGAGGATGACAGGTAATTTTAGTTGACACACACACACACACAAAGTTTTCACAATACAATAATTTCCCAAATACAAACTGCAAATAGTTAAGTTCTTGAGGTTAAACCAGAAAAAATTAAAAATAAAATAAAAACAGTGTCAAGCTTAATGAACTAGATCAATGAAAAAACAATACATAATACTATGCTTTCACCAAACGTTATTCTGTGCTGTACAGTAGAGACTAAAGAGTGTGAGAAAGAGGAGACGGGAGCTTGAAGCATTTTCTCTGTAGGGGCTGATCCAGTTATGCAAGCATGTCTCCTAGCAGAAGGACTGCTGTTATTCAGTGCACATTTTAAACAAGCAAATGTAATTGCCGCACATCTGACGTACTTGGAGCAGAAGAATTTGCATTTATGTTTAAGCTACAACAGCCTTGGAAGGAGAGCAAAGAAGCTGTGTGGGGGAAAAACTAGACTTTATGAAAGGAAAAGACAGACAGAGACAGTGTAAGAGAGAAGGAGAACAATAACAAACTGACAGACAGACAGAGAGAATAACAATATTGTTAAAAGAAATGAAACTGCCATAATGACATCCTGAAGATGATATGGCAGAAGGCAGGTCCTGTGGCTTCTTGCTTTTCTTCGCTCCCAGTCTTACCCTTTCATCTTTTTTTACTCTCTCCACTGATTAATTTGCTGTAGATATCACTTTTCACAAATGAGCCAGAGACATTTAACCTCTGTCTCTATGCATGAAGCTTTGAGAGAGAGAAAAAGAGCAAAGGAAATTGTGTCTTTGATGGGACACTGCATCTGCCAGCAGGCTGAAGGATTGTGGGAGCTGTTCAGAAGAGAGGGGAGGGGAGAAGAATGGGAAACGAGGAAAGCTTTCATAGAGCTGCAGATTGTGTGTGTGTGAGATGTCTTCATCAGCTCACTCTTAAGTGCACCCTAAAAAGCCTGCCAAGATAGGGGGTGTTCTCCTTCTTGACGAGGAAAGTGGTCTGCTTATATCATAGAGTATAATATAGATACACATTTGGCCCTCCTAACCAAAGGAAAATAATCTGAGATGACACAAACATACAATAAGGG